>NC_138232.1:2166855-2269355 GCF_964197995.2 Scardinius erythrophthalmus
TGCATCTGTGTAATCATCAGACCATCGTTCATATGTCACATCTGTACATTTAATTCCTCCTCGTTTGTGAGACTCTGACACATTCCTGCATTCTGTTTTTCCTTTCTTTCCTCCTCCGCCTGATTTGGAGAGACTTGCATAGTCAATTACGCTGGAGTTTGAGAGATGGAGTGCGCTGGAGTTGCCATATTTTTTGTATGATATTAATATTTCATAAGTGCCATTCTCAGCTGAATATCTAAGAGAGAGCGCCTATTAGATTCGGCACTGCCAGAATATTATTCATTCTCCGGAGAGGAGACGAGCACCGGTAGCTCCCGTCATTACCTCGGCTGTTCTCTCGGATCCGGAGCGCTGTTCTGGCAACAACTGGATTGTTTGAGTTGTCGGGTCCAAGTTGGCCTGGACGAGCGCACGGGTTGCCAGATTACAGTAACCGAGACCGAATAAAAGGTCAGAAGCAATGTGAATTGGACTCTGGTGAACTGAGTTAAATTGCACTGTGAATTTAGCCGATTAATTAAGCACTCGGGTGCGAGGTCATGCTGTTTCACGTCACAGTTGTGTGTGTTTAACTGTATTTACCAATCAGAATCCGGAATGATTTATAATTTGCATTTAAAATCAGATTTCTGATTGGATGAGCTGCGTTTTTATTCTTCTTGAAGTTTCTTTGTGGCTTAGTACAGTCAGACTAATGAACTGTTATATTTGTGGCGAGAATGATTTCCTGATGATTATTAATAGTGGTTTTACCTATTTAATTAACTTTTTTATCATATTACTGTCGCCATCATTTTCCAAAGCTCAAACACACTCACATTTGTGCATTTAAAGTGATTTTACCATGGTTTAACTCCTCTTTGCAATGCTTATTGCATTATTGCATCATGTTTAAAAAGTTCAAGGCTGCGTGTGAAAATGCTTCTATTTTGCATTTCTGAGAGTTGAATATAAATGTTTCACTACAGATTATATCTTGTAATTTGAGTCTCAAAAATAGACACGCATTCAAGAATGTCTCAAAATACGCTGTTGCTTAATGAACAAACGCTGATGATCTCAGAGATCTGAGATGAGCATCTCGAGCTTCAATGGAAAAAGAAAATCTGACTGTTTGTACAAAGAGTCACGTGATAACGTAAGTAAATGAGAATCATTGGTCACAATAATGCAGCATCTTTTAACATTTAAAAAACTTGCAATACTTCTATTTCTATAATATAGTCAGAAATAGTCCAGAATCTTTTTAATATTGAATATTTTGTAAAAGATATGATCAATTAGTCATAACAAAATGTTTTTACATTACTTGAACTTAACAAAATAATTTAAGCAATTTCAACTTTTATAAGTAAGTTATATGAGATTTGACTCAAAGGTCACCTTATGTTGCAAAAATGAAAATGTTCAATGTCAGTTTAATATTCCTTATTTTGAAATGCCAGTTCGATTATACTTAAATAATTTAATTAGCAACTGAACTCAAGCTTTTAAGTTGATTTTTTTTTTTACAATGTAGTATATATTTATACTTCTAAAACCTTACATTATTATATATTTTCCAAAATCCTAAAACTTAATTTCCGGGTTTACCGGAGTCATGCCATGAGAAATCAAATTTTCCTTGATCTTTCGACATAAACGAGGTCTTTGTACCATTAAAACATCCTGCACGTTTCAGAGCTAAAATCGTCCCCATTATAAACAAAGCATTTATTTAATCAAGCTCTATGAACGGCTTGTTTGGATATTGCGGGATCTGTGACGTCACATGGGCAAGCACATTTGCATATGCCCGCCTCCAGAGCAAGACATCGACCAATAGTTATTCATCACCACACCATAGGCCCCGCCCACTGGTGTTCAGTCACTGAACAGCTGACATCTGGACGTGAGTGTCGCGTCAAAAGCAGACGGAGCCATTATAATGACTGACACTGTCTACACCTGACTGTACACGCTCAGGTTCTGATGGACTGGAGTCTGTCGATAAGAGCGTTTGCTTTGACACATCCAGTTTAAACAGTTGGTTTGAGTCTCTGTAGAAGGATCCCAGCCTCGGAAACAAGCGGATGGTTTATTTTCTGCTGGGTTTTCTGAGCTCTCTTTCATGTCTGAATGGACAAATACACACAACATTGTCTAAATGTTCGTTTTGGAGAGTATTCATGTAAATTATGTCGGTTATGTCTTAAACAGTTGTGAGTGTATCGTATGCGCATCAGTGCATTGGATCCACATGTCATTGGACATGATCCGATGTCTTAAAGTGACAGTGGGTAATAAACCTAATGCGGTCTGTGTCCTTAATATTGATCAAGCAACAAAAGAAAAACAGAAAAGCATTCACTGCTCGTTAATAGCTTTAATAAGGATTAATTATATTTAATTCACACAAATAAATATGTCTGCTTGAAAGAATAGAGAATGATGTATGCAAGTAGTTATAAAGAATTCATATATCATTCATTGAAAAAAAGACTGTGTTCTACTTTAGGAAAAGTGGTTTTATTTCATTTTAAGATTTTTTTAAATAAATGCATTTAAATTTAAACCCATTATATTTTAGTCGACTAAATCTACTTTAGATTTAGTCGACTAAAATCTTATTGTATTTCGTCGACTAAAACTAGACTAAAACTAAAACAATTCAGATGACTAAAATATGACTAAAACTAAATGTCATTTTAGTCAAAAGACTAAAACTAAATCAAAATTTGCTGTCAAACTTAACACTGGTTCGGAGCATTTTGTTTAGTCAGCGAGGCACAGTTTGCAAAGAAACTTTAGTTGACAGAAGAAGCCGTGACTGTATTGAATCAGGGCTGCACAATTAATCCAATTTGTAATCGCAATTACAATTACAGATGCCACAATTATGTAATCGTTTAAAGTGCAATTCCAAAAAAAAAGTTCACTTACATTATTCTGTGTGCTTAAGATGTGTTGTTGTTCTTTCTACAGCTTATCTTAAGGGTTTTTTCCCCCATTGTTTGAATTTTGTTTTGTTTTAATATAACATTATAATACCATGCATATATTTACTTTGATTTGGTTTCTTGAAATATATATATATATATATATATATATATATATATATATATATATATATATATATATATATATATATATTTGACATTTGAGGCTTAATGCTATAGAAAAGCAAAAAAAAAAACACGTTTTTTTCAGGAAGAGTTTTCAGCTGGTTTATTTTGATATACAATATGGCATGCAGTGGCTTCAAACAATGGCATAAAGCTATTCAAAACATCATTCAATGTAAATTGTGCTAATCGCAATTTATAATCGCAATTACAATTTCAAGGGAGTAATCGACAATTATGATTTTTGTCATAATCGTGCAGCCCTACAGCAGGTGCGCCTGCGCCACAAACACAAGTAAATGATTACACAATGCTCTGTCTGTAAAGGACGGTTTTATATGGATCATGTTTTCAAACAGCGAGTGTGTGTTGACACTGTTTCCCATGCAGTGATATTAGCCAATCACAGCAGTGTCTGTTTACTGACAGCCTTAAAGGAGCCGCCGCGCCTTAAAAACTGACTTTTCTTTTTTGCATATATATATATATATAGATTATTTTATGCAAAAAACTTTATTAACATTATAAGTGAACCTCAAGGAACATATTTAAACAATAATAATAATAATATTAAAAATCAATGTCACGATCCTCTTCAAATGAACAAAATCCCAGATTTTCATTGTGTTCTCATACTTTTGGAACTATTGTACCATATGCATCAGTCGATCTCAGACTCAGATTTCTATAATGCAAACAAACTCACACACAGAGCCCAGTGGTGTTCATGTGGTCTGCAGCTTTCTCTGAAATTCAGATGCAAAACAGTCTCTTTCTCTCTGCCATCTATTAGTGCACAGTAAATATTACATGAGCTTTGGATATTACTGGCTTCGGCATGAGTGCATTTGTGTGTGTGTGTGTGTGTGTGTGTGTGTGACTATATTATTTTATTGCAGTGTTCCTTGTTTATTGCTATGGCACATGACCTACTTCCAGCCTCCCGTACTCGGCACGAATCACTCGAAGTGCCCTCCATCTCAACGGCCGTCCCCGCAGAACAATTACACGGCAAAAGGGGCCCAAATGGAGATGTTTGTACTAAATAACACGTGTGTAATTAAGCACTAATGAGCTCTTGTCACTGCCGAATGTGCAATTAGACGGGTAATAGCAAAGCCTGGCGTGGCAGACGTGCCGAGAGAGAGCAGGACTGGTATAATATAGTCACGCTCCTCCTGTAGGATGTATAGCGAGCACACTATGCTAATGTTTCGCATGCATTGGATGACATTTGTCAAAACGTGCAGTATACAAAAGAACACACTGTGTGAGATACTGTATCCCACAATGCAATGCGCTTGACCTTCTATATCCAGACGTGAAATCAATCACAATCGCTTTCTTGACTCCTTATTTTATCCCATTCTGTGTGAACCTAGTCATGTGACAAGCATACTTATGTTTGCATTGTTTATTGTGTATGCTATGTAAGATCTTAATTGTCATCTGCACTTTAATACAATGAAAGCCTTATTTTGTCCGTTCCTCTCAGGAAAGAAGAGACTCGTAAGAAACACTAAATATAAGAGAATAGACTATAAGAGACAATAGCTAGTAAGAATAATACACAATACAGTACGAGACAATACAGGGTCAATACACAGTATGAATAAGAAGAAACAAAATGCAATTAGAACACAAAAAATTAAACTATTTTACAGTATAATAATAATAAGTATGAAGTTGCTGGTAATGAAACGCATGCAAGACTTTTCATCGCTGCTTTAATAGAAAACCCTAAACATCTGTATTTATGCAGAGCAGATATTATTTGGGAAATACGTGTGTGTGTGTGTGTGTGTATATATATATATATATATATATCTCAGTATGTTTTGAGCTCTATCCACACGCAGGTGTTTGCTAATGATATATATCTATATATCTATATATCTCCCTATATATATCTCAGTATGTTCTGAGCTCTATCCACACGCAGGTGTTTGCTGATGTTCATCTCTGTGTTTGTGGTCATGGCTCTTTCTACAGGAACTGGCTTTGAACGGAAGAGTGTGATATAATACTGTATGAGCTGTATTAATAGAGTTAAAGACGGCTGACAAACGCTTTATACATACATACTGAATGTGGTGTGTCTCTTGAATGAAAATTTACCATGATTGATACCAGATTGAAAGCTGTTTCGTGCTCACAAAATCTGCATATATTTGATAAAAAATACCGTAAAATACCGTAAAATTTTGAAATATTATTACAGTTCAAAATCTGTTTTTTTTAGAATATACTTTAAAATATAATTTATTCCTGTGATTTAAAGGTGAATTTTCTCCAGTCTTCAGTGTCACATGATCCTTCAGAAATCATTCTTATATGATGATTTGATGATCAAGAAACATTTATGATTATTATCAGTGTTGAAAACAGTTGCGCTGCTTCATATCTTTGTGGAAACAAAGAAGACACAGTTCCAAAAGAACAGCATTTATTTGAAATAATCTTTTGTAACATTATAATTGCCTTTACTGTCACTTTTGATCGCTTTAATGCATCCTTGAGTATTAATTTCTATCAAAAAATATATAAAATCTTACTGACCCCAAACTTTTCAATGCTAGTGTGTATATATTTCTGTGCACACGTGTCTGAATGTAATAAAGTCTGCAGATAAGGGGGAAATCTTTTAATCTTCCATTATAACTTCACACCACCTCCACACTCTCTCTCTCTCTCTCTCACACACACACACACACACACACACACACACACACACAAACACACACACACACACACACACACACACACACACACAAACACACAAACACACACACACACACACACACACACACACACACACACACACACACACACACACACACACACACACACACACACACACACACACACACACACACACACACACACACACACACACACACACAGACCAAAGCCAGACAAACAACCCCAACTAGCTGAGAATGTCTTTCTGCTTTATTAACAATCTTATTTCCATCTCAATGGCCATTAAGTGCGAGTCTTTTTTTTTTAAACAAAAGTTATTGAATGATCTCTGATCTTAAATTAAATCCTCATGGATTTTCATGAGAGATTTTTAATATATACGTATATATATATAGATTGTAATGTCTATTTTTGGTTCTTCAAACGGCTCAGGAAGAGAAATAGTTATGCAAAAACACCACCCCCATTCTCTCTCTCTCTCTCTCACACACACACACACACACACACACACAGTGTGAAAGGGTGTAATTTGTAAAAAGTGTCTATAGTGCATTTGGATATATTTGCATCTTAATTAGAAGACGGGGGAGGGGGGGCAGATATCATAAACAATCATAAACAAAACTATCAGTGCTGCCTTTAGTAGTGTGTGTGTGTGTGTGTGTGTGTATGTGCAATGGGATGCTACAATGCTGTATTATTGATGCTGCAGTTTGCTGTATAGAATATATGAATGCATGATGAATGTTTAGCGCGCACACACACACATACACACACACACACTCATATGCGTGTGGGGGTGGGGGGTGTTCACATTAGAAGTGCTCTACGACCCCCATCAGCTGTTTGACGGGTTTGTCATTATGCGTGATGTTGGACGGCAGTGTAATATCGCATTTCTCTGTGAGGAGAGAGAGATGGATGAGGAAGCCCAGAGAGAAAGAGAGAAACTCGGATTCTATAGCGTTACGTTTCTCTCCTGCGTTTGCCGTCGCATGCAATGCATGACGTGAAACACTGTCGCAAAACACCGTCACGAAGTTAAAGTGGGGCTTTTGTTAATTCAGTAGGGATGCACCAATCTGCAAATGTTGTGTAGTGCTGATATGATCATGTACATCTATGAAGACTGATATGAAACAAACACTATCAGACTTCTGAAACTGCGTGTTCAGTGATATATTGTACATGCTATCTCCTTTCCAGAGCCGGCCGTTGAGTTTCTGCTGTCATATTGATTTGTGTGGTTTCAGCAAACACCACAATGACGCACTGCCTGTTTGCGAAACTATTTTTTTGTTTTGGCTTGTTTGTCTTATAACTGTTGTCTAAATAATGTTTTTTCCAATTTGGTTTTGTCTAACGAGTGATTATGAAGAAATCAAGACGTAAATTAAAAAAATGAAAGAAACGATTAGCGAGTTAATTGAGTCCTTTATTTCTTTGATTAAAATAATTATTTCTGCACTCCTCAGATGAGCCTTTTTATAATATATACTTCTCATATTGTAGGTTTTTCTCCCTCCTCTTATATTTGACAGCTGATTTGAGATGTGGTCCTTCTCTTTTCTGTCAGCGTTTGCTCGTCCTGCATCTTAGCCTGCATTTAAACACAAGTTCTGAGTAATTCACCTCAGATTCACCAGGGCAGGAGCGACGTGTTTGTTCTCAACCTTTCAATCTGAGGACACAAGCTGCAGGGCAATTGTGGTTGCTGCTTAAATTCTCTGTTTCGGGCTGTCATATCCTTCCTTTCACACCGTTACATTATTTCAGGACGGGTCTCGTTTTCACCTGTTCTGTCTGACAGTAGGAAAAGTAGTTTGCAAATGAAGTATGAGCATATGAGGAAGTGTAGAAGAGATTTGATTCAGGTAGAGTTTGACTACTTGCTAAGATAACAATGTGATCTTTAATTATTAATCGTGCAATGCGTTGTGTGTGTGTGCATTTGTAGATTTTATGAATCTGTGAAAGCTGATTTTATAAGTCTATGGTTGCCCATAACCAATATCATGGCCAATATTATTAACCAATGGTGGTTCAAATCCAATATGATGGCTGATATTTTGCCTTCTTACACCGTGTGCTAACCAGATGCGAATCCATAAGATTCCAGCGACAATACATTTGTCTGTCTACACCAGATGTGACTACGAGACGCCACAAAATCAATCCCTAATCACAGCCAATCAGAAGAGAGTGTGGGCGGAGTCTCTCTGCAAGTGCACTGCACTCATAACCAAATCAATCCCTAATCACAGCCAATCAGAAGAGCTTGTGGGTGGAGTCTCAATGCAAGCACACTGCACTCACAACCAAATCAATCCAAAATAACAGCCAATCAGAAGAGCGCGTGGGCGGAGTCTCTCTGCAAGTGCACTGCACTCTCAGTGTTCATAATCAAATTCATAAATAATACACCATTTTAACATTATTAAAAATACATACCGAGTTACTGAAACAATCTGTCATAAAATACACTTGTTTGTTCGCATTGAGTTCTTATTTCCTTTAATTTATTTCTTCTTTACAATAGTTCTGTGGTAAATGATCCATTTTCGCTTTCAGTACAACTAGAAGAAAATTCAAAATGATATTCAAACTCACATTAGATGCTTTTAACATTAAATAAAGCACATAATCGGTACCTGAGATTATCGTTATTATAATTTGTATGTTGTTGTTCCAGCCGCGACATTGCCGAAATATAAACCGTTTCTAAAATAGAATTGTTGCATATCGCCATCACGGCTGGTTAGGACAAAAACTCTGATTAACACGCATAGAAAGAGGCCTTTCATCGCATGTTACAGTCTGGTTATGACGAGGTGTCATAAAAGCAGCATTCTCATTAAAGCTCAGATCTAGAATTGCAAATGAATATTACAATGTTTGCAATGCTGCATTAGAATTTCACCAAAAGAAGCAGAACATGCCCTATAATGCTGTCTAGTTAGGAAACACACTCTTTTTCTCTCTCTCTCTGTCTCTCTCTGACGGTTTTGATGGAATTGTTCTTTTTTCCACGTTCTGTCTGATATGCAAATCATTTTCCTTTATCTCAGCTGTCTGACCAATCAAACTTTAATCTTCTTCTCTCTATCTGCCCGCAGTTTGATGGTGACAACATGTACATGAGTGAGAACAACCAAGAGTTCCTCTCCCCGAGTCAGGTGAGATTCAAATCCCTCAAACCTGGTGTTTGAAAGCCTGGATTTACAGCTTTCTTAGCTCCTTATGTTCATCTTTTCCAGTGTTTTCAATCAAATAACATAGGAAATGTCTTTTTGTTCTGTATATTTTTGATTTTCGTGTGGCTTTCGACCAACGACATTAGCATCTCGAGGATCTGGATATACTCATGAGACCAGGAACAAACGTGAAACTAGTCTAATGACATGCTCTTTAGGAATATTAATGGCCAAATCATAGTGAATATATTCTGCATGCTGTATATTCGTAGTTCTGTGGGATAAACATGAAGAGGATCTGATAAAGCTCCTCCACTCTCTTCTTTTGTCTTGGTTTGTTTACTCTGAGACTCTTATTTGACATCTGTCTGCGGATCTTCTTCGCTTGACCAGATTCAGGCAGTTCAGACTGATTTTTGCCTTTAACGCTGTAATGTTACACACACACACACACACACACACACACACGCGCGCAGACCAAAGCCAGACAAACAACCCCAACTAGCTGAGAACGTCTTTCTGCTTTATTAACAGCGTCTCTCTTATTTCCGTCTCATTGGCCATTAAGAGTCTTTTTTTTTTTTTTTTTACAAAAGTTATTGAATGATCTCTGATCTTAAATTAAATCCTTGTGGATTTTCATGAGAGATTTTTAATATATACGTATATAAATATAGATTGTCTATTTTTGGTTCTTCAAACGACAGTGATGCTCAGGAAGAGAAATAGTTATGCAAAAAACAGCTTGACAAGATTGAATTAATTATCTTGCATATGAAAACACATCAACTTGACATTCACTGTTTTTATTATTATATTTGTGTCTTATTTTTTAATTGTTATATTATTAAAATGGTTTAATAACAAACTGGCATGTTTCACAGCATGTTTTACTTCTGTAATGTATTTCAGAGTCTGTAATTCACAGACATCCTAGTGCTATTTGTTTATGTGTATTTGTGTCTATGCAATTCACCATTCGCTGGGAGTTTGATTGACAGACGATCTGAGCAATCATAACGCAATGACAAAAAAAAGTTAGTAGATTAACGTCTGTAGACTTCAACTTAAAAAAGGTGCGTATTGACGTCTTTCCGCGGTGTAAATAACAAACCTTCTGATATTCAATTATGTTTATTTCGTGCTATAACTAGTAGTAAAGAGATTATCAGTTTACGTGTCTTTGCGAAGGGTCAATTGGGTTCAAAAGTTTGAGAGCAGATTTTTTTTATTTAAACCTGAAAATAAAGAAACATTCTGAAATAAAATGTATATATTAAATATACAACAAATATAATACAAATATTATAGAAATACAACTATTGTAAGGTTTTAAATAAAATACACTATTTAAATTATAAATATTAAAATATTCTGCATTATTTCTATATGACTAATCAAATGTTAATTAATTAATTAATGAATAACCTAGAAATATTTTTTAGAAATAAGGATATTATAGAAATATAAATGCTATATTAAGTTTTTTAAATGTTAAAATGTACTGTAAATTTTAAATGTTAAAGGATTCTGCATTATTTCTATGTGCCTAATCTAATGTAAGTGATGAGTTAATTTATCACTATAGGAAAAAAATTACAGAAATATAAATATTATGTCTTATAAGTATAAATACATACTATAAATTATATAGATTAAATGACGGCTTGTATGTAATGCATAAATAATGTAAATTATGTAATATTTTTTTGCGACTAATCAAATGAAAGCAATGAGTTAATTTATCCCTAAGAAAAAAATATAGAAAAGATTATATAAATATAAATATTATAAGGTCTTCTAAGTATAAATACATACTATAAATTATAAAGATAAATGGCTGCATTATTTGTTATATATGTAATACATAAATGATGTAAATTATGTAATATTTTTTTGCGGCTAATCAAATGTAAGTAATGAGTTAATTTATCCCTAAGAAAAAAAAATATAGAAAAGATTATAGAAATATAAATATTATAAGGTCTTCTAAGTATAAATACGTACTATAAATTATAAAGATAAATGGCTGCATTATTTGTTATATATGTAATACATAAATTATGTAAATTATGTAATATTTTTTATGTGACTAATCAAATGTAAGTAAATGAGTTTAAACCATTTAAATCTAGAAAATTAGGGTTTTGAGGAATATAAAATATTATAGAAATATATAGAAATATAAAGGTTTTATAAGTATAAAAGGTAACACTTTACAATCAGGTTTCATGTAGTTAATGTTAGTTTATTTAATGCATGAACTAATGTTAACAAATGAGACCTTATAAGTGTTACCGTATAAATATATACTACACATTATAAATGATTCTGCATTATTATGATCATTGACATTCAGTTACTTAGTTTTAATTGGTCATATGTAGACATATTGATATTGATCATGTGACTCTTTGTCAGATTGTCTTCTTCCATTAAAGCTCAAGATGCTATTGGAGAACATGATCGTCAGGTTGTGTTCATTAATCTGACAATATAATCCATAATAACAAAAAGTGTATTCAATTATGCAAAAAGCTCTCAGATCCCACTGTACATGTGAAGATCAGGAGAGGCTGTTTGATCTCTTTTCTTTTTTTATTCCGTTGTTACTTTGAAACTGATTCCATTTGAAAAGGTTCCATTGAAAACGACTGTCATGGAAACAGGCCTGATCCCGAACGGCCACACACAAGGCCAGTCCATCACACACTCACACACTCGTTTGGGTCTCGGATCAGGCGCCGTGTCCTTCCCAGGAGTCTTCACATTCACGTTGACTGAGCTGTCCTCCTGCAACCTTTGACCCCGTCTGATTGTAGGGGAGAGTTCGTCTCCGTTTGGCCCCTAACGAGCCCTGTGTGTGTTCAGGGTCACCGAGGATCGCCACGGTAACCGCCGCCAACAAAAGAGTGTGTAGTCCGCCGAGGGTTGACCTCCAGCCAACTCGACCGATCGATAGTGGCTCAACAAGAGCGAAAAAACGAGAGAGAGAGAGAGAGAGAGAGAGAGAGAGAGAGAGAGCTGAATGAAGCTGAGAATGAGAGAGAGAGAGACAGATACAGCGAGAGAATTGATTACAAAGAGAAAACATCAATGCTTCTTCTGTTCTGCGTGACGTTTTCTGCTCAATTTACATGTGAGAGTAGGAATATTTCACCTCTCTCTCTTTTTATTTACGCTCATGTCGTATTAAATAGATCAAAAGTGACAGTAAAGACATTTATAATGTTACAAAAGATTCTATTTCAAATGCATTCTGAACATTCTATTCATCAAAGAATCCTGAAAATGTTTCTCGAGCATCAAATCATCACATTAGAGTGATTTCTGAAGGATCATGTGATACTGAAAAATTCAGCTTTGATCACAGGAATAAATTACACTTTACTGTATATTCACATAGAAAACAGTTATTTTGAATCATAATAATATATCACAATTTCTACTGTATTTTTGATCAAATAAATGCAGCCTTGGTGAGCAGAAGAGACTCCTATCAAAAGCATTAAGAAATCTGACTGAACGTTTTAAATCTGACTGAAAGTGAGCATAGACTTCATAATAGACTATATATATATATATATATATATATATATATATATATATATATATATATATTTCTGACATTTATAAATATAGTGCACAATTTGTATGAAATAAATAACAGCACACTGGTTCAGTCTGACGTGAGGGTGAGTAAACGACAGAATTCCCATTGTTGGGTGAACTATCCCTTTAAACGTGATCTCAGTTTGAAAGCGCTGCTTCTGATTAGCATGCTAAGCCGTCCTCCAGCACTGTGTCAATTTACTCATCCTTTATCAGCTGAAGTTCATCTCAATGTGATAGCGCAGCGTAAATGTTAGTCTTTGCATTTGCATTCTTGGCTGAAGAAAGTAGCTGGGAAATGTCTCTAATGGACTCGCCGTTTGAGTATGCAGGAGACGTCGCGGTCGAGATTATAATCTCACAATTAGAGTAACAAGGTTTTATTGATTGCTTCCCGGAGCTTTGGTTGCCAAGCAAGCCTGTGATTAGAGAAAGACTGAGAAAACTCTTCCAGAGGAGCATTTGGCTGCTGATCTGAGACGTCAGAAGAGGGATTCTGTTACTGAGGGTGACAAGGGCTTCGTGAAGACAGTTTACATGTATACTGATCCAAAACTGAACTGTCAGGGCCAAGAATCAGAGCAAAACTAACTAGAGAACTGTAGATATTTACAGAAGGACTAGTTTAACTGTCTTTGAGTCTTTCACACGTTTTATCTGCCCTGCTGGTTATTATTTTGGTATCATTTATATACTATTGTACTATTTATTAGAGCTTCATTAAAGAGATTCGTTCAAAAACGCTGATTCATCCAGTAATGACATGAGTGAAGTCTTTATAAGTGAGTCATTGAATCATTTATTAAAGAGATTTGTTTAAAAACGCTGATTCATCCAGTAATGAAACGAGTGAAGTATTTATGAGCGAATCATTGAATCATTCATTAAAAAGATTCGTTCAAAAATGCTGATTCATCCAGTAATGAAACAAGTGAAGTCTTAATGAGCGAGTCATTGAATCATTCATTCAAGAGATTCGTTCAAAAATGCTGATTCATCCAGTAGTAAAACAAGTGAAGTCTTAATGAGTGAGTCATTGAATAATTTATTAAAGAGATTTGTTTAAAAATGCTGATTCATCCAGTAATGAAACGAGTGAAGTATTTATGAGCAATTCATTGAATCATTCATTCTTGCCGTTTTTTAAAACAATTTATTCAGATTCATTAGACTGCAGCAATTAACATTTGTCAGAGTAGATTACGTTATTTTGTTTAGTTGTCTGTTCAGAATCGTGTTTGAAAAAATAAACTAAAAATGTTATTCTAAATTTATCCAGAGTCATGCAGCTCTACTACTATATACTTTATATTTTTTTATAGTTTGACTAACTTATAATGTATAAAGGACACTGTAATGTAACTATCCACTATACAGTTTTATAGTTTTACTATAAAAAATGCATGTGTCTAGAACAGAAGTCATACTCCTGAAGGGATGATTTGAAACTTCAGATGAACTTCAGTGCACAGATAGCACATTTTATGAACTGAATAATTAATGCAAGCTCTTATCAAAAACTAGATTCACGTTACGGCTTTTAAAACTTTGTCTTGCTCCATAGACTTTCTAAGTGCATCACTGTACTGTAATTATTTTCTGTGGTAATTGGCATCATGCATCATGCTGTACAGAACGTGCCTGTACCTTTATATGCAAATGGCCTCTGTTCTGATTGGCCAACTCTAAAATAGTCTAGATTGAATGGATAAAATATGTATATAAATATATAGTGAAGAGATCAAGATCCCAGTGAAAGTCCAGTGTATGATAAGTGAGGTCTGTGTTTCATGTGTATCTGTGATTGAGTTTGCGCTGTACTGTGACTGACTGTGATTTGGGGATCTGGTGTCATTGGCTCGTTTGCTCTGATTAAAGCGGCTTTGTGTCGACTGTAAACTCCAGCCGTATGGAGGAGAATTGCATGTGTGTGTGTGTGTGTGTGTGTGCGTGTGCGTGTGCATGTGTGTGTGTGTGTGCTGCTCTCCCTGCTGGTCCGAATTACGGCTGAGTACATTACTATGATTTACAACTTCCTCCTGCTGTTTAGATTGAAGAGAGAGAGAGAGAGAGAGAGTGCGATGGCCCGTTCGCCCTGCCCCCTCGCCCCGCAACCACCACACATCTTTTGTGAAATGAAAACAAAGCACGAGCCTGCCAAAATATTTCTATAGTCGATTGCTGAGCAAGCAGAGAGTCTGTCAGAAAACAAAAGGCGAGAGAGATCGCTGGACGGCCGGATTTGATGCCACAGCAAAACTCACATTCTCTTACAAAGTCTCTGATCACTGACTGAATCTCATTAAACCCGCCAGAACATGTCCAGGTCATATTTCTCCACGCCATTTATGTTTTGCATAAAGACAATAAAGCCAATTTGAAGACCATTAGGATTTTTTTTTTGCATTGCATGACATTATTTTCATGGCAATTAAGGACATTTACCCTCAAACTCTAATTACTGTAATGCAATATCAGTTGCATTTTATTATTTGCATTCGGCATTGTTTTTCCCCTGTGGTCCACCGGTCACATGCATTGTGGTAGTATTTATTATAATGCTTTTACATTTGAAGGGAAAAACGCATTTTGCAAAAATGCAATTTATGCTGATTTAAATAATTTTTCATTTCTGAGCATCATGAGAATTCAAAAGCAAAACATCTGGATGCATTACAATAATGGTCGTTTGGGGTAAAATGTGTTCAGTTATCATGAGAACAACATTACAATGCAAAAAGTCTAAACGTAGGCTTTATTTGCTTTATGCAAAATGTGATTTCTTGCTTCTTTCTTTTAATTTTAGGGCTGAATTATGTGTTAGACGTGTGCTTTCATGAGACTCAGCCCATCAATCTGTTTGGAATATTTCTCTGACACAGAACTGTTAACAAATGCGTCCGAGTGTTTATTCTAGTCGCTGGTGTTGCCAAGTCCTCTGATATCCTTCATGTGTGCCGTGAGTGAAGTCCTTTGATATCATCCTTGATATCATATGTGTATATAGTGAAAGTGTTTAAAGCATAACTGCTTATATCTTGTGTGCTTTGTTTATTCATTTTGTTCTATTTTTTTTAATGCCCCACACAACACTTTAGCCATTAGTCGCTCTTTCAGATTAAGATCAGAAGGAAAAGATCAACATTTTCCATGTGCAAAACAACACAAAACTTCATTTTCGAAGGATTTCATGAAGCCTCTGTGATCATTTCATCAGAAAACTTGGCATTTTCCTTTCAAATGTCATTAATATCACCATCATTTTCAGCACAGAATGCTAAACAAATTAAATGAACTAGTGAACAACTTTAGATTGCGTTATCTGAAGATAGTTTTGAATCTGCAATACATATGTAATAGAAGTCTCTTATGCTCACCAAGGCTGCATTTATTTGATCATAAATACATTCAAAATTGTGATATATTATTATGATTCAAAATAGGTTTTATTCCTGTGATCAAAGCTGAATTTTCAGCATCATTACTCCAGTCTCCAGTGTCACATGATCCTTCAGAAATCACTCTAATATGATGATTTATGATTAATACATTTTATTTTGCAGGTTTCTTTGATGAATAGAAAGTTCAAAAGAACAGCATTTATTTGAAATATATTTTTTTGTATCATTATAAACGTCACTTTTGATCAATTGAATACGTCCTCACATGATAACTGAGGCTTTACGCGATCCTCTGCTGTTAAACAGTGTGCTTGTGCCTGAGACGACATTGCTAAAGTGACATTTGTATTGTAAGACTGCTGACTTGACCTGAAATGTTGTTGAGATGGCAGATAAAACTGTAAAGAGTCGAAGTCTGCTGAGCGCATCAGTGAATTTTTTATCCTGACTTCGTCTAAGAAGCATAATGTTGTTACTTACCTTCTCGAATTCAAAACCAAAACTATAATAGCGTATCAGTGGTACTAAACCAACACTGCCTTAAAGGAGTAGTTCACTTTCAAAAAAAAATGCTGCTGATAATTTACTCACCCCGATGTCATCCAAGATATCCATGTCTTTCTTTCTTCAGTCGAAAAGAAATGAAGGTTTTTGAGGAAAACATTCCAGGATTTTTATCCACAGAATGGACTTCAATGGCAACCAACTATACCAATGTTCACAGAAGGTTCAAATGTCCGTCTCAATGCAGCTTCAAAGTCTCGACACGATCCCAGTCGAGAAATATGGGTCGAAACGATCGGTCATTTTCAAAAAAAAAATTATATATATATATATATATATATATATATATATATATATATATACTTTTTAACCACAAATTGCTGATGAGTTGCTCCACGCATTGCGTCATCACGTTGGAAAGGTCACGCGTCACGTCATCTGTCTAAGTTATTTGTCTGTGTTCTCTAGTTCAAAAAGGTAAGGAAGGGTGAAAAATGTCATCTCATTTTCTCCTCCAACTTCAAAATCGTCCGACATCTTCGTTTTAATTTTTTTTTTATTATTTTTTTTTGTGACCTTTAAAAAGTGATGACGTAATACGTGGCGCATCTCAGAGATGGTACAAGACGGGCATTTGTGGTTAAAAAGTATATTATATATATATATATATATATATATATATATATATATATATATATATATATATATATATATATATATATATATATTTAAATGACCGATCGCTTCGCTAGAAAAGACTCTTATTTCTCGACTGGGATCGTGTCGAGACTTTGAAGCTGCATTGAGACGGACATTTGAACCTTCAAACTGTTGGTTGCCATTGAAGTCCATTCTGTGAAGAAAAATCCTGGAATGTTTTCCTCAAAAACCTTAATTTCTTTTCGACTGAAGAAAGAAAGACATGGATATCTTGGATGAGATAGGGGAAATTAAATTATAAGTAAACTAATCCTTTAAAATACTCTCTAGGTCGTCAGCTCACTAGTTTTTGAATTGATCAGCAATTAATGATCCTTTATAAACCCAATTTCTACAGCAATCACACGCCGTATGCAGATATCACTGAGCGCTGTGCCGTAAGACACACACAAACACATCATGTATATATTTCAGCTGGAGATCTGGCTGATGTCACATCACGAAGCAGCTTGGTCTCCATGTCTGTCGCTCTGACCTGTGTGTTCATCATTAGTCTGATTCTCGTTCTGTCTCTAACATTCACGTAGCGTTTCTCTTCCAGTCCAGTGTGCAGTAATAATGACCTGAGATTTCCCAGAATTCACATAATGCTCAAATGAAGTGCAATGACAGAGCGAGACTGTGTCATTCCCTTTTTCACGATGATCGGATCATCTAACTATAGTTGTTAAATGAATCATATCAGTATTTTTTGATATTGACAAAGACACAGCATGAACATATACAGTACACCTGACAGGTTCTGTTTTCATTTATTGATCCTTCCTGTCGACTCATTATAATCCACGCCTCACTGAACAGTCTTATGTTTAATGAAAAATTATGCCACACCAAAGTTGGGCAAACACAAGCTGTCAATCAAAAAGACAAGACCGAAAAACCTTCGGTCAGATTTCTTAATGCTTTTGATAGAAGTCTCTTCTGCTCACCAAGGCTGCATTTATTTAATCAAAAAACACAGTCAAAAATTGTGATATATTATTATGATTCAAAGTAGCTGTTTTCTATATATATTCCTGTGATCAAAGCTGAATTTTCAGTCTTCAGTGTCACATGATCCTTCAGAAATCATTCTAATATGATGATTTGCTGCTCAAGAAACATTTATGATTATAAATGATGAAAACAGTGGTAAATGCCAAGTTCAAAAGAAATACATTTTCTTGAAATAGTAGAAATAATAATATAAATGTTTTTACTGTCACTTATGATCAATTCAATGTATCCTTGCTGAATAAAAGTATATATTTTTTAAATCTTACTGTCTTCTTTCTTAATGCAAGTTTTTGGTCTCATTGTGCACGTTTGAAAATAAAAATGTAATATTTTTTGATATCAATAGTACAGTATTACCTATAAGAATAAGAACAATAAACAAAATCCGAAATAAATTGTATATGCAATTGTGGAGAATTGTCTGCAAAGCAGCATATGACACATAAAGCATGAAAAATGAGTTTTTAATTAAAACATTGAGTCGATTCACATGTACGGCTGGCAGAAAATAACATGCCACTCGCCTCTGATAGTTATATCGCATGTCTTATTGTGGTATTTTGTTTTGCATCAGCGTGTTACAAAAGAAAACCAAAAGTAAAGTACTTAAGACAGTATCTTTTTGAAATGATCCGGTTCTGGATTCCCAATCCTAAGGGTTAGTCCAGGTGTTGTGTTACAGTAATGCGACTCCTCTGTCCTGCTTTGTGCGACCAGACTGATATGATATTGTTGAGAACGGGGTGTGTGTGTGTGTTCATGCATACACATACGGGAGATGACGGCAGTGAGGCACAAAAGAAAGTATTTTTTCCTAGACTTTTCCTTCAAGTGCTGTTGAACTGTAGAAAATTGACTCGGCTGATGAGAATGTAAAGATTTCTGGATATTTCAGACTGTAAATTGGCGCTTGAGCATATGGTGTTTGAGTGAACACATTGAAGGTTAAATGTTTCGCCTCGTCCACATGCTCTCCGAATAATGTAGACTGGAGCAGATGGTATGTAGGCTGCACATTCACTTTATTTATGGGTGAATAAGACTGTGTGTGTGACTGTTGCAATTAGGTTCCATTTAGCCGGATATTTATTAATTATCTCTATCTGCAGACGCCCATAATCCAATCCACTGCTGTAAAAGCTGCTGGTTTGTACATGCCTGTCTAAATGAGCACATATAGACATAAATAAATAAAGCTCATGATGATTATATCTTTCGATTTTCTGAAGAAAATGTGAGTGGGGCTCGTGCGAAATTGCTATTTGGTTGTCAGGGTGTTCTGGATGATTTGCTAGTGTGGTTTCTCAAGCGAAACGAGTCTAGATACTTCACTTCGCAAACACCGCTAACTATTACAAGCTAAACGGGATAGTTCCCTCAAACTATCTGTCATTAATTACTCTCCCTCGTGTCGTTCCAAACCCGTAAGACTTTCGTTCATCTTCGGAACACAAATTAAATTGAATGAAATCTGAGAGCTTTCTGTCCCTCCATTGACAGTCTACGCAACTACTACTTTGACGCTTCAAAAAGTTCATAAAGAGATTGTAAAACTAATCCATATGAATTTTAGTCCAAATTTTCTGACGAGACTCGATCGTTTTATATGATGAACAGATTGAATTTAGGCTTTTATTCATAAACATTCATCAATGCAAACATCCGTTATGATAAACGGAAGCTCAAGCATGTTCGCTTGACGTGCGAGAACCAATGAGGTTGATTCTAGTGTTACGCATCACGTTTGAGCTTCAGCAAGAACCAATGAGGTTCATTCTCGTGTTACGCATCACGTTTGAGCTTCAGCAAGAACCAATAAGGTTCATTCTCGTGTTATGCATCACGTTTGAGCTTCAGCAAGAACCAATGAGGTTCATTCTCGTGTTATGCATCACGTTTGAGCTTCTGCAAGAACCAATGAGGTTGATTCTCGTGTTACGCATCACGTTTGAGCTTCTGCAAGAACCAATGAGGTTGATTCTCGTGTTACGCATCACGTTTGAGCTTCAGCAAGAACCAATGAGGTTGATTCTCGTGTTACGCATCACGTTTGAGCTTCTGCAAGAACCAATGAGGTTCATTCTCGTGTTACGCATCACGTTTGAGCTTCTGCAAGAACCAATGAGGTTGATTCTCGTGTTACGCATCACGTTTGAGCTTCTGCAAGAACCAATGAGGTTGATTCTCGTGTTACGCATCACGTTTGAGCTTCTGCAAGAACCAATGAGGTTCATTCTCGTGTTACGCATCACGTTTGAGCTTCAGCAAGAACCAATGAGGTTCATTCTCGTGTTACGCATCACGTTTGAGCTTCTGTAAGAACCAATGAGGTTCATTCTCGTATTACGCATCACGTCTGAGCTTCAGCAAGAACCAATGAGGTTCATTCTCGCGTTACGCATCACGTTTGAGCTTCAGCAAGAACCAATGAGGTTCATTCTCGTATTACGCATCACGTTTGAGCTTCAGCAAGAACCAATGAGGTTGATTCTCGTGTTACGCATCACGTTTGAGCTTCAGCAAGAACCAATGAGGTTCATTCTCGCGTTACGCATCATGTTTGAGCTTCTGCAAGAACCAATGAGGTTCATTCTCGTATTACGCATCACGTTTGAGCTTCAGCAAGAACCAATGAGGTTGATTCTCGTGTTACGCATCACGTTTGAGCTTCAGCAAGAACCAATGAGGTTCATTCTCGCGTTACGCATCACGTTTGAGCTTCTGCAAGAACCAATGAGGTTCATTCTCGTATTACGCATCACGTTTGAGCTTCAGCAAGAACCAATGAGGTTGATTCTCGTGTTACGCATCACGTTTGAGCTTCAGCAAGAACCAATGAGATTCATTCTCGCGTTACGCATCACGTTTGAGCTTCAGCAAGAACCAATGAGGTTGATTCTCGTGTTACGCATCACGTTTGAGCTTCAGCAAGAACCAATGAGGTTGATTCTCGTGTTACGCATCACGTTTGAGCTTCAGCAAGAACCAATGAGATTCATTCTCGTATTACGCATCACGTTTGAGCTTCAGCAAGAACCAATGAGGTTGATTCTCGTGTTACGCATCACGTTTGAGCTTCTGCAAGAACCAATGAGATTCATTCTCGCGTTACGCATCACGTTTGAGCTTCTGCAAGAACCAATGAGGTTCATTCTCGCGTTACGCATCACGTTTGAGCTTCAGCAAGAACCAATGAGGTTGATTCTCGTGTTACGCATCACGTTTGAGCTTCAGCAAGAACCAATGAGGTTCATTCTCGCGTTACGCATCACGTTTGAGCTTCTGCAAGAACCAATGAGGTTCATTCTCGTATTACGCATCACGTTTGAGCTTCAGCAAGAACCAATGAGGTTGATTCTCGCGTTACGCATCACGTTTGAGCTTCTGCAAGAACCAATGAGGTTCATTCTCGTATTACGCATCACGTTTGAGCTTCAGCAAGAACCAATGAGGTTGATTCTCGCGTTACGCATCACGTTTGAGCTTCAGCAAGAACCAATGAGGTTCATTCTCGTGTTAAGCATCACGTTTGAGCTTCTGCAAGAACCAATGAGGTTCATTCTCGTATTACGCATCACGTTTGAGCTTCAGCAAGAACCAATGAGGTTGATTCTCGTGTTACGCATCACGTTTGAGCTTCAGCAAGAACCAATGAGATTCATTCTCGCGTTACGCATCACGTTTGAGCTTCAGCAAGAACCAATGAGATTCATTCTCGTATTACGCATCACGTTTGAGCTTCAGCAAGAACCAATGAGGTTGATTCTCGTGTTACGCATCACGTTTGAGCTTCTGCAAGAACCAATGAGATTCATTCTCGCGTTACGCATCACGTTTGAGCTTCTGCAAGAACCAATGAGGTTCATTCTCGCGTTACGCATCACGTTTGAGCTTCAGCAAGAACCAATGAGGTTGATTCTCGTGTTACGCATCACGTTTGAGCTTCAGCAAGAACCAATGAGGTTCATTCTCGCGTTACGCATCACGTTTGAGCTTCAGCAAGAACCAGTGAGGTTCGGTTGAGCTTCTGTTTATGTTCGCTGCTGATCAATATTTACATATGTGAAAGCCTAAAAAGCCTAAATTCAATCTGTTCATCATATAAAGCGACTCAATTCATTTGAATTAGTTTTATGATCTCTTTATGACATTTTTGAAGCGTCAACGTAGTAGTTGCGTAGACTGTCAATGGAGGGACAGAAAGCTCTCAGATTTCATTAAAAAGATCTTCATTTGTGTTTCAAAAATAAACGAAAGTCTTACGGGTTTGGACCGACATGAGGATGAGTAATGAATGACAGAATTTTCATTTTTGGTGAACTAGCCCTTTAACCCTAAATAACACTTTACATTTTTAGAATTAAAAATGCATCCATTTATAGTTATTCAGTCATTATTTACTGCATTTATAAATATTTTTTTCCTCTGATTATGCTTTCAAAAGGAGGTTTTGTCATTTTCAGCTCACTTCTGGGAACGGTTGTATGTCACTTTGTGTGTCTGGTCTTCGGATAATTTATGATGGTGGTGCTGTCCGTCAGCCAAATAAAAACAGATGACGATCCAAAAACATCGTCTTTGATAAAGCCACCCTCCACACACACACACACACACACACACACACACACACACACACACACACACGCACACGCACACACACACTCACAGAGTGAATGGGAATCTGATAGATGTCTTTCTTTGTCTGTCGTTGTCGGGTTTGTGGGGGATGTGTTTTAGGTTAGATCACTCAGGCATCCATCACCGCATGTCGCTGGAGGTCTACAGAAAAATGCTTATTAGAAAAATCTGTCATTATGCTTATAAACACACGAGCACATTACATTTGCCTCGCCAAACAAGAAACTTTCAGAGTTTTATTATTTGCACTTGAGTAAGTGTTCCTCCGAGACATTTTACTAATTCAGATATATTATTTTACGTAACAGGTGAAGCTGCGGCGCTCATTTTAGTTTTAATAAACGTGAATATTAATATAACATTCAAAGCACTCCATCATTTCTCTATAGAAAGTTTGCCTCCTTTAACTACTGTGTGCTCTGGTTTCAGAGACCTGAACTGCATCACTGCATCACTCAGGGTTAGACTTTTCTGATTTAAGAGATAAGATGCATGAATTTCCCCTTCTGGATGATAAAATGTGAATAAAATCCCACATTGAAGGAGGAACCCGAGCCATATCTAGATGCCCTTCAGAGTCGTGCGATTGGGTTTTGCACATGCATCAGAACATGTAAAAGTGTAGTTGTGGAAATATAATGGTCTTAATAAGCCAGATCGAAATAGATTTATGTCTGAATGGCATCTGTTGTGTTAAGACTGAAGCTCGCACACTCATATGTTGGATTTCTAATCAGCCCAACAGCATACAATGGCTTTAAATTGATGCCAGAGATAGTTGGACGCCTTCCCAACCTGAGAAAAAACTCTTCTCTTTTCATTATCCCATCATTTACGCCAACTAGCCGTTCATCTGTTTATGAAAACAGAAGGCGTTTGCATTCGATCGCATGTACAAATGTGTGCGTTTGAGTCGACTTTTCAGCGACCAAATGTTTTTGAGCGTCGTAAATATTCTCAGGAATTTGATAGCGTTGCTTTCAAAGTGGCGTCCGCTCTTCACTTAATGAAAGCTACAAATTGAAACCCTCAAACTCAATGCAAACGCCATCTTGCATCCAAATTGAGTTCTAATATCCTTGAAAATTGGATGGAGAGATTGAGGAGGAGCAGGAAAATGGAAAAAGTGGCAAAAAAAGAGAAAAAAAACAACATTTGTCTTCTTACCAACTGCTTTGACTGTTGCGATGAACCTTTGAAGAGCAGAACCTCTACATGCATTAAATGTGTAATACATATAATCACATCCTGAAGTGAGGCGGATGAATTATGTATTTTTCTGGACCGTTCGACATGGCACCACCTTGAGATTTACATTTTATCGTCAAGGACGTTCCGCTGCTTTTGACAAACGTCCCGTCCCCTCCTGGTTTCACCACAAAACATTCACTGAGTCCATTGTTAGCATTTATCCTTAAAATCAGCATGACGTGGAGGGATTTGATGAGCGTGGCCTTTCATGCGCAGGAGAAGTGTGATGAGTCAGCCGCTCTCAATGAGCTTCAGGTAATGGAGTTTCATCAGCAGATCTCCCCACATTACAGCAGATTTAAAACATCTGCGCACGCTCCGTTCCTTACAGTAATGCACCATGGTACCATGGCCAAAGAACCCTGGTAGTACCATGTGGTATGAATGTGGTAGACTTAAAAAAAAAATGTTCCAGAAAGTACTGTGGTAATTTGGGCACATGCACCATGATATTACTGTGGTATTTTAGATGTGTACCATAGTATTATCAAGGTATTTTAAACATGCAACACAGTTTTATCCTTTGGACATGAACATTGGTATTGCCATCGTATTTTAGAGGGCACCATGGCACTATCATGGTATTTTGGACATGTACGTTTACTGTGTTATTTTTGTGGTATTTCTGGATGTGCACCATAGTAGTACATTGTTTTGGACATGTACAATGGTATTACCATGGTATTTTAAACATGTGCCACAGTGTTATCCTTTGGACAGTATAGTGGTATTACCATAGTATTTTGGATTTATACCATGGTATTACTGTGTTTTTTTGGACATATTACATGAGATTACCATGGTATTTTGGGCCATGGTATCACTGTGGCATTTTAGATGTGTACCATGGTTTTACCATAGTATTTTGGACATGTACAATGCTATTAACATGGTATTTTAAACATGCGCCACAGTGTTATCCTTTGGACAGTATAGTGGTATTACCATAGTATTTTGGATTTATACCATGGTATTACTGTGGTTTTTTGGACATATTACATGAAATCACCATGGTATTTTGGGCCATGGTATCACTGTGGCATTTTAGATGTGTACCATGGTTTTACTATAGTATTTTGGACATGTACAATGGTATTAACATGGTATTTTAAACATGCGCCACAGTGTTATCCTTTGGACAGTATAGTGGTATTACCATAGTATTTTGGATGTATACCATGGTATTACTGTGTTTTTTTGGACATATTACATGAGATTACCATGGTATTTTGGGCCATGGTATCACTGTGGCATTTTAGATGTGTACCATGGTTTTACCATAGTATTTTGGACATGTACAATGCTATTAACATGGTATTTTAAACATGCGCCACAGTGGACAGTATAGTGGTATTACCATAGTATTTTGGATGTATACCATGGTATTACTGTGGTTTTTTGGACATATTACATGAAATCACCATGGTATTTTGGGCCATGGTATCACTGTGGCAATTTAAATGTGTACCATGGTTTTACCATAGTATTTTGGATATGTACAACTGTATGGCCACAGCATGTTGTTTTGTTTCTAAGGTGTACAGTGTCAAAGTACCACGATATTACCATCAGACACGATCAGAGTAGTTTTTCAGAGCTGTATGTCATCAGTTTTTCCGATGGTTCTGCATCAGCTGACACTTACGGAGGTTCATCTCATCCCACGTTTAAAGAGGTTCTGTTGGAGAAGTCTCCTGAGGACTCGACGACAGTCTCTCTTCACACAATAGCTGCTCGCCCCACTGTTTACAACACACAATTTAGTTTCCTTCCAACAATTATGAGGGAAATTGAATCTCAGGAAATGTTCATTTTCACATCCATTAGAGCGGACAATAACAGGGGAGGCCTGAAGCCCACAAAGACATCTGTCTTCAAAGGCCTGCAGAAGTATATGGAAGATTAATATCCAGCCCGGCAACACGAGCGCATGTTTACAGCGAGACCGAGCGGAGAATAGAGCGACCTCAGACGTGTCACGCTGAATATCTGCTCATCTTTGAGCCAGAATCACCACTGAGATCTCTTTCTTATCCGGGTTATATCTTCAACCAAATAATCGGGCAGATTGTTCTCCTCAGAGAAAGACTGTAATGTCTCAAACTGTGATTTTTCCCCCCGAAAAACATCTAATCCTTGCATGAAACATAATGTTCAGGCTTTTATGGCTCATATAGTCTGATATTATAGTGAGAATTCAGAGGAAAAACAGCTCAGTTTTATTCAGAGGCTCAAAATATGCAAAATAAAATGCATATAAATATCAATATCTGCCAGTAATATGTCTTAGTAAGATGATATTTAAATGCTTAGTTTTATGATCAAAATTTTAAAATGCAATGCAATACAATAATGATTGAGAGATGAACAAATAAACAAAAGCCTGATGATCATATTTGATACTCGTGATTTTTCATATTTGATACTCGTGAAGTTGCTTCAGTCCATTTGAAATATTACTAACAATATCAAAGTTACGTTTCGGATCATAAAGACTCGTGAAGCTCGAGCTGAAGGACGTTTGTACAATTAAACTGAAAGACTTTTACTCGCTAAAACAGTCTGTTGATCAGAGACAGAAGCACTGGAGGAGATTGACAGGTTTATCACATCATGTTCATCATTTATTGTTTACTGTAGATATTCATGTTTTCATGTTTCAAATAAGATACAGTAGCGAGTCTCATGAGCAATGAAAGAGTAATCTGTGAGGAATGAAAATGTTCTTCTGAGTGAGCAAGTCTCTTTCTTAAAATACCATTTAGCGCTTTAGCCTTGTGGAGACGCTCGGACAGATGATGTATTTAGGAGAAGTTTGTGATTTGAGTAATGCACCGAGGCAAGGTGAAATCTGAGGTCCCACAATCCTTGTCTCTCACTCTCCACGGCCGCATATTTGCTAAAAGTATTTGTTTGCAAGATAAATGGCCGTTCTCCAGGCGAAGATGACTGGCAACACAAAGATGATATTGAATTGATTTCTGAAATGTTGCAGAACTGACTGTTTGATGTATACGGGCAGACATGAATCATAAAAATTCTATTAAAAAAGCTCTTGAATGGTTGACAGCGGAATATTATTTCTGATGATTAATTTGACTCAGTTATTATGGACGGGGCTCCAGTCAGATCGCCTCCTACAGAATTGCTTTTCATTCCCTCTTGAATACTCTCTCTCTCTCTCTCTCTCTCTCTCTCTCTCTCTCTCTCTCTCTCTCTCTCTCTCTCTCTCTCTCTCTCTCTCTCTCTCTCTCTGTCTCTCTCTCTCTCTCTCTCTCTCTCTCTCTCTGTCTCTCTGTGTCTCTCTCTCTCTCTGTCTCTCTCTCTCTCTCTCTCTCTCTCTCTCTCAAAAGTTAGATTGACGCGGCTGACGAGAGGCATGAGTATTGATATGGACGCGTGGCCAATCGCAAACTTTAGCGCTATGAAAACATGGTCTGTGCTTCCAAAAGTTGATTGTGATAATGCCGTATTTCCAGCAACTTTCCATAAAGCCAGATCGGAAGCTGCCAACTTATACGCGTCCAAAAATGTGATTCTTACATGTTTAACTGCATAATATTTATATAATTGTGTTTATGCCTCTCGGCAAGCATCATGTCTACTGCTGTTCATGCTCACAGAAAGGTTTGGGATTGATCTGACTTTTTTAAAATGGGGTTTATTTTATTTGGTTTTATTAATCGTATTTGATTTTTTTTTTTTTTTTTACTAATTTATTTTAATTTAACTTAAGTTATATTTGTATTGTATTTGTTGTATTTGAACGTGAACAAAATACAACTTATGTACAAATAAAATAAATTACAACTTATGTCAAATAAAATGAATAAAATGCAAATACTTAAAAATATAAATAGAATAAATTCAATACAAAAATATATATTAAAATATTTTTTTTAATTAAAATTGTATTTTATTTTATTTATTTGAATGAAAGAAAAATATAAATTAAAATAAAAAAAATAATTAAAATTGTATTTTATTTTATTTATTTGAATGAAAGTTTTATTTTAATATTTTATTTGAATTTTTATATATATATATATATTGTATTTAAACATACATTTTTATTTTATTATTTTATTTAAGTTGTAATATATTATGTTATTATATTTGCATTTATATTATTTATATTGAATTTATTGTATGTGTATTTATAAGTTGTATTTTTTTAACATAAAGTTTATTTTTATTTTTAAGGTTTAGTTTTATTTGTTGTATTTCAACATGTTTTGTTGTATTTATTTATTTTGTTTGAACGGAAGTTGCAATTTATTTAATTTAATTTAATTATTTAATTTTATTGTGATGCCATTCAATCTGACAAGCAAGCGCCACTCAACGATCCTGAGGCGATATAATGATGTCCCGATTCTCTGTGTGTTCCCGCAGCAGAATTACTCAGGACACGGCGGGGGGAGCGGGAACGGCGGAGGGGGGGGAGACGAGGACTACGAGATCCCCCCGATAACCCCCCCGAATCACCCCGAGCCTCACCTGCTGCACCTGATGGACCCCGAGTCCAGTTACCTGTGTCACTCCATCCCTCACAACGGCCTGATCAACCCGTACTCGTACTCCGAGCTGCCCGCGCTCATGATGTCCAACATGCTCGCGCAGGACGGGCACCTGCTGTCCAGCCAGATGCCCTCGGTGAGTCCCGGTGCAATCCCACAATGCACTGCAGTGAGATCCAGGCCTACACAGACTACAGGCATCATGGGTTCGCTCCCGACGCAAAGGCTGTTGCAAACTAATTACCTGGGTTTATAAGATACAGCATCACATTTATCCTTTGTGGATCGGGCAATCCCATAATGCACTGCAGTGAGATCTAGATCTAAGACGAGACTAAGACTAAGAAAATAATATTTTAATCAGTACCGAAAATTATCAATAAAAATAGGTCCATTTAATTAAACTCTGACATTTGTGTGTGCACTATGCTATAAGCATAACATTAGCATTGTTTGGTATTATTATGTCTATTTTCTAGTCAAGTATTCTCTATTAACTTGAACTGTCAAGCTCAAATTTAGCATTTATCATAAATTTGACGTCTTTAGCTCAGTTAATGTACATAGTTGTTAAATTTACATTTAGTCATTTAGCAGAAATTGTTAATATTTCATAATTATTGATAATTAAAAAATAAAATAATTAATTGAACTGTTCATATTTTGTGTCAATATTTATTTTAATTTAATATTATTTATATATAAATTATATAATTTATCATATGCATTTACAGCAGAGAATACTAATTAAGAAAATTGTTAGTCTGTATCTTGTCCTAATTGTTTTGCCTCAATAAAAACAGTATATCACCAGATGCATATGCAAATGATATGCAGATGAGGTTTTGCATAATTAAAAAGGCATCGTAAGCTCCGTATTTGGTATTTCCGGGAGAAATTCTGGTGGACAGTAAAGCTTGTGCATCTTCAGTTTGCTGTGATTTATGAATCCATACGGTTACATAATTCACTAAACGTTTATGTAAACGCAGATTTTCGGCTGATGTGATTGGCTGCTTTAGTTGAGTGGCAGGACTGTTCTGTGTTTGTTTGAGTGACAGGTCTCCTCGTGAATGAATGTCGCTGCTTTTTGACCCACAGACCACTGATCGTCAACTAACTGACCACATCAGGCCTTCGTCTCTACTAACGATTCTCTAATTGCGTTTAAGAGCGAGAGATGATGTCAGAGTCAGCACTGAGGGTTTGTGGGTAAATTCATCAGTGGCGTTTCTCTCTGTCAGTGGCTTCTTTGTTCGTCCATTACGCTCTTCTCCTCCTCCTCATATCCAGAGCTCATTACTTGCTGTTTTGTTGCTTAACACAGACTCTGAGGGCCATAAAGAAATATCAGGAGAGTCGTCAAACCTGCCATCTGTGGAAACTCCCTCATAAAGCAAAGAAATGTACAGGACAGCTCAGAAACAACTCTGGAATTCTTCTATAAGAGTGAATCTCATTCTTAAACAGTGCAAAATACAATTATAGAATTATGTTCGATTTTTTAGATTTAGATTAATCCGATTTTAGATCTATTAATCACTACTAATCGCATCTAACATAAACATTTGTAATTATATGTACATAATTATATAATTTCTATAAGGGCGAATCTCATTCTTAAACAGTGCAAAATAGAATTATAGAATTTTTTTTAGATTTGACAGCACTAACATATTTTATAAAATAAAATAGAAATAAACTATAATATATTTATGGGTGTGTATGTATATATATATTGTATATATATATTAGTGCTGTAAAATCTATTAATCACTACTAATCGCATCTAACATAAACGTTTGTAATTATTTGTATATAATTATATAATTTCTATAAGGGCGAATCTCATTCTTAAACAGTGCAAAATAGAATTATAGAATTTTTTTTAGATTTGACAGCACTAACATATTTTATAAAATAAAATAGAAATAAACTATAATATATTTATGGGTGTGTATGTATATATATATTGTTATATATTAACAAATATATTATATATTAACAAACTTTTATGTTAGATGTGATTAGTTGCAATTAATCGATTTGACAGCACTAATATATAAATATATATGTATGTATGTGTGTATATATATATATATATAAAATAAAGAATAAAGTGAAAATATAAGTGAAAATATAAAAATAAAAGCTATTTCAAAATATGAATAAATATTATAAGAGTATATAAATAATACTAAAATATCACAGGACAGATTTTTGTGAGATTCACCTCTAAGCTTTTAAACAAAACACAGTGTTCTCTTTTATATAACAGGGCTTTATATAACATTTCAGTCTTTTTGATTTTAAAACTCAGTTTTAAAACTGGAATCCAGTGCAACAACAGCGCAGAGTTTAAATTCAACTTTTCTGGCCATTCTTCTAATGGCTCTCTACAAAAGAAGCCACTTAAAATGGACATCAGGCTCCAGCACAAAATGGATGACAGACGTTCTGCAGCCGTATGAATCTATGCATGCAATTTCTTTAGCAACCACAATGCATTAAATCAACCATTCTTTCATTTCGAGATCCCATTTCTATATTGACACCCATCGAGCGAGTGAATATAGAGTGTGCTAGTCAATAAATCTCCACTTAATGACACCAGCGTGATGGACTGCCATTTTATTCCCATTTCTTCCTCAAGCAAACTTAACCACGTAGCAATTATGTTCTGTACTATTTGTGCACTAAAATTTCTGGTTGTTTCCGGTTGAGGCGTTTATTAAGTTTTATATGCCCACAGTTACAATGATAAAACCAATCTTTTTTTTTTTGAAAAGCTAAGCTCTATGCGCCGTATAAACGGGAGATGTGTAATGTGCCCTATTCACTGAGATGCTGATAACATTTCATGTTTTACATTGACCTTTTATGACCTTTGCCTCCATCTGAGTTTGGTGAAATGAAAATTTTGATGGCTGATTCGGTCCTGTTTGGTAGATCGATGGCATTGAAACTCTGCACTGGTTGCATTCTCAGTCTTGCCACAAGAGGCGCTATTGCAGAATTCAAATTACAGTTAAATAGCTTAGCATCAACAACACATTAGGTTTAATCGCACAAACATTTGAAGGTAACACTGATTCTTTCTTGTTTTGTTTGATATGCTTAGTGATGGGAGGAAAAAAGATTTTCGAAGCATTGAATCAATTGAACCAATTGTCTTTGCGAATCAATTATTTGAACCAGTGATTCGGTGCACGTATCAAACTGCTAAAGTCACATGATTTCAGTAAATCCAGCTTTGTTACATCATAACCAAATGATTCAACTTGCAAACGTGTAAATGCAATGAAATGCATAAAAACATATTTTACAAACCAATTGAAATGTTTTATTAAAAGTGCAATCTTTTAAAATGCAATTAACAAATATTCTAATACCATTAAATGTGAAGTGTCTGTATGTTATTTGATTAAATTCTTGGTTAATCATGCCCATAAGAGACTATTAACTTTCGTTTTATTATACAAATGTGTCATTAACGTTATGTAAAGTTTGTTGTTGTGGTAAAAACCTTCTAGAAACTGGTTCATGGGTTCACACAGATCAGTTATGATGTAACTCCGAATCACTGATTCGAATCAAATGATTCACAAAGTTTCAAAGCTTCACAAAAGCAGTATTTCAAGTGTTTCACTACTAATGCAACCATGACTCAAGCAATGGCCTGCGTTTGGGTGGGACTGTTTGTTTCTCCAACCAATTGACTGTTCGCAAAGACCCGCCCCCTTTAGTTACTGTTGCTATGTCCGACAAGCCACGCCTCTCTCACGCCAAAGTCTCAACTTTCAAATTTGGTAATTTTTTTAAAAGAAATTTAAACATTAAATACCATTTTGTGTCTCTTCAATGTGATCGCTCAGTTAAAGCTGCTCGTGAACCGATCATCTCTTCCTAGTTCATTTATAGCATCAAATAAACATGAATGAACATCAGAAGGAATGTTGTTTTAACCGCGGAAAGACGTCAGTACACTCCGTTTTTCAAGTTCAAATCCTCCGATGTTAATCTACTAACTCTCCTGACTGCTTCGTCAGACAAAAATGGCGGATTCGGCGGATGGCGGATTATGATTGGTCAGATCGCATGTCAATCAAACTCCCTGCGAAGGGGTCAATTGGAATACAGTCAATGTTTTTGAAATTCTGTTGGTGACAGCTAACGGTTCTTTAAACGTTTTAAAAATGTCAGTTGAGCGAACGTCAAGGGAACATTCCATTTTATCATTTTGAATGTGAACATTCTGAACTTGAACATTCTCAAACAATTAGTAACATTTAAAAAAAAAAAAAACATCCAACTGAAATGTTTCAGGAAAACGAATACTTTGATAATTTTATTAAAGACCAGATATCTCTGAGCAAACATTCTATCAACGTTACGTGAAGAACATTTGTTCATTACTTTGAGAGAAACGTTCCAGAACGTTAGCTGGGAATAATCTTCATGCACATTTGAAAGTGCTTATATTTTGCATATGTGTTTCTTGCCTCCTATAGTTTATGATTAAATTGAACAGCAAAAAAAAAAAAAACCCTGAACAATGCAGTGCGCTGTTGAGTGTTTACATCCGCAAAAAAATTCAATGCAAACAAGACCGGTCCATTTTGTTTAGGGGTGTTCGGTGTTGTTTATGGGACGGGCTTTATCGCACACAGAAGCCTTTGCTGATGAAATGAATCTCTGCCATCAGGGGATCAGTGCATATATTCCGTCTCCAGAAGAGAAGAGAAGAGAAGAGAAGCCATTAGGTTTCATCTTCCGTCTTGAGTAGAGCGAGCTGGAGAGATCTTTTTTCATTAGAGAGAGAGAGAGAGACTGTCAGAGAAAAGAGATGGAGAGAGATGGGCTGGAGGGGCAGAAAGAGTGATAGAGGAACGGGAGGAGCAAAAAGAGGTTGAGTGACTGAACACGGCACCGGGATAAAAGGAAAACTGCTTTGAATGGAATGTCATCAGTACTAAGAGCTTTTTAAAGTATATCAAACAATTTAGACGGAGCGCCGCTGCATGGACACAACTTCCATCTCCATAACCGTGTTTGCACTTCTGACGGAGAGTAAATATCTGGACCAGCTCTCTTTACTGTTAATGCATGTTAATTCAGCGCATATCAACTCCATAAACAAACCAACCAGAGAGATGCACTGGGGAAAACATGCTTGTAGAAACTATTTTCACTTAGAAATCGCTTGAAAACGCAGTAGAAATGGAAAGTTACACATTGCATTAAAAAAATTGTATTTACTCCAGGAATCTTAGTTTTATTTTCACTTAAACTAACCAGAGAGATGCAATGAAAAAAAAAAAAACATTGTAGAAACAATTTTTGCTTAGAAATCGATTGCAAACTTCACAATTGATTACAAAGAAATGGAAAGTTACACATTGCATTAAAAAAATAGTATTTACTCCAGGAATCTTAATTTTATTTTCACTTAACAAACTAACCAGAGAGATGCAATGAAAAAAAAAAAAAACACAATTCGTCGTTTTTAAACTTCACAATTGATTACGAAGAAATGGAAAGTTACACATCGAATTAAATTTTTTAATTACTTTAGTAATCTTAGTTTTATTTTCAATTTCGAAAAGTCCTTTTTTTACAGTGTGGAATATATTTTTGTCCTGGAGAAATGATATGAACATGATCTTTCATGATGCTGACCATTCATTCAGCACACTGCGATGTGGTAGCATTGATGTTATTAATCTAACTTTTACTGTATTACTGTACAAATATCTCATAAGGGAATAAATGGCTTGAAGCGAGAGCCAGCTGTGCTAATGTGGATATCAAAGCTAAACATGTATGTGGATCTGATGATTTGAGCTGCTTAGCAGATGCTACATGTTTCGTTAATGAAATGTCACATTTCAATGAGATTTCAAGGGCAATCAAGTGAGTTAAAAAATGTCATTATCAAGAGGATAATTTGCATTTACCACAGCAGTTTAAAATATGTGTCCTTCAGTACAAGTGTTTTGCTGAGCGTTTTATGTATGTTGTGTAATACAGAATAATATCGTTCTGACACGAATGGAAACTGGAATGTTTATTGGTTGATGTTAAGAGTGCGGTGAAGTCAGTAATTGGAGAAAACAAAAGCATTAATCCGCATTAGTTATATACCGGTAGTCACTTAGGGGCCGTTTACACAACACCATTTCCAACTGAAAAAGAAAACTTTTTATGTGTTTTAGCCGTTCATTTATCCGACAACGGCATTTTGGGGGCTTGAAAACGAAAGTGCATGTTTTTTAAAAACAATACGTTTATCGTCTTCATGTAAACAGCAAAAACTAGTGTGAACAGGAATTGTTTTGACAGCGTTGTCGTCTGTGCTCAACACTTTTCAGTTATTAGTACATTGTTGTCGCGTAAACTTCACCGAAACTTTATTTTTTAACTAAATTGTTATGCTGACAGTGTAATTTGTGATGTGAAATGTTGCGTTCGATTAGTAAAGAGTGCACAACAGTAGAGCGCGGCGCTTGCAAGTCATGGGTTCGATCCCCAGGGAATGCATGAATTCGTTTCACGTAGATTTAAAGCTTTTAAATATCATCTTACTTTCAGAACAATAAAAGTAAAGCAAAACCTTCACTAATCACCTCAAGTTATCCTTGCTAACACAGTTTAGTATTGGTTAAAAGTGCATTGGTGTTCAGGTCGATGCTCCCAACGTCAAAGTCATGGGTTCGATTCCCAGGCAATACATGAATTGTGTGTGTGTACATATACATGCATATATTATATATTTACAAACGTTTATGTTAGATGCGATTAATCGTGATTAATCAATTTGGCAGCACTAATAAAAATACATGCATTCTTTCAATGCAACGAAAGTCACTTTGGATAAAAGCATCTGCCAAATGCATAAATGTAAATAAATGCAGAATAGCAGCCTCGCTCTCAGACTGTGTGTGTATTTTCCCAGTGCAGTGTCGTGTAGAGCGTATAATGGGTGAATAGTAATGGTTTTACAGGCCTGTACTTAGACTGGTAGATTCATCACCGCCTGAATGAACCGGACTGTGGTCGGGACTGGAGCAGAAATAGCCTGAAGATGATGGCCTGCCCAAACTCTCAGGCTATTCCTGGCCAGTCGGCCTTCCACCAGCTTTAATCAAATGTATTTTTGTTGAATTCCACCCAAGATATGAAAATAAAATGCCCACCGAAAGGGTTTATGGCGTTTGTCAAGGTTTGTGTTTCCAGAGCATGTCAGACGAATGCGGAGAAACTGAGGCCCTTTTCCTCCAGAACGGATGGAGCGATGTGCGATTAATCAATATAAAGCAAAAGATATTTGCATCACGGCACAACTCAGGGATTACATTTGTAGCGGAAATGCTTTATGGAACTATTAATATCTTTTATTTTCTTTCCCTCCATCGCAGTTCAAAGAGCGTAATAGAATGCATTTCCTGCAAGGAATATTACACCGATGATTGATGGATCTGGAGAAAACGGGGAAAACATTGGGCTGTTCAATAGGCCCTGCGAAATCTGGCCTCGCACGAAACGAGAGAGAACGAGAGAACAAGAGCGAGAGAGAGAGAGAACAAGAGGAGAGAGAGAGAACAAGAGGAGAGAGAGAGAGAGAGAACGAGAGAGAGAGAGAGAACGAGAGAGAGAGAGAGAGAGAGAGAGAGAGAGAGAGAGAGAGAGAGAGAGAGAGAGAGAGAGAGAGAGAGAGAGAATGAGAGAACCCCCCTGGTTTTTAAACAGCTTTCTTTTCACCTTTGCGATTATTTATTTTCAAATAGTCCTTCAGGGTAATGTACCATTTTCTTATTTCACACCGCTATTTCCCATAAATGAGAGGAAGGTGCGATAAATCAAGAGGGAAACATAGACTTGCGCAAAAGCTGCAAGAGCGCTAAAGATTTATGTAACACATTCATGTTTTCCACTTCTTCTTTTTAGTGCTGCACTGTGAAAGCCTGCCTAATAAAAGCCCCTATTAATATTTCCTGTTGCCTGGCAACCGCAGGCAGCAAGTAATAGCATTCCGTGGAAAAATAGATGACCGGGCCGATAAGGAAAAATTCAATTCTTTTATTATCTCTAGGGAGAAGGTGCCTTATTTCCTTCTGCGCAATATGATATGAGAGCAGGCTTGTATATTAAGAAATATTTTAAAGAAATAGAAGGTATTTTCCAATTTCATTATATCAGGAAAATGGAAGAAGAAAAAAGGAGAAGATCTGCTTTTTTTTTTCTTCTCCCTTCTCTCTAATAAAGTCCATTAGGCTTTGGATTCTGCTAATCAAGGCGTCATTTACAGATTTAATTTAATTCTTTTGAATTTTCAATCACGTTCCCCTGGAAATATGAGACTTTAGGTTGTGCCACATACATTCATATCACATAAACACACATTATATATATATAGTGTGTGTATGTATGTATGTATGTGTGTTTATTTATATATATATATATATAGTGTGCATGTGTATGTATGTATGCATATATATTGTATATATATACACATATGCATACATATATACGCACATATATATGCATACATATATACATATATATGCGCATATATATATATATTTATTTATATATATATATATGCATACATACATACATAAATATGTATATGGATACAAACACATACACACACTGTATAAATATATATATATATATATATATATATATATATATATATATATATATATATACACACACGCACATATACATACATATCTGGTAAATTGTAAATTCTCTATATTACATTATAGGTTTAATATCTTGTTGTGCAGAGCATTTATTATATATGATAAATGCATGATATATATTTTATCCAGAAGTGTGCACATAATGCTGATGCTATTTCTAATGTCAGATATGAGATCAGTGAAAAGCTTCAGTTTTACGCCACCGTCGTTGTCCTTGTTCTGTTCTTGTTTAGTCATTGTCGTCTTGATGTTTACTGGAAAAAGAGCAGCACTATTGGGAAGGACATTAGTCGTTGCTTGGAAACTAAGTGATTTGATTTGAAGTCAGCATAACTATAGTATATCCATAATGTCCTTATCGGAGCGCGAGGGAAACAGGAGACGCCGGAGAGGAGGAACGGAGGTGTGTGTCGGATATAACAGGAGCCCCGGCTGATAAAGGCCTGTTTTATGTATCTCGTTTTGTCACTGGCTTCTTTCATACCTTATCAAAGCATGAAATCACGTTCATATTCCTGCGCATGTATCTGGACACACATCAGCTGACTGAGGAGAACGTGCTGCTCTTCATAGTGTCCTCTGTTATGTTTTATTTGTGTCTCAGATGTTTCTCAGAAAAGAAAGGGCATACAAAAAGAGACCCAAACAAGAAATATAGTCATAAGAAGTATAGATCTAAAACATATAATGTGGATATACTGTAGAGCAGGGTTATTAAACTCAAACTAAATCCATAAAAAAAGCATTTTAGTTGCTGTTTTATTTCAGCTTATTTTATAGCACATCTTTTGCAGGGCGATTATTATATAATATATATATATAATAATTTTTTCAAAAGTATGTATGATGCTGATGCCGTTTTCAGTTTTATTTTATTGTTGTTTATGGAACAAAACCAAAGCATTATAGTATATATAAATATATATTTAGTAAGTATATATATTTTTCCAAAGGGTGCCGTTTTATGTCATTGTCAGGATTACTGTTTTATTCTTGTTCTTGAACAAAACTAAACCCATAAAAAATAAACAATTTTTTTTGTTACTGGAAATAAAATGTTAACTGAAATATTAATAAACTTAAACTTATTTAATTTCACCTAGTTGCCATTTCTCATTTAGTTTAACTTGTACTTGTAATAAATTAAACTGAATATATAAATTAATAAAAAATACATAGCCTAGGCCTATATATATATATATTAAAATATATAATCAAATAATAATAATTACAAAAACACAATAAAATGACTAATACTTTAATTAACATTACAATGAAAAAATTAAAACAAAAAGCTCATAACAACTATAAATGGTAGTAAAACAACACTAATATGAGGCTTAGTTCTGACTTTCTGAATCTGAGCACAGTTTGAGATGTGAAACTCTAGTGGAGACTCATCTCAGTTCAGTCTCTCTGCCGTGTCAGAAACATTTATTAAAGATATTAAAGCGCTGTAATGATCAGCTTCAGTGGCATCTGTCCGTTTAGTTGAAGTCAGCTGACGTCTCAGAGTCTCCAGCACAGATTCATAAAACATAAAGAACTGTGCAGATGATCTGAGCTAGCAGCGCTCTGAGCCGCTCCGCTGTCACACACACGTGCCGAGCATGTGTGAAGTTAACACACTTACTAATCATCCTTAAATGAACCTAATTGTTGCTGTGACACCCCGCTGAGAGTGTGTGTGTGTGTGTGTGTGTGTGTGTGCATGGCTTCTGCCTCCAGGCTTCTTTTCTCATTAGATGTAGTAGAAATGTTCTGTCTTTCTGCCTGTTCCATGTGTTGATACGGCCGTCTCTCTTCTTCCAAAAGCCATTTCAGAGCTGTCATGTCAAACTCAGACTTCAGCCCAAACAAGATGAGGTCGGGAAATATATACGCTCCGTTCCAAAACCTAGTGCGCTGCCTTGCTGTCTAAATAGGCAGCTGCCTGCTAAGGGCTCATTCACATAGTGCTTTATAATTGTTGTCTCAGGCCTTCGCATCAGCTCTTGCTGGTCATGTTAAAGCGTGTATATAGAATACTAGCGCACTGCATACTACACAGTGCACACTGCATACTACACAGTGCATACTGCATACTACAGTGCACACTGCATGCTATTTTTTTTCAAACTAGGCATTATTCCATGATGAACATTTCAAAGTATGATGCACAGTTGTCATGTGACCTCAAAATTACAAAAATTATTTTACATTTAGCATTAAAATTATTGTTCTTTTTCAATTTATTACATTTAAATACTTTTAATTTACACTAATTTTATTTAAAAAAGTTCAATTATTATTTCCTATATTAATTTACATTTAGACTTTACATTTTTACTAAAATATTTTTCTAAAAAAAAATTGAAATGTTTTGTTTTGAAAAACTGTTTGTTTTGCATTAGCTTTTTATTTTTTATATTTTCAGTTTTCATTTTAGTAAGTGCTTTTGCCCTTGTTATTATTATTATTATTTCTTTACATTAAAACGTTTTAGTCATTTTAGTAGTTCAACTTATTTCAGTTCGTTTTTTAAGCGTTTTAAGTTTAGCTCATTTATTTCAGCTGTAATTCATTTTCAGAAAATAATTTAAATAATCTTAATTTTAGTTAACACTAACAACACCACATAATACACACACACACATATTAGAGATAGTTAGTATTAAACTATCATGGATTCTTTCAGTACTGAATGAAATACAAACATGTGTACGATCAACAGTTTTCTCGTCTTCTGCGCAGTGCATTCTGGGATTGGTCTCTCATTAGATTTTGTCCAGAAGAATCTCTCAGTATTGTTGTTTTAGATCAGACGTCATGTGATCGGTCTTTACACACTGTCAGACTGTCTTCAAATCTCTTCATTGTACAATAAGCCTGGTATGGTTTACCAGCTGTGTGATCACAGTGAGACGAAGCCTGTGTTGTGTCCCGCTGAGACAGTAAACCACTGACCGTCCTGTAGGTTTATAGTGTTAGCCTCATTACACACACACACACACACACACACATAACCGTTGTGAACATGCAACTAAGCGTCTCTGCTAAAGCCTTTGTTTGTTTGTTTGTTTTCCCTCCCATCTTGGTCACATTTTAAAGACGTACCTGTACTGAGCGAAACCGCATTACATTTAATTAAAATAAAAGCATGAAAGTGAATTTGTTGTTCTGTTTCGGATGAACACGTGCATGCGTGGCGCAGTCGTGGTGGTAATGAACACGTAGAAAGACCCTGCTAGTCTTTTAGAGGCGAAACGCTTCTCGCCGCTCCCCTCAGATTTACATCCCAGTTAATTGAATTAGAATATGATGCAATAAAACTGTCCCAGCCATGAAATAAAGGCCCAATCAAATTATTTCAATTGTTGCCTCCATTCTCCTCCTCCTCCTAACATTAAGACCTTGTGAAAACTGAATTGGATTTCTGTGGTTTTCAGTTCATTCAGAGATGCGGGACGTTTGTACTGGAAACCCTCGGACAACACTTCAATTCTATCAGCTTATGTGACTGATTGTCAACCGTTAAAACAAGCATCGTTTGCATTTATTCACTAGGAGAACAATTGTAAGGATCAGTTATTGTGTTTTTACACACGTCTTGCTAAACAGGTTTTATTTTCATAGGAATTTTGACTTATTGATGGATTTTATGTGCTTAACAGTGAGTGTTTATCATCTCTGAGGTTGCCAGAATGTTTGCATAAAATCATATCAGCTTGTCTGCAAAATTTTAGTTTTCGTGTAATTCTGAAATAGACAATTCTATTTCAATTAAATGCTGTTCTCAAGAATCCTGAAGAAAAAAGTTATCACAGTGTTTCTTGATCATCAGATCATCATATTAGAGTGATTTCTGAAGGATCATGTGACACTGAAGACTGGAGTAATGATGCTGAAAATTCAGCTTTGATCACAGGATATAAATTAAATTTTACAATATATTCACATGGAAAACAGCTATTTTGAATTGTAATAATATTTCACATTTTTTACTGTATTTTTGATCTTGGTGAGCATAAAAGACAAAAAACAAAATGAAAACCCAAACTTTTGAAATATTTGTAGTTCTTTGAGTTCTTCAAAAAAATGCATTGGTGTTGGGTCACACGGAGATTGCTAGTGAATTTCACAAATATAACATGAAATTTGGAAATATTTTAAGTTTCGACCAATAGCAGTCAGTAGTATAGAGCACAGAGCTGTAATGCATTGTGAAAGCAGGTTGTGTGAGATCTCTGAGGTAAAGCTGATAACAGTGCTGATGAATGAGGCATGGAAAGCCCGTGCTGATCTGTGATCTGTGTGTGAGTGTGTGTTGTGAATGGAGCCGCTCTGTGATGTGGTGCGTTGAGGTTTTACTTCAGCTCGGAGTTCAAAGACCAGCGCTTTGTAACCGTCTTTCATTTCCACGGGCTCTCAGAGATGAAACTCGCACGTCTTCGGGGAGGACAGGTTGCGTTTGCTTACAGATTTAACCAGCGCTTGATTTATAAATTGGCCGCCTTATTAGCACCCGGAGCGTTGTTGTAAATGACCCCCACGGGCATCGGGCGAGAGATTCAGAGGACGAGATGTGCTGGGTTTCATGTTCTGCCCTCGAGGCGAACGAGGAGTCGCGGTGAGGGCAGATCTCGATGAGATTCCCCCCGCCCGCGTGTTTACGGCTCCAGCACGAGAGATCCGTCTCCGGCGCTCGGCTAATTAAAGCTGCCATGGCCGCGAGCCTGCCGGGATAATGTTCTATTATTATAGTCATTTGTTTCAATTAACCGCTCTGTGATTTTACAATAGCAACTGTGAACCTGCGTGGAGTGAGCCATCACTCCCAACAAGATGTCTTCAATCAGAGGCAGCGGGCGAGAGAGATCGCTTACCCATCATGCCTTGTGCTTCGGGACTCGTTTTACACTGGGCATCAGAATCACTTACAATACTGAACAACACTGTACTGAATACAGCACAGAATCACTTACAATACTGAACAACACTGTACTGAATACAACACAGAATCACTTACAATACTGAACAAAACTGTACTGAATACAGCACAGAATCACTTACAATACTGAACAACACTGTACTGAATACAACACAGAATCACTTACAATACTGAACAACACTGAACTGAATACAACACAGAATCACTTACAATACTGAACAACACTGAACTGAATACAACACAGAATCACTTACAATACTGAACAACACTGAACTGAATACAACACAGAATCACTTACAATACTGAACAACACTGAACTGAATACAACACAGAATCACTTACAATACTGAACAACACTGAACTGAATACAACACAGAATCACTTACAATACTGAACAACACTGAACTGAATACAACAGAATCACTTACAATACTGAACAACACTGTACTGAATACAACACAGAATCACTTACAATACTGAACAACACTGAACTGAATACAACAGAATCACTTACAATACTGAACAACACTGAACTGAATACAACACAGAATCACTTACAATACTGAACAACACTGTACTGAATACAACACAGAATCACTTACAATACTGAACAACACTGAACTGAATACAACAGAATCACTTACAATACTGAACAACACTGTACTGAATACAACACAGAATCACTTACAATACTGAACAACACTGTACTGAATACAACACAGAATCACTTACAATACTGAACAACACTGAACTGAATACAACACAGAATCACTTACAATACTGAACAACACTGAACTGAATACAACAGAATCACTTACAATACTGAACAACACTGAACTGAATACAACACAGAATCACTTACAATACTGAACAACACTGAACTGAATACAACACAGAATCACTTACAATACTGAACAACACTGTACTGAATACAACACAGAATCACTTACAATACTGAACAACACTGAACTGAATACAACACAGAATCACTTACAATACTGAACAACACTGAACTGAATACAACACAGAATCACTTACAATACTGAACAACACTGAACTGAATACAACACAGAATCACTTACAATACTGAACAACACTGAACTGAATACAACACAGAATCACTTACAATACTGAACAACACTGTACTGAATACAACACAGAATCACTTACAATACTGAACAACACTGAACTGAATACAACAGAATCACTTACAATACTGAACAACACTGTACTGAATACAACACAGAATCACTTACAATACTGAACAACACTGAACTGAATACAACAGAATCACTTACAATACTGAACAACACTGAACTGAATACAACACAGAATCACTTACAATACTGAACAAAACTGAACTGAATACAACACAGAATCACTTACAATACTGAACAACACTGTACTGAATACAACACAGAATCACTTACAATACTGAACAACACTGAACTGAATACAACACAGAATCACTTACAATACTGAACAACACTGTACTGAATACAACACAGAATCACTTACAATACTGAACAACACTGTACTGAATACAACACAGAATCACTTACAATACTGAACAAAACTGAACTGAATACAGCACAGAATCACTTACAATACTGAACAACACTGAACTGAATACAACACAGAATCACTTACAATACTGAACAAAACTGAACTGAATACAGCACAGAATCACTTACAATACTGAACAACACTGTACTGAATACAACACAGAATCACTTACAATACTGAACAACACTGAACTGAATACAGCACAGAATCACTTACAGTACTGAACAACACTGTACTGAATACAGCACAGAATCACTTACAATACTGAACAACACTGAACTGAATACAGCACAGAATCACTTACAATACTGAACAACACTGTACTGAATACAGCACAGAATCACTTACAATACTGAACAACACTGAACTGAATACAACACAGAATCACTTACAATACTGAACAACACTGTACTGAATACAGCACAGAATCACTTACAATACTGAACAACACTGAACTGAATACAGCACAGAATCACTTACAATACTGAACAAAACTGAACTGAATACAGCACAGAATCACTTACAATACTGAACAACACTGAACTGAATACAACACAGAATCACTTACAATACTGAACAAAACTGAACTGAATACAGCACAGAATCACTTACAATACTGAACAAAACTGAACTGAATACAGCACAGAATCACTTACAATACTGAACAACACTGAACTGAATACAACACAGAATCACTTACAATACTGAACAAAACTGAACTGAATACAGCACTGAATCACTTACAATACTGAACAACACTGAACTGAATACAACACAGAATCACTTACAATACTGAACAACACTGAACTGAATACAACACAGAATCACTTACAATACTGAACAACACTGAACTGAATACAACACAGAATCACTTACAATACTGAACAACACTGAACTGAATACAACACAGAATCACTTACAATACTGAACAACACTGAACTGAATACAACACAGAATCACTTACAATACTGAACAACACTGAACTGAATACAACAGAATCACTTACAATACTGAACAACACTGAACTGAATACAACACAGAATCACTTACAATACTGAACAACACTGAACTGAATACAACACAGAATCACTTACAATACTGAACAACACTGTACTGAATACAACACAGAATCACTTACAATACTGAACAACACTGAACTGAATACAACACAGAATCACTTACAATACTGAACAACACTGAACTGAATACAACACAGAATCACTTACAATACTGAACAACACTGAACTGAATACAACACAGAATCACTTACAATACTGAACAACACTGAACTGAATACAACACAGAATCACTTACAATACTGAACAACACTGTACTGAATACAACACAGAATCACTTACAATACTGAACAACACTGAACTGAATACAACAGAATCACTTACAATACTGAACAACACTGTACTGAATACAACACAGAATCACTTACAATACTGAACAACACTGAACTGAATACAACAGAATCACTTACAATACTGAACAACACTGAACTGAATACAACACAGAATCACTTACAATACTGAACAAAACTGAACTGAATACAACACAGAATCACTTACAATACTGAACAACACTGTACTGAATACAACACAGAATCACTTACAATACTGAACAACACTGAACTGAATACAACACAGAATCACTTACAATACTGAACAACACTGTACTGAATACAACACAGAATCACTTACAATACTGAACAACACTGAACTGAATACAACACAGAATCACTTACAATACTGAACAAAACTGAACTGAATACAGCACAGAATCACTTACAATACTGAACAACACTGAACTGAATACAACACAGAATCACTTACAATACTGAACAAAACTGAACTGAATACAGCACAGAATCACTTACAATACTGAACAACACTGTACTGAATACAACACAGAATCACTTACAATACTGAACAAAACTGAACTGAATACAGCACAGAATCACTTACAATACTGAACAACACTGTACTGAATACAGCACAGAATCACTTACAATACTGAACAACACTGAACTGAATACAGCACAGAATCACTTACAATACTGAACAAAACTGAACTGAATACAGCACAGAATCACTTACAATACTGAACAACACTGAACTGAATACAACACAGAATCACTTACAATACTGAACAAAACTGAACTGAATACAGCACAGAATCACTTACAATACTGAACAAAACTGAACTGAATACAGCACAGAATCACTTACAATACTGAACAACACTGAACTGAATACAACACAGAATCACTTACAATACTGAACAAAACTGAACTGAATACAGCACAGAATCACTTACAATACTGAACAACACTGAACTGAATACAACACAGAATCACTTACAATACTGAACAACACTGAACTGAATACAGCACAGAATCACTTACAATACTGAACAACACTGAACTGAATACAGCACAGAATCACTTACAGTACGGTTCTGCAGTGAAATGCAATGCATTAAAAAAGTGTATTGTTAAAAAGCAACAAATGCATTGGTGTTGCGCACATGGAGATTGCTAGTGAATTTCACAGATAAAACATGAAATTTTTAAATATTTTAAGTTTGACTGGACGCATGATCTTTGGCATTAACAATATATAACTACAATACAGTCCCACGGTGAAATGCAATGCATTAAAAAAAATGGGTGTAGAAACCATTTTCACACAGAGATTGCTAGTGAATTTCACAAATAAAACGGTGAAATTTTACAATATATTAAGTTTGACTGGACGCATGATTTTTGGCATTAACAATATATAACTACAATTCAGTCCCAATGCATTAAAAAAAATGGGTGTAGAAACCATTTTCACACAGAGATTGCTAGTGAATTTCACAAATAAAACGGTGAAATTTTACAATATTTTAAGTTTGACTGGACGCATGATTTTTGGCATTAACAATATATATATATATATATATATATATATATATATAAAACAACGGTGAAATGCAATGCATAAAAAAAAATGGGTGTAGAAACCATTTTCACACAGAGATTGCTAGTGAATTGCACAAATAAAAACGTGAAATTCGAAAATATTTGAAGTTTTATCTTTGGCGTTAACAACCAAGTGTCTATTTTGGTTAGTTGCATTTTGCACTTTTTTTCTCTCACTGTCAGACTCGTTTTACACTGGGCACCAGAATCACTTACAATACGGTCCCATGGTGAAATGCATTAAAAAAAATATGTAGAGACCATTTTGACTCAGAGATTGCTAGTGAATTTCACAAATAAAACATGAAATTTTAAAATATTTTAAGTTTGACTGGACGCATGATCTTTGGGCATTAACAACTATATATAACAACAATACGGTCCCACGGTGAAATGCAAATAATTGGGTGTAGAAACCATTTTCACACAGAGATTGCTAGTGAATTGCACAAATAAAAACGTGAAATTCGAAAATATTTTAAGTTTTATCTTTAGCGTTAACAACCAAGTGTCTATTTTGGTTAGTTGCATTTTGCACTTTTTTCCTCTCGCTGTCAGAACAGACCTGTGACCCATTTTAGGGTTGTGACCCACTAGTTGAGCACCAATGGCCTAGATTCAGAATGCACTATTGCAATATTTACTATTTTTGCATAATCTAATAAAGTCGAAAACAACACTGCAGGAATTACTTGGGATTTATTTGTTGCATTAGGAATGGAGGGGTCAAGTTGAGCACATTGCATTGTGGGATAGAGTATACAGTGTGCTCTTGTGGCGTACTGCAAATTAAGTAGGCCATCCGCATGCAAACTGCAGAAGTGTCTATTCTGAACACAGAAACTTAATATATCTGAATTATCATGTGGCCTGAACAATTGTCACATGAAGCAACACATATACAGTATGATTATTCTGGTGTAGTTATTTATGTCAGGTGGTTATACTGTCAATGCATGATAATTCATGTAAAAAAATACTGTACAACTTTCTGGACCCCATTACATTTTCGGACACATGACGCATCCAGATGATCTACTGTATTCAATGGCAGAAGAGTATGCATACTTATGAATATCATTTGTCGATATATGACCTCAGATTCATTACAAGCATCTCTTCGGCCTGGGTTGAGGTCGGATTCGCAGACAATAGCGTTCAGATATCGCACACGCTCAATGCGAAGCTCATTATTGGATGGCAGTTGTTATTTGGCTGTGATGAACAGCGAGTTCAAAGAACTCGAGACACAACAGAGGAACAGGAAATGAAGTTTCTCCGCTGAATGAACAGAACGTTCTGTGAATTGGTGGTCAGGGTGTGGAACGAGTCTTAAATGCTTTCCGTTGCAAAAAAACTTTCTCTTAATCAGTTTTTTTTTTTTTTTCTCCAGTGTTGTTTTCCAGTGACATTAAATATTAAGTGTTGCTGCCAGAGAAATAAAAAAAAAAAAAAAAATCGTGGTTTAAAACAAGAAAATTTTTCGCTAAAGTGAGAAAAACTTAAGCCTGACATTAAATAATAATAGTCATAAAAATCCTTTATTTTTTTTTTATTTATTTTTATGGAATCTTTTATTGAACCCTAAGACAAAAAAGCATATTTGTTTGTATCATATTTTATGCATTAGGCTTTTATGGCTCTTATAGTCTGATATAGTGAGAATATGGAGGGGAAAAAAACAGCTCAATTATATTCAGAGCATAAATATTCAATTTATTCATATGGACAAAAAGTAAGATCAACAATGTAAATAAGTGAGATTTTTATAACAGTATAGCAGATACTTAAATAAAATGCACTCAATATCTGCCAATAATATGTCTTGGTAAGATTATATTTAAATGCTTAGTTTATGACCAAAGCTCTGTAGTTTTAAAACAATGCAATACAATGATGATTGACAGATGAACAAATAAAGCTTCCTCAGAAGCCTGACGATCATATTTGATACCTGTGATTGTTTTTTCAGTCCAGTTATTCTTACATTAACTTGATAAAAATAAGTGCAGATTTCAGATCATAAAGACACGTGAAGCTCGAGCTGAAGTATAATTAAACTTAAAGACCTTTCCTCGCTAAAACAGTCTAAACTGTCAATCAGAGACAGAAGCACTGGAGGAGATTGAGTGCGAGTGTTGATCATTTAGAGGCCTTAGTAATTCATACGCAATGCACTGTAAATCATTCGCGTCTATGAATATGATATCTCAGTCTGAGCCGTAACCAGACACCATCCCCCCCCATCAAGGTTTATACTATATAGCAATTAGCATACAGTACCTATGGCAACCACTAACCTTTGTGAGTCTGTTTCATGATGTTTGTACAGCCATCCAGCCGGCTTTATATAGCCTGAACACATGACTATTAGAGAGAGCAGAGCGGTTTTCTCTTTCACTCTCCCTTATTGATCAATCTCTCTCTCTCTCTCTCTCTCTCTCTCTCTGCAAACAGGCAGCATTGCAAACAAATATTCAATATGTCATCTAAATGTGCAGTAAGCAGCCTGCAGACAATATATTGTTTGTTTAACAATTCACGCCGACTGCTTTGTCTAAATTGACAGTAAAGAGAGAAGTCGTTTGCTGAAGGTGCACGTCTTTATTCTTTTGATTATAACCGTGACTCCAAATAAATTGAAAGCAAATGTGGTTTGGAATAACAGGGCCGGCCACGCTCTCACAAAACACTCGCTCGTTTGCCGATTTCGTTCGCTTAGAATTGCTTATTTTAATGTGAAATGTGAGAGCAATGGCTGTAGAAAATAATAAAAGTCTAATGTTAAAATAAGAGATGAAACGGTACAGTAAATATTGATGAAAACATCTCTTTCCATGCATGTTTTTTAATATATCCTTTTCTACAGATCTGAGTTTGATCTATGTGTATTTGTTATTGTAATAAAGCTGTTATTTAACATTAGTTAATGCATGTGCTATAGTATCTTCGTTGGAGTTAGTTAGTGTAAAAAAACACAACTGTTGACTATCAAACATTGATAGTTCATGTTAGCTAAGGGTCCATTAAATAATCTTTACAGATACTAGTCAATGTATTAGTTGATATTAATTAACACTAACTAAGATTAATATATGTTTTAAGGGCCGTTCACACCAAGAACGATAACTTTAACAATGACGATATAGATCCACACCACAACTATAACGGCACAGAGAAACGATAGTCGAAATCACTTTCAGAAAGATTTTTCCAGCTGATGAATAATTAAAACTCTGACAGCCAATCAGAATCAATCCTGCTTTTCAGAGCTCGAGCATTTAAAGCGACAGACAACAAATCTGCAGCGCTAAGTATAAACCAAACGCTGATTTATTAATCGTTATAGTTATCATTCTTGGTGTGAACTGAATTGTTAGTTCATATAAACACATGTATTTAACTAATGTTAATGAACAGAACTTTATTGTAAAGTGTTACCAATTAACTAAATTAAAAATGCTTAATTTTTGATGAGTTTTATTTTAAAGGTAATACTTTTACTGAGGTAATTCATTAATTCTATGTTACAATAATTCAAATTATAACAGAAGTACTGGGATAAAAGGTTATAGTTCGGATGTAAATACTGATGTCTACGGTAGTGATTAAAATATAGTAAATCACCTTTTGAAAGTAACATGGTGCTTCAAATAAATGATTGTATCATTAAATCGTTTCACCAGTAGGTGGCGACAAGTGACTGTTAAAATGCATTCGTCATTGAATCATTCATTCTAGAGATTCGTTCAAAAAACGCTGATTCGTCCAGTAATGAAACAAGTGAAGTATTTATGAGTGAGTCATTGAATCAATCATTCAAGAGATTCGTTAAAAAAAAAAAAACGCTGATTCATTCAGTAATGAATCAAGTGAAGTATGTATGAGTGAGTCATTGAATCAATCATTCAAGAGATTCGTTCAAAAAATGCTGATTCATTCAGTAATGAAACAAGTGAATTATTTATGAGTGAGTCATTGAATCAATCATTCAAGAGATTCGTTCAAAAAATGCTGATTCATTCAGTAATGAAACAAGTGAAGTATGTATGAGTGAGTCATTGAATCAATCACTCAATCCTATTTTTACTCAGAGTAATTAAACATTTTAAATAGACTGCAGCAATTTTGTCAGAACCTCTAGTAAATGACATGTTAATTTGTTTAGTTGTCGGTTCAGAATTGTGGGAGGACGTTTGAAGCAAAATAAATAAATAAAAATAGCAATTTATACAGAATAGTGCAGCTCTAATCTATGCAAATGGTTATTTTGTTGAGCTTTCCTGAGAATGTCATCTGGTTGTGTATTTGGCAGGTCCCTAAACAGAAAGAGAGATAAAACACAGTTAATCGTGTGCATTTTTCTCATTGTATTATTTTTTTTTTTTTTGCACAGCCTTTTCTCAGAGAGAAATGGGCCAGTAATTCGAGTCAACACTATTGAAATGATATTCAGAATTTCAAACGGGACGAGGGCGCTGCAATGATGCTTTGGAAACAAATACCATAAATTATTCAGCGAGCGAGAGAGAGAGAGAATAGACTATGATAGATTGGTGGTTTTCGCGGCTGACTGCGGAGTCGTCCCGGTACCTTTTGTCCCAACAAAGGTTCCAATCACAGAATTGGGCCGTAATATGAAAATTCGCTCAGTGAGCCCATTAGCCTCTTTCTCTCTCTCTCTCTCTCTCACACAGTGAGCCCATTGCTCTCTCTCTCTCTCTCTCTCTCTCTCTCTCTCTCTCTCTCTCTCTCTCTCTCTCTCTCTCTCTCTCTCTCTCTCTCTCTCTCTCTCTCTCTCTCTTTCTCTCTCTCTCTCTCTCTCTCTCTCTCTGTGTTGTGCACCCAGATTAAAGAAGAGGGTGATGCTCTTGGCCGGCAGCGGTTGCTATGGAAATGGGGTTGCCGTCGCTATGATAGGCCATTCATGTTTGATTAATTGGTTTTTCAATGCTTCTTGGTTTGTGAAAGCCCTTAAAGAGCAACTCCACGGAAAATGGAAAATTAATGGATTCTCTCTCTCTCTCTCTCTTTCTCTCTCTCTCCCCCCAACATTAAAGCTATTTCGCTGCATTTGAAAATTGAACTAATGGTGTTGCTGAAATTTGATTTGAGGTTGGAGGTTGTGTTTGGGCCGCTTTTGGAGGGGCTGTTGAGTATTCGAGATCTGAAACGTCTAAATGAGGAAAGCCTTTGTTTCAGGTCTGCTTTTGTACCGACACTTTAGTAGGATGTCCTGTATATTTCCAGGCTAATTCAACTGAGAGCTGCTCGCACCCCCAGCGTTTGTGGACTTCATGCATTTTTCTTGCTCTTTCATTTTAAATTTCATCTATTAGCAAGTCTTGAGAGGTTAATTAGCACTATTACAAGCCCTCGCTAAGATCACAGCCGTTACGGTAATGTTTACTCTGCCCAGACCTCTCTGACTTCATGAATCATTTTAAAAGCACACAGTTGATGTTTAATTCAGCTCAACTCGTGAATGTTGCATGGAGCTAATAAATGCAAGTTCATCAACTTTCTCTATTTCTCTTTCTTTTTGATTCGCGGCTGGCTAAGTATTCCCATTTATGTGTAAATGAATACATCCGTTCGCAGTCCTGCCGTCGACATCCGCTCACATCTCCTGATGAGATGCTTTTTGAAGAGCAGCCACGGAAATGAAACATGGTGAAATATTAAAATACAAGAGTTACAGATGCTCAGTTTGAGAGGATTCTGGGATTTGAGGGAAATTAGAGCCGTTGCGTTTTTTAGCAAATTAACTAACTAACTTAATTTAGCAATGTCTGGTTTGAAAAAGAGGATTTGTATCTTTTTGTTTTTGCATGGTATAAATGTACTAATGTATATGAAATAAAGAGTTGCATCATTGCACAGTATTTCAGCATCTTATAAACCACAATCAGGTTTAACCAGGTGCAAAATGCACTAAAATACATTACAATTTTAATGTACATTTGCAAGATGGAGAATTGCATTTCGACCACGATTCGCTCTTCTGTATATACAGTAGTTGTATATGCATTACTGTGTATGTGGTTATTTACTCAATTGTTTGTGCATATATGATTTATGTCTTATGTGGTGAATTCTTACTGTTGTTTTTAAGTGTCAAGTCATTAATGTGGTTGCTTTGGGATTCTTCCGGGTTGAGCACCAATGGCGTTGTGGCTTTCTGAAGTAGCTTTGAAATTCATGCTGAGAGAAGTGCGGTTGATGACTTACAGTAAATGATGCTTATCTATCTAGATCACTCTCTAATCTGTTTATGATATAAGTCAGGCTGAAACTATGAAAGGACACTTTCAAAACCCCAGGGTTCAGTTGCATTGCAATTTTGCATAGCGTCGTATATATACACCGCCTCCTTAAATTAGGTTAATGCATTGATGAGAGCTTTGTTTTGTAGTCATCATAGAATTAACTTTCCTTAACCTTAACTAGACACCAATAATCAGACGTCTGCTTCAAAGGGTGAGGGAAGAAGCGAATATCTTTTTAAAGGGTCTCTGTTGAAGAGAAAAGACTACAGGCGAACCGGCCTCAATTGGTTATTTCTTTTCAAAATTACTCGTAGTAAAGTCTGGTCTTCTTCTCTCACCCTAGATGCCGGCGTTTGCGGGGCAAGCGGGCAGTTATTACCCCCGTGCCCACCACAGCCCCATGCTAAACAGATCTGCCCGGATACTGCCCCACCCCATGAGCGCCCTGTCCCAGCTCAGCTCTCAGATTGGCCAAGGCTCCTTTACTCACGGTTCCCCGTCATCGCCAGGAAGTCAGTCAGCCACGCCCTCCCCCTCAAGCTCCGCCCAGGAAGAGGAAGCGAAGTACCACTCAAAGGTACATCAACGTTCCCTCCAAAGATCTGGCGTTTCACAGAGCGACCGACATGAAGTTGCACGTTATTTACCAGTAGAATGCAGCGCCGACTTATTCTTCCTCATGCATTTTCTCTTTACAATAACATTCCTTGGTAAAACTTTATTTTACAGTGTCCTTGTTACGTATGTTACTTGTACTTACCATAGTAGTAACAGTAAATTATGCACAATTGCATGCAACTAACCCTCAACCTAATCCTATCCTACGTACATGTAGTTGCTTAATATTACTCAGTACTTAAATATATAATTACACTGTAACAATGACACCTTAAAATAAAGTGTAACCCATTTCTTAACGCATTATGTATCATAAACATGTTCTTCTTAGTTAACTTATGCTTGCATAAAATAAGCAATATTAATTTATACACCTTGAAATGTTAAAAATATATGCAGGAATTGCTATTAGCTGAGATTAATGCATGCTGTAAAATTATCGTTAGTTCATTGCATTAGCTTATTGTAAAGCATTAGTGATGGCTATCGATTTGTAATCAATGATTGTAAGATTTAATCTAGATTTAAAAAGTTTAAAGTCAGAAATTAATACTTTTATTCTGCATAAACACATTCAGTTGCTCAAAAGTGACAGTAAACATATGAATAAATGCTGTTCTTTTGAACTTTCTATTCATCAAAGAATCCTGAAAAATAAAATAAATCAGGGTTTCAAAAGTGATAATAATCATAAATGTTTCTTGAGCATCAAATCCTCATATTAGAGTGATTTCTGAAGGAACATGTGACACTGAAGACTGGAGTAATGATGCTGAACATTCAGCTTTGATCACAGGAATAAATTACACTTTCACATAGAAAACAGATGATTTGAATCATAATAATATTTCACAATTTTTACTGTATTTTTGATCAAATAAATACAGCCTTGGTGAGCAGAAGAGACTCTTTCAAAAACATGAAAAAATCTTGCAGACCCTCAAAGTGTTGCACGGCCAAAAAAATAATATTATTATAATTATTAATTTTTTTTGGCTACAGAATCATAAATCATCAGTGAATGACCACAGAGCTCATGGCAGGTCTGAAAGGTTTATATATTATGGAAAATAATGAATGTGATTCTGACTTCCGGAGCCATCTGTTGCGCGTTATAAAGGAGCGTAAATGGCAGACGAGAGCTTTGAGAATAATTTCCTCTCTTTATTTAAAAGCAACTTCAGTGTGAATGTTTTCCGTGTGTCTCAATGGTGTTTACAAATCTCTGCATTTTAACTTCACATCTTGACGTCTTTTGTTCACTGTGATTTGCTGGCAAAAACATGTTTCTCTCTCTCTCTCTCTCTCTCTCTCTCTCTCTCTCTCTCTCTCTCTCTCACTCTCTATCCTTCTTTTCATTTTCATTGTCCCAGAAAACCAATTACTCCTGCTTGTCCGTCATCCTCTCCTTTTATTGGAAGTGTCAGTTTGAATTTAATTTGAATGTTGCATGTAATGCGCAGGCAGCTCGAAATCCCTCATTATCGCAACGCTGCATGCTTAATTGGATTGGAGAATACAAAGAGTGAATTAACTTACATGATGTTTAAATTGCATTGTTCTTCAGCGAGCTTATGGAAGAGTCCGGCCTAATGCGGCACAAAGCCCGGTGCAATTATACCTGGTCCGAGTAGATCTAAAGCCACTCTGTTGCCAGTCAAAATAAGTCAGAAGTCTTTCAGTCGGCCGATATTGTTGGTTCAATCCTGGTGGATTTTAATAATAATGCCGTCTGGACAAAGGCAACAATTAGCACATTTCATTCCCAGTGGTATTTCCTCCGCCGCTCCTCGACACATACAAACACACGCTAATGCATTTAAACTCGGTGACACTGACACAAACACATTCATCCTGTGTTTAATTTTCCTCTGGAATGTGCTTATGGAGGACATGTGTGTTTGTTTACGCTTAATCAAATTAAATGTATATAAATCTGAAGCATTTAGAGGCCAGATTCCAATCTTTTCCCAGAATGCATTACCTGTGTGTGTAATTGACATATGCTTTGTATATTCATGCACGTGTGAATGTGTGTGTTTTTGCACATTAATTGAATCCAGGAGTCTTTAGTTTGGAAATGTGCAGCTGTGCACATGCACATGCATACACATACGAGACACGTTTGAATGTGGAGTATGCGAAAACACGTACAATCATGCACATACTACTAGTGTATAAAAACTCTTTATCGTGTTACTCTCACACACGCAAACTCGCTTTCACATCAAACTCAAAGCAGAACACTGAGAGCGCACACTGCATTTGCTTAAGCAGATTTGACAAACTTCATAAACATTTCTGAGGTTTGTTATCGCCACAGAATTCATGTAAAGTATGAGGAACGAGTGCACTGAACTACTGTACATACTCAACATATTCACTATCCAAAAAAACACTGGACTGACAGCATGTTTGGACTTGATTCAAATCAAAACCTCACTCTGCGTTTTCCACAGTTCGGGGAGAGACATATGCTCTAGTCAAATCACATATGAATATTTTTGGTATGAAATTTTATGAAGCCATATTGAAAACATAGTTTTGGACATGAATTTTTATTTTCTGTGTTAATGTATTTCCATTTGTTCTTTAAAAGAACAATTTATTGAACTAAAATTAATTTATTGTTAGTTAACTTTAGATAACATAAATTAATAATAAAATATTAATATTAATATATATTATTAAGTAATAATATAGTACTATATATAATAATAATAATAATGTATAAGAATAGTCTTTAATATTTACTTTTTTAATATTTTCTTTTCTTCATAATTAAAAAAAAACTATATAAAACATTTAATAATATAATAAAAAAGAATTATATATATATATATATATATATATATATATTAAAGACTACTTCTATAGTAATTTAAAAGTCTAGTCTTAAGTGTTTACTTTTTAATATTTTCATTCACTTTTTTCATTTTATTTTTCAGTCTATATATATATCGTTGAATAATTTAATAATAATATATTTAAATATAATATGATACATATTAATATATATTTAAGTAATATATTAATATATTAGTATATGTAATAATAGTATTAATACGAATATATTAGAATAGTCTTTAATATTTACTTTTTCATAATTTCAAAACACTGCAATAACTTATATTTAATTATATATATATATATATATATATAAGATTGAATAATAAAACTTAATAATTACATAATTTTAATATATATTATATGTATGTGTACTTCTATATTAATATAACAGTCTAGTCTTTAGTATTTACTTTTTAATATTTCATGTTTTTTTTTTCACATTAAAAAAAAAATCAATAGTTTCTGAGTTATCACGTGCTAGTTTATGATTTCATTTGAACTCGTTTTGACTTTGTCTAATGGCACTAATGTTGTTTTGCGTGATCATCATCATGTAAATCACATGTAAAGTCAGACGTGAATGGAGATTTTACCGCGGTCTGTTTTAATGGAGCATCAGCCAGTGATTCACGCTACATTTCCTCTCTCTTCAAATTAGTTTCTCTTTTTTGGTACATTGAAAACGCTGATGAGAGAGAATGATGTTATCTAACCATCAAGTTCTGCCCTAGAAACCTCGTTCACTCGTTTGCTTTAACTCTTCTGTGTTTTCGCTCCTGTTAAAGACAAAGATGTATTGTTCATCATTCTTTATTTCTCTCTCTCTCTATCTCTCTCTCTCTGTCCGTATCCTCATTTCTACTCATTTAAATAATGGAATTGTGTTTCTATTTTAAATGCACAGTGGTTTTAGATGAAGAAACGCATATTAGTGTGCATCAGACATGAGATGATGCAGCACTGATTCAAATGGGATATTAACAACGTCTGCTGGACTCTCTGCATTAAGAAATCAATTTCAGCCGCAATGTTTGAGCGCTCAGAAGAGAGTCCATGAACTGTCAGAGTAGATTACAGCGCCGGCGCTTGACTGAAAGCATTCTGGAATCCAGTGCATCCCCATTTTTATTTCATGATGTTTGCAGATAAAAGACAACCCGCATTTGCGTCGCCAAACATGCATGTGACTGGAACAGCAGTGCATGCTGGGAGATGTAGATGCTCTTGAAGAAACTCTTAGATATCAACAAACTACACATGCATTCAATATTTCATTTCCATTCTTTGCTCTTCAAGGAAACTGAACTAGAATGATTCCAGCGCTGATTTGTAGCAAGGAAAGACTTTATCAATTGCCGATTGGCTGTTTTAGGTAGAAGGCGGGACTTAATTTGCCATGTTGCGCAATGCACTTTTTCACAATTCTTAAGTAATATGAGTGCAGTCTTTGTACAGTCAAACCAAAAATGATTCTTACACCAGATATAATTTTTGATATTGTTTCACTAGTGTGTGCTGGACACTATAGTTCATTTCTGTAAGTGAGGAGAGCAAAATAAAGTAAACTGTGACACATTATACTCAAAAAGTCTTCATACAGCGACTAGCAGTAATATGACTCAGACACTTTGAGCTGATCATGTTTTGCTGAACTGTTTTCTCTTTAATTGCTAATGCGACTTTACACACAGACTGAACAAAATGAAGCATTGCTTGAGCTAAACTGGTATTATGTAATTGTGTAGTTAAATTTAAAGGGGTGGTTGATTGCTATTTCACTTTTTTCATTTTAAATACTGTGTAATGTTGCTGTTGGTGCATGAACAGTATCTGCAAAGTTGCTGCGCTCAAAGTTCAACGTAAGCAGAGATATTGTCTTTTAAAAATCAGGAAGTTTAATGCCTACAAAAACGACTCGAATGGGACTACAACGAGATACTTCCCGGGTTTTATACGTAACTAACCCATACATTTACATCCACCCTCCCTCCGGAACATGTTCTGCTGTCGAAGAGGAGGAGTTATAGTGGAGAGCTGTAGCTGTCAGGTCTTCTGTGTTCAGGCTTCCTACAGACGCTGTAGTTCGTCAACTCAACAATGGTTAAAATTTAAGTTTGATTATGTTCCTGACAATTACAATCGTAGTTTAGCTCTCTGTGCTGCGCATTTTACGGAAGACAGCTTCCAGAATCTACACGAGTTCAATGCCGGATTCAACAAGAAACTATTACTCCAACATGAAGCAGTTACAGCTTTAAAACCAGAGGCCACAACCTGCAAGTAAGATTTAATCATTTTAAATGTATTTGCCTGTATAATTTAAGACGTAATGTTTTAGTTTTATCAAGGATGTAAAAAAATGCCAGCGCTGGCTTTAGTATATGACAGATGCGTATAAACATTTTGGACCCGAATTTGTATATGTACAAATTTTGTAAACGTATTTTCCATGTATACTTTATGACGTAATTTTTTGATTTGATCAAGAACGCAAACCAATGCCAAAGCTGTTTGGTTATAGTAGCTAGTTAGTTCGATGTTATTTTGTGTGTATAAGAAACGTGTACAAACTTAAAAAAATTATCGCAACAGCAAACTTCAGCTGCTGTTATCACATGTACACCTAAAGAAAACGACAAACTGAGTAAACTACCGGTAAGTTTTGTGAATAGTTAAACGGTTGTTCATTCTATCAATACAACAATATCTTTAAAAAACGGTATTACTCAGTCATGTATTCAGTTATATTAAATGTTTAATCAGGGGGAAAGCGTATCTCAAAAGCTAACAAACAGCAGTAGCATTTTCAAGTAACAGCGTATGGGAATTCTTTGAGAAAATAATAATAATTAAAAAAAATTACCATTCAGAAACGTTTAGTAAGAGCCGTGTTTGCGGAGGTTCTGCTTGACTCTCTTCATCACCGCTCTCTGGGTCTGATTCTGGCTCAAACTGATGAGGCAATATTGACACCATTACATTTGACCGGGTTCGGAGCATAGCTATATGATGTCTATGGTTCGGAGCACATGCAACTGTCGCCCGTAAAGGTAATGGGCGTGAAGATTCCGGACGCAGTTTAGCCAATTACAACACACTGGCCGAACTAACCAATCTGAGCTCATTGCCTCTTTCTGAGGGAGTGGTTTCATAGAATCAGGAAGTCAACCGGTCGTTCGGATGACAGAGGAGGAAGCGGCTTACAATAAAGGTGAAATTTATGAAAAATAAGGCGTTTTTTAACAAACGAAACACGAAGACATGTTATATTGCAGCCCATAAACATAATCAAGCTAAGAAAAAAGGCAGTAAACCACCCCTTTAACAGCTGACAGATATTCAACATAATTCATGTGTGAGACAGTCTAACAGAAGGACGGACAAACCCAGTCAGATATCAGCTGAGTTCTGCTCATATTTCATCACCATTTTCTAAACTATAGTGAATAAACTGTGATAATGTGAGAAATGTTGAAGGTGTCGGAGTAATTTTTGGTTTGTCTGTATATCTTAGTCTTTGTTTGTCTGAATGCAACATTGAAACATTGACTATTTGTGCAGAAGAGTTTGTGCATTTGAGCTTCAGTCTTGTTGACTCGGGTAAATGCATCACGGCTCACTCGTGTTCTCTCTCTTCCTCTTCAGATCGCAGGAGAGAAGCGGCCCTCCTCTGACATGATGAAGCCCAAGCCCAAACCTCAGAAGAAGAAGAAGAAGAAGGACCCGAACGAGCCGCAGAAGCCCGTCTCAGCGTACGCGCTCTTCTTCAGGGACACTCAGGCCGCCATCAAGGGCCAAAACCCCAACGCCACCTTCGGGGACGTGTCCAAGATCGTGGCCTCCATGTGGGACAGTCTCGGAGAGGAACAGAAACAAGTCAGTAATTCAGACCCACCTTTTGTTGCTCAGAAGTTGCTCTTTTATTGCTCTGGAGTCGTATTTCAATGAAGATGGATGGATGGATGGATGGATGGATGGATGGATGGATGGATGGATGGATGGATGGATGGATGGATGGATGGATGGATGGATGGATGGATGGATGGATGGATGGATGGATGGATGGATGGATGGATGGATGGATGATATTTGGGATTGGAAAGATTTTTTAATGCTTTTCACCAAGTTTGCATTTATTTGATCAAAAATACATAAAAATTTGTGAAATATTATTAGAATGTAAATTTTCTATGTGAATATATAGTAAAGTGTAATTTATTCCTGTGATCAAAGCTGAATTTTCAGCATCATTACTCCAGTCTTCAGTGTCACATGATCCTTCAGAAATGATGATTTGATAACATTTCTGATTATTATCAATGTTGAAAACAGTTGTGCTGATTCATATTTTTAGTGGGAACCGTGATCAATTTAATGCATCCTTCCTGAATAATATGTATTTCTCAAACGGATTTGTATACACAGGTAGACAGCTGATTTTTAAGTGTTTATTTGAGTGATTCTCCAGTAGGTATTGATGTGCATGAGAATACGTGTGTGTGTCGGTAATGAGCTGTGCATGAGCTCGACTGAGATGCGTGTGTGTGTGTGTGTGTGTGTGTGTGTGTGAGATGGCCGCTGTATTTTTAGCATATCCTCCATAACACACGGCTGCTATTGCATGTCAAATAAGAGCACCTGCCTCCGTGACAGAGAGAGCGCGCTCACGACTGATATTCTCTCGCTCGCTCTCCTTTTCTCTTTCTCTGAGAGCTGCTGTGTCCTTTTATTTGCAGTTAATTTTTGCCTCCTTCACTCTCCCCTCTTCACCATGAATCTTCATTTTGCTGCTGACACCCTTGAATGTGAATTCCTCATTTCCTGGGCTCTTTTTATTTATATCTGTTGCCTGGTGATTCGATCATGCTGAGAATACGAGATTAGCCATCACCCGGCGCCCTTCAATTCCCCCTCAAGGACATCTGCTCTCACAAATGTTATTGTTTGTGCATTTTAACCCTTCGTTCGCTGGAAAACTCCAGGCTTGGTTTGGTTTTTCTTCACAAATTCCTAGCATAATAAGGCTTGTCCTTGGGCGGCGGCGTCTGTTTGTTGTGTTTATTTACTGGGATAACAAGGTGACTCTTTCTCTCAGTTGGGAAGGGATTGTTTCTTCGTGACTCGACTCGACGCGTCTGTTGTGTGTCGCCGGAGCTGATGAGGTCATGTGTCCCCGAGGTGCGTTTAATTCGCTGATTAGCGCTGGTTATGTCATCTTTCGCTGAGATCATCACCTGCTACTGACGTTTGGCCCAACTGGACGTGTGGAAAGGCAAAGTTTTACACTTCGGCTCTGTTTCAATCCCTAGTGAGCCGCCTAACCGGACAGCGTGTCCATGCATCTATTATCCATCCGTCAATCCAATAATGAATTAATCCAGTGTGTAACTTGCCGTTTTATTCAAGTTATTTGCTACATTTAGTTACTTTTTTTCAAAATAGGCTTTACATTCCCCATTATTATGAAATTTTTTACACTTTTTTATGCATAAATATGTCCAGATATGAAGAGTTCAGATGCAAAAGCCTCTAAGTGCCATCTGAAATTTTCTTCTAGAATGATCATTTTTATCAAGCTCGTATATTTATGTTCAGTAATTTCACTTAAATGACAATTAATAGATAATGTTCATTGTCATTTAAGTGAAATTACTGAACTTAAATACGAGCTTGATAAAAATTATCATTCTAGAAGAAAATTTCAGTTGGCATTTAGAGGCTTTTGCATCTGAACTCTTCATATATTTATGGACACTTCTTCCACACTTCAAACTTAATAGAAAAAAAAAAAAACATTTTAAATAATGATTAACTATTATCATTTTTTTTGCATTGTGATATTACCATTCAAATTGAGCACCCTGTAATGTGAAGAAAAATGACATATTATTCAAATTGTATTAAAAGTAGATGTGTTTATATATAATGGAAGCGATTGTTTAATTACTTTTTATTTATGCCGATATAAATAAAGTTAATTGAATTCCAGTATTTTTTCTAAGGGTGTATGCGATGAGCTTCAGTGCTCATATTAATCTTGCACAACATTATGTTTCCCATCCTCTGAGCGCAGTATTGTGTGACGAGAGCGGAGTGGGAGGAGTCATGAGCCGCCGCTCTGATAGGGCCATTAGCGGATGATTGATAGGCCTCTGCTCCAATAGATGACTGTCATTTCTTTTAGTGATGGCCCTGACCTGTCAGTCATGTGAATGATGAATATGTTAAATGATGTAGAACCGCGGTGACTGAACAGGCATAATTCCAGCCGCCCTCTCAACCGCAGGCAATAAGCCCTCATTCCCTAACATTTATTTACTGCTTAGAGAAGCTCCAGAGCTCCAGTCACACCCCGTTCATTAAAGAGCGGCTCTGCTCTTCTGCACACACACAAACACGGCCCACTGGCTTTTTACAGTTTATGTTTTGGATTTATTATTATTATATATATATATATATATATGTGTATGTATGTGTGTGTGTGTGTGTGTGTTTATTTTTAACTTTTTTTCACTAAATCTCAAGAACATTTCCAGAAATATTCTAGACACATACTTCATATTTCATTTTATATTTTATTTTTTAAATAAAGATTAACCATTACCCATTTGTTCGCATTGAAACATTATTTTTATGAAAAATGTTTATGCATAAATCTCAAAAATATGTCCAGATTCATTTCTGGACACTTCTCTCACACTTCACATTTAATAATAAAATAAATAAAAATGATCATTAAAATGTATCACCCCCTCCCCCAAATTCTTGTTACTGAAATGTGGGGGGAAAAAATATTATTTAATATAATATATTTAAAATGTATCAAAAGTAGTATCAAGGAAGCAATAGTTTAATTAATAAAGTTTAATAAAGTTAATTGAATTCCAGTATTTGTTAGTCGTCAAATGCATTACGAAGATTGGAAATCTGAGGGTGTCATGTGACCCGGACATGATTTCCATGTTTTCTTGTGCTTGTGTGTGTAATGATCTTGTTCTTTTGTGGGAATGTCACCGGAGCGTCGGTCTCATTAATTATCAGGCTTTGCTCTTCTGGAAGGTCTGTGGGATCGTCCAGCACTAGATAATGACGTATCAAACTCAACTTGTGTTGTTTCTCATCCTGTCACTATCAGCGGCATCTCTGTTCTTCAGATTCACGCAGAAATAAAGAGTTTTGACATCTTCTGTCTCCCTTCAGCACGATATCTCCCTCTCCCCTCCGGGTTTGATCCCGTTCCCCGTGTCAGCGGGTCTCACGAGTTATTGTCTTCCATAATTAACCGGTTATCAAACAAGAACATTTCATTAAGGTACAATTACAGCTAATTCTGCGGGGGGCGAGCGGCGTGTCACGATTAAGACACCAACACATGCTCCCGTTACTTCTAATTCATAGCGACCTGCTCCCTCTCTGACGGCTTCAATTGCTAATGAATCCGCTCACTTTGGAATAATTAGACATCCTTAGGCATGGTAATTTATTTAAGAGCTGCTGTCGTTAGGGCCACTCATTAGTGGAGGTTAAATTAATTTGAAACCAACGCTGCTGGAAGCTCCTTGGGAGTTCATTACGACAAAAAACCACGCCACCCCGTTCAATATTTAACTAGCAACACGCAAGGTCACAAACTTACGTTCGCTGAAGGTATTCGAGAGGAATTTATAGTCATTTTTGTTCTGTTGGTTAAACTCAACTCCTCAGCGATGATGGTTCAAACATGCTGACAGATTATTTATATCATTTGAAACAAGCATTTTCTATAACGCTGCTTTGACAGAATATGTAAAACAGCGCTATACAAGTAAACTTGAGTTGAATGGAATTGAATAATTATATAACTTGAAGTGGTGTCTCTAAATTCACACTCACGAATCAACTATTTGGTTGTTGCACTGTAAAATAGAAACTACTAAGATTTGCGAATTAATTGCATGCATAAAAATCATGAAATGCATAAAAATCCATGTTAGACCAACAGAATTGACCGTTCGCAAAGACCCGCCCCCTTTAGTTACTGTTGCTATGTCCGACAAGCCACGCCTCTCTCACACACAACGCAGAGAAACACACATTGTGCAGGAGAGAGGACACTGACAACACACTGAGACAGGACAGACCAGCTTACTTGTGATGTGAAACAAAGTCTCAACTTGGTTGTTTTTAACGAAATTTAAACAATAAATAGCATTTTGTGGCTCTTTAATGTGTCTGACAGATCGCTCAGTTAAAGCGGCTCGTGAACCGATCATCTCTTCCTTCTAGTTCATTTATAGCATCAAGTAAACGTGAATGAACATCAGAAGGAATGTTATTTTAACCGTGGAAAGACGTCAGTGCACAGTTCAAATCCTCCAACGTTAATCTACTAACTCTCCTGACTGCTTCGTCGGACAAAAATGGCGGATTATGATTGGTCAGTTCGCCTGTCAATCAAACTCCCAACTAGTCAAACATTATGGTAGTTGTCTAAAAGCATCTTGCTGAATATTGCTGCTATGTTCAGGGATCATGAGTTCACTGCACTATGAATAAATGATGCGGTTACTGTTAGGGAAGTTTATTTATTTATTTTTTAACACTTTATTTTGATGCTCCCCAACAGACATTCCACTGACTATAAGTAACTTTGCAACTACATGTCAACCTATTCTCCTAACCTGAACCCTAACACCTAACAGTCTACTAATACTCTAATGAGAGTTATTATAAATAGAGACATAGAGTTGCAAACAGGGGCGTAGCACAAGATCCCGGGCCCTATGTTTAGGGCGTCCTGATGGGCCCCTATGTTCCTATAATAAAATAAATAATATAAATAATAAAAAATAATAATAAAATAATATGGCCTCTCCTTGATGTTTATAATAACTATTAACAATTAACAATGTCTCATGTATGTCTACACACATTTCAAACCTCCTTTCCCACCATTCTCTAGCTTACTTTACTGTGGTTACTAAGTTTAAGCTAAATGATATTACAATATTCTTTTTTTGAATATATAACACCCAACGTAGGCTATAAAATTGCTTCCTATTAATTTAAAATTAAACAGGTTTCAATTTAGGCTATTATAATGGTGTGTTGTATGCAAACAGCATTGGTAGTGTACAGTTTATTTATTTAGCCTTTACCTCAGATTACATGTATAACCAGATTATCATCTGAAAGTATATGAAGAGTTCAGATGCAAAAGCCTCTGAGTGCCATCTGAAATTTTCATTAATAGGTAATTTTCATTGCCAGTTAGGTGAAATTACTGAACTTAAATATACGAGCTTGATAAATATGATCATTCTAGAAGAAAATTTCAGATGGCACTTAGAGGCTTTTGCATCTGAACTCTTCATATGTTCTGCTCTTTCAATGGGTCGTCTCAGTTCATTTTTTAGCACTAACGATCGCGGAGATATTCAAGCAGTTTAGCACTATAGATTTCGTGTTCTAGTTTGTGCTCACCTTTCTTTGAAAAGAAGTCATTACCAATTGTTTCCCCTCATTTTGTATTCTTTCCTTTCTTTTTTGGTGGCCTGATTTGGCTTTCTCTGAGAAAGACTACAGCACAAAATGCGTGCAGATGGACTAAACCATTTGGCGCATTAGCAAAATATCAAGTTATTCAGCCAATACACTAACTTTACATTTCATCTGACATTCATTATGAAATTTAATTAGGAAATGAAAATATCCAGGTAAAATAAAATAAATTCCAGACTATTCAAGGGCCCTCTCTCCCATTGGGGCACTGGTGATCGGTACTGGTTTTATCCCCAGGACGACACCACCTTGCAAGTTGCCTGTTCACACCAAGGACGCTAACTTTAATAACTATAAAGATCCACACCTTAACTATAAAGATAATGGCACAGAGAACCCATATTGTTGGAATGATTTTCAGAAGGTTTTTTCCAGCTGATGAACAATAAAAACAGCCAATCAGAATCCATCCTGATCTCGAGCTCGAGCATTTAAAGCGACAGAACGATATTGACGCTATATAGTTCTTGTTATAGTTATCATCCTTGGTTTGAACGAGCCTTAACCTTATAGTCCAGATATCTATACTATAAATAACTAAACTAAATATACGGATACCTGATTGATCAATTTATTGTATTACTAACTGAAAATGTGAAATCTGTCCGGAATGAGGCATTTTACATTAAGTGAACGAAAAAATTCAAATATTCAGTAACAAAATAGTGTTACTGAGGACAGATGTTGAGAAAATGTAAATGAATGCACTTCTCTTAAACTTTCCTTTTTTTCTAGTTGTCAGCGTTTTCGGCTTTCTCGAGTTCATTGATGAGAATGTTAAACAGTCGTTGCTGTTCGTTTGTTAAAGTCGGCATGGAATGGAAGTTGCGCTTGTCTTTTCTTTCTCCACCGTATAGTGAAACGCTTCAGGAACAAGAACAAATGTGGGCGGGGCTTGATTTTGTCTGTGAGGAATTGATTGGATGGTTGTGGTTTGCTATTGGCTGATCTCATGTGAGTGACAGGTTATAGCCCCGCCCACATCATCAGAGAAGAGAAGAGATGCTGCAAGATTATTAACACAATAATGATGTGTGCACGGATACATCATTTATAATAATGGTAAAAACACTGCAATATTCCATATAAGAATGGGATTGTCTATTTTGATTTTTGAGAAGTTTGCTCTCCATATAATCGCATCGCTGTCTAGGAGACAGAATTGAGATATTAAAGAGATCTCATCTGTGTTTTTATCTTCCTATGGGACTGCAGCCATATTCATCTTGTTAAGTCACATCGCTTTTTTCTCCATTTGCAATTTAACGTCGTGCCTGGAAGCAGCGTGACGTGTTTTGTCACCGATTTAAAGCGTGTTTTCCCTCATAGGATGAAATGGTTCTGATGTCCGCCCCAGTTCCAGAAGGGAATTGGCCGCACTCGTTGCCAAAAAGAAATGGAAACCGTAATTCTGGGATGTGAAATGATTGACAAGCAATTACATTAGCCTACATCGCATTTCATTCACTTTGTGTGCGTTAAAGCCAGGCTTTCTCCCTCCACAACCCCCATCCTTTTCTTCTGTCCTGCTTCTTTGATGTGGGATGTACACTTATAATTCTCCATGTGTGTTTTAATGGACTTATCAATATGAAACCCTGATATCTAACCCTGTAAAAACTGGCATATGAAATAATAGTCAGAAAATGGAAGAGTTTATTAAACCTTTAAACATGTTTGCATATATATATATATATTTTTTTTGTATCATATTTGATACATCAGGCTTTTATGGCTGAAATTGTCTGATATAGTGAGAATATGTAGGGAAAAAAAGCTTAATTTTATTCTGAGACTCAAATTGAGAAAAATATTCAATTTGGTTCAGATGCTGATATTTATATGGACAAAAAGATGAAATTCTGATGCTTGTTATAACAGCATAGCTCATACTTGCATAAAAGCATATCAATATCTGCCAATAACATGTCTTAGTAAGATGACATTTAAATGCTTAGTTTTATGATCAAAGCTCTGTAGTTTTAAAACATATAATGCAATACAATGATGATTGAGAGATGAACAAATAAACCGTCCTCAGAAGGCTGAAGATCATATTTGACACTCATGATTTTTCTAATAAATGACGTCTGGATAATCAAGTAAACCAAAGTTGCTTCAGTCCATTTGAAATATTACTAACAATATCAAAGTTATTATGTTTACTTGATAAAAATCAGTGCAGATTTCCGATCATAAAGACTCGTGAAGCTCGAGCTGAAGGATGTTTGTACAATTAAACAAAGACTTTTGATTGACAGTCTAAACTGTCAATCAGAGACAGAAGGACTGGAGATTGACAGGTTTATCAGATCATTTAGAGGCTTTAGAAATGTGCATATCAAATATGAAACTAGCTTTATGGGGTTAAACATGTAGTTATTGTAGTATTGACAACTGCATTTACATGCAATAACTTTTTCCTCCAATCTGACCTAAAATTAGCCTATACTCGTCGTGATGCTCAGCTATTGCGCGCTTTATACGTGTTCTGTGTAGATGCATGAGGTTGAAAGTTGTTGACGTGACACTGGCCAGGTGCAAAGTGAAGGTTAAGTGCTCATATTCGAGCATTGCGCTCGTGTCTGTTTGTGTGTTTATTCACAGTTGTGTTTCGTTCCCTCGCAGGCATATAAACGGAAAACAGAAGCGGCGAAGAAGGAGTACCTGAAGGCCCTGGCAGCGTACCGAGCCAGCCTGGTTTCCAAGGTAACCGGACGGGTTCACGTCTTTGGGTCAGCGCTAATGTTGGGGGTGCAAACATTAGACTTAAGATTTCAGCACAACATTTCATGGGAAGAGCTGTCAGCGCTAAAGTGCTTGTGTACGTGTGTTTTAAAGGGAAAGTTCAAGGAAAAAAAAAGATTCTGTAATTTATACCTTCATGCCAGTCCATCATGTGACTGGAGGATTTATAAGAAATATAGTGCTACTTTTATGGGTTTTTTTGAGACAAGTGTTTTTATTGTTAACTAAAACAAACGCTAAAACTATTAAATCATTTTGTTAACTGAAATGAAAATGAAAAAAAAAAACATTTAAATAAAATAAAATAAATGAAAAACTACAAGAACTAAACTAATATAAGTTTAAAAAGTTCAAAAATGATTCAACTAATATAGACTGAAAAAAAATGAAGAGGATTAAAGCTAAATACAAATATATATATAAAAAAATGTCAAAAACACACAAAATTACTAAAATTAAATCTGAAAATATAATAATAAAAGCTAAAAAATGTACTAAATACGATAACAGCATTTAATTAATCCTTAAATGACACTGACAGACATAAGGTGTGTCCCAAATGACACACTATATGCACTTAACCTACGCACTATGTACTCAACCTTGTAGTTTATAATTGAATAAATTATGATGTCATTCAACATCAGTCTGTTAGCCCCTCCCCCTCCGCCATATAAGGAAAGTTCATGTACATTCCACACTTTGTTTCTTTCTTTTCCATCAACATTCTATTTGGAATTTTCAGTGTAAACACAGAACTCGCACTATTTACACTACAGAATGGCACAGAACAGCGCATAAGTACACTAATTTGGAAGCACCTTTAGTCATAGATCATCAATCATAAGCCCTATTCGGACGGGACTAGTGTAACGTGGAGAGGAGGGGTAAAGTAATAATGACCAGAGCTTCTCTGTGATTTTAGTCCCGTCTGAATGTGCATCACAGTGATCATGACGGACAATGACAGTAAAGATTACGACGACTTTTCCCTTCAGTAAAAAGGACCGGAGAAATGACCTCAGGTGATACTAATCCCATGCGAATAGACCCGCTGTAAACATGTACGTAAATATTTCGTCATTTCCTGTTTAAAAGTAGCTTCCTGCGTTTTTCCAAGTATGGAGGCGTTTAAAAAAGCATCAGTTGTGTTCTAGTCGCTGGGACGAGTCTGTGGCAAAACTCAAGTGTTTCAAACACACCATTCAGATCAGAGAGAAGATCGACAGCACTTGTTAGAGGCACGAAACATATTTTAGCGTTAGGTTAGTGTCTATTACCAACACAATCCAATCTGAAGTTAATTAATACATAGTTCGACCGGACATAACTGTTTTATATATATAAATATAGGTTATATGTGTTTGTGCACGTGATATCAGGAAGCAGCGTAACACACACATGAGGACAGGAGTGACGGCGGTGTGTAAATTGAGTTACTCTCTCACTTCTGCTAGTTTTACTGAGATCTCTTATCCCGTGCGGATTGACCATTAATATTATAGACGTCCTTTGGTAAAATTACACTCCATCTACCCTGGTAAAGTTAATCCCGTCCAAATAGGGCTTTAGAAAATAACCTTGTAAAGATACTGCAAGAACTCTCCTTGTAAAAGACGACAGATTCTTCATGTGTGTGTGAACTCATTCTTCACGCTGTTGGCACGCTCGTATATACATTCCCCAAAAACAGCATCATTAGTTCAACCCTAACCAAATTCGTCTCTGTCATGTTTCTGCGGTCACTAACCGTTGTTTTAATCTATCGGATTGCTCGGCCGGCCGGCATCACGCGTGTGCGATCCATAAATCGATAGCAAATTTGCCAAAGTGATTTGACAGACTCAAACGAGCAGAAATCAGCACGCTCTGTCGTTTCATTGCATACGTTCATCTGCATAATAAAAAGCTGCGATTTCAAACCACTAATTTTACATTCATTGTTTCTCTTTTGAAAAACGCAAATTGCATTTTCATGCTAAACACTCTCTCTTCTTTTCCATACCTCGCTCTCTGAGCTCCTTGGCCCTAAACAAGAGCGTTGATTAAGCCGTGAATACAGTATTCATCAAACTCAGAGGCTTTTATTAAACGCCTTTCTCATCCTTCATTGCGTATAATTAAATATTTCGTCAAAATCTGTTTTTGGCAGATGCTTTGCTTGATGTGTTCGTATACTCTCATGCATTGAAAAGGAGGAAAATATGATAGAAAAAAATTGGTCTAACTATCAAATGCACATCGTTTTCACGGCCCAAAACTTGAAACATACACTCGTGAAAAGAGGATGACTCTTTTTACTCATAAATTAGGTTTTTATGCATAATTAAGACTAAAAGAATCGGTGGGAAATGTGAAGTTTGAGAGTGTTTAAACTCGTGCACCTGGTGCTATTTTATAGAGTGATGCATTATTGTCTCAGTAGTTTTATATAAATAAGGGTTTGCGTAAAAGTACATTTTTACTATTGTATTTTTAAAATCTGGATCATTTTATCCTAAATATATCAGAAAGACTTGCAAAAAAAAGTGAAACTCTCAGTTTGTAATGTTGTTTAGAGGTTTTATGAAATATGAGGCGGTTAATGGCACCATAAATAACAGTATTTTTTCTCGCGAAGCTTTTGAAACCGATCATATGGTGTGTGATGATGTACGTTCAGGACCTGGACAATCTCCACTTGTTTAATTTAAAGAGAAATGTTTGAAAATGTCCGAAGCAGATGTGCTGGCTCAAACAGTCACGTCCACATGCTTTCTTCCCCATTTGGTTTCTCTCGGTTCTCTACGGACACAGACTCAGCCCTCAATCTTTTCATGTTGATCAGTTTAGATGTTCTGCTCAATAAATATGAGGCATTATGAAAGCGCCACGATCGTGACAGCTGATGAACGCGGCCGACTGCCCATCACGCGCTGGCATTTGAAAAACATATTGCCATTTACGACGCGTAAAACGGTAATGAAACAATGCTCTGCTGTAAGCGCATGCTCTCAATTTGACAAATCAGAGATAGATGTGTTCGAGCGATTGGTGTTTGCTACTGTTTCTCACTGTGGTTTTCTGCTGTTCTAAATACTGACACTTCGGTTTTGTTGCACGGTCTCCAAAATAATGATGCTCATTCAAGTATCACCTCAAATGTTTAACCTAAAATATATGCAAATGAGATCATTTGATGAGAAATGTTTGAGATCATAATTGAAATCTCTGACTTTTGATTGCATGCTTCGGGAAATCCATGCAGTTCTCCTTGAGATCTCTTCTAGAGGAGATTTCTGGGATCTTTTTTCTCCCAGAAACATCTGAGATGCTGGAGACTTTACTTTCTAGCTCAGTGATGACTAGGAGAAACAAATGAGATTTCATTTCCATTGAAGCAAAAGATGCTCTTCTAAAATCATGTTGAAAAACGTGATCATAAAGTTTTGGAGTCTGTGTCAACACTAAGAACATTTCAAATTGTTCTACTGATAATATATTCGTATTTACAATATTATGCAGCACAATTTATCATTAAAAGATGGCGATCTCGATTCAAACAACCACGTGATCTTAATCCTAAATGACAGCAATTCGGCTATTTTTATTAAAACTTTGACAAGATCAAAACCAGAACATTCAAATCTGTGTTCTTTTCAACCACACAGTATCGTTATTTCTGTCTTACAATCATTCAAATTATCACTGAAGTGCTGGAATAAAAGTTTATAGTTGGGATATAAACACTGATGTCTATAGAAGCGTTAAAAATAAAAATAAAATAAAAATAAAAATCACCATTTGAAAGTCACCGGCGCTTCAAAAAACAATTGTATCGATTACATCGTTACGCCAGTAGGTGGCGACAAGTGACTGTTAAAAATGTATTAGTCATTGAATCATTTCAAGAGATTCGTTCAATCCAGTAATGAAACAAGTATTTATGAGCGAGTTATTGAATCATTAACTTAATCATATTTTTTTTAAACAAAAAAGAATGAACTCAAATTAAATGTTCTTTTAAATAAACTGCAGCAAGTAAAATTTTTCAAAACCTCTAGTAAATGATAGGATATTTTGTTTAGTTGTCAAAAAAAAAAATTCTCAATTTATCCAGATTTTGTACAATCAACTTAAACTGTAAATTCTTTTTTGAAGTTGAAAGTAAAGATCATGGAGTGCGTTTTACCATTTCAGTCTTTCTACTTGAAAATGTCATGTGTGTTACCTGCCATTTATTTTGTGTGACATTTCCTAGCAATTTCTTTTCTTATTTTTCTTATTTAATTTTTTTTTTTTCAGTGTAGATGCATTTAATGATGTGCATTTTCTGTCCCTCAGACCTACAGTGACCCGGTGGAGAGCAAAAGCGGCCAGTCTAGCCAGCCATCGTCACACATGATGCCCCCCAACACCCCCCTGTACAGCGTCCCGCCCCAGCCCTCCTCCCCGTACCCCTTCCCCCTCTCAGACCTCCAGAGCTACGCAGCGGGGGCTCCCAGACACGGCCTGCCCCGCTCGGCCATGCTGCCCGCGCTCAGTGCCTCCCCCCCAGCCTCCTTCCAGATCAGCCCCCCCCTCCACCAGCAGCTCTCCCTGCACCAGGGCTCGCTCCTCAACCAGCCAATCCGCATGCAGCAGGTGCAGTCACAGCCAATCATCTCTCACCAGATGGGCCTCCAGGCTCCGCTGCACTCCCCACCCCCAGGACAGCAGGTTAGCGTGCATGCTGGGAGACGCCACACGTGCTTGTGTTTATGGGCTGCGATTGTGCCATGTAACGCTGTGCATAATATCTGACATTGCACTTTACAATAAGGTTCATTAGTTAACTGCATTAATTAGCATGAACTAATAATGAACTGCACTTATGCAGCATTTATTATTTTTTGTTAATGTCAATTTCTTAATCTTGTTATCATTAGTTAATGCACTGTGAACTAACATGAACAAACAATGAACCGCTGTATTTTTATTAACTAACGTTAACAAAGATTAATAAATACAGTAACACATGTATTGCTCATGGTTAGTACATGTTAGTTTAACACGTTAACTAATGAACCTTATTGTAAAGTGTTACCGAAATGTCTATATGCATGAATTACATTTGCCAAAATGTGCAGTGTAGGTACTGACCCACAATGCAATGCACTTCATTTCCAGTGTTTATTAGATTTTTTTAAATTTGCAAATAAGCCCTAGAAATGTTTAGCATTGCATACTCCTTTATTAAATAAAAGTGTACAATACACAGCATATATTGCACAGTAAATTCTATTTAAAGGCACAATATGTAACTTTTTTGCTTTAAAAATAGCAAAAATCACTATATCTATGTTATATATATTTTTTAGTTGTGTACTTACATTATCCCGACTGTTTCCAACAACTTTCAAACCAGGAGAAATTTGTAATTTAATTCGAAGACACGGACCGTTTCTTTATTTCCGTTTTGTCGCCGTCAATGGCGTCATATCCGCGTTGCCTCTGGTTTCCGCTCGTGCTGCCATAGCAACCAGAGCCGTCTGATAGTAACCAAAGCGACAGACGTGGACAAATGTGTAGTTCGCAATGTCTATTTGCACGCTGTTGTTGTTTCGTTCAAACATTTTGGACCATGGCAAGCAGACTTTGGATAAAAAAGGAGAACTAAAACGAGAATCAATATCAGCGCGGTGTTTTCGAGATGCCGAAAGCTCCCATAGACAGTATATAAACGAGAGCTCCACGTCCGAGACTTCGACCGCTCCTACATGTACTTTATTAAACAGGTGAGCACATATACATAAAACTAATCAATGTTATATAGTTCAACAATGATAAAATGTTAGAATATGATCTGTATGTTATTCTAATGTTGATCTAGCTTACTGCTAGTCTCATACAGACAAACTAACACATACATTTCAACACATTCAAATGCAGTTTAGTGTGATAGTGTAATGTTAGACCAAGTGAAACGGCGCTGCGTTACCTCACAAGTTTAATTTGTCTAATAAACTGGCCTGTTAGTAATTCTGCACTTGCGTGTAGTTCGATAGAATGAAATGTCCTTATTGCTTTTATATCCGCGGGACTCGCGTCGCGTGTGGAGCTGATAGCTGTCTCTTAGCAATCCCGACCTACTTCATATCACAGTCATGATAAAAACATCGATGTATTCACTCATCCATAAACATTTTTAGATCGGTCGGCTTGACGTTGACGACAAGATCCATAATTCTTAGCAAATGTTGCGTCATCAAACTACTCCTTTGTTATTGTAAATAGGTTAGCGACCCCTAGTGGCGAAAACTTCCATACTGTACGTTTAATTCCAAGCATGACCATTTAGTGTGGCATACTGCACACAGCTTCATGTACTATTTTCATGTACTAAACGCCACACATGTACGCTTGTGTGTATGAGGTGTGATTTGAACGGCACACTACCATGTAACATTTATCATTGCACACTGCATTGTTCATGTACTACATACTCTACATGTGCAGTGAACATTATGGCAGTATTCCGTTCCAAACTTGCCATGATCGAAATGTTAAACAAGCAAACAAGTTAATTTTTGTGTGAAGAGACATTGATACACGTGCAGTTTATACCTCCTCGTTTATGTTTAGCACACTGGTATCGCTCAATATTAATAGCGGTGTTCGGAATCAGATCTTGTTGGGAAAATGTTACCAAATGAACTTGAAAAAGGACAGGTTCGTGTTTTGCGTGCGAAGAGAAATTAAATGAGATGAAGTGAGAACTGGGGTGGAGGATGTGTTGTTTTGGAGGTGTAGTCTCTGTGCTGAAGAAGTGTGTGAATTGAAAAGGTCTGATTTTCTAAAGCGGTCAGTGTTTAGCACCTTCCTACAGTCAAGCAATAAAGAAAACATTTCAGAAACGCTTTTGAAAAGAAGCGAGGAACAAATGCCAGGTTTAATCATTAGAATACAATTGATTTTTTTTTTTATAATATGCTTTACATACATCTACACTTTATTTAATCATTGGTAACACTTTAAAATAAGGTTCATTAGTTAATGTATTAACTAACCATGAATTAACCATGAGCAATACATTTGTTACTGTATTTGTTAACGTTAGTTAATAAAAATACAGCTGTTCATTGTTAGTTCACAGTGCATTAACTAACGTTAACAAGATTTTAATAAAGTATTAGTAAATGATGAAATTAGCATTAATAACTGCTGTATACGTGCAGTTCATTATTAGCTCATGTTAACTAATATAGTTAACTAATGTTAACTAATGAACATTATTGTAAAGTGTTATCTTATAATTTGTATATTTTAAGTATGTGAAGTACACACACATCAGGGTCACAGACTTGCATTGCATTGGCTAAGCATTCATGTTTGCATGCTTGCATATGTCTCTGTCCTAAAAATGCTAATAAAATGTGTGTATTGTGTCTCTCTCAGGGATTCTCTCACTTACAGTCGGAGTATCAGAAGAGTGTGGGGGGGTCTCAGTCTCCTGGGGCCCCAAACCCGGTGGGCCAGAACCCCGACTGGGACAGCGAGTACTGCAACCGGGAATGCGGCGGAAACCACTGCAGGTAAACAGCGTGTGTGTGTGTGTGTGTGTGCTACGGTGTTAACTGTGTCTGTCCCATGGGACGTGTCATAGTATCAGGGGACTCTGTGAGTGTGTGTGTGTGTGTGTGTGTGAGCAGCATGTGTGGTTTCAGAGCTGTGCGCATGAATTATTTATTGTGTAATATAACAATGCAATGCAATGCAAAATAAAATAAAAACCACAAACAGACAATAACAAAGTTAAAAGACTAGTTCACCCAAAAAATGAAAGTTATTCACCCTCATGTCATTCCAATCCAGATATTTAGCAGAATGTTCACACTGCTCTGAAATCATTGACAAAAAAAACAGGACTTGTAGTCCGTACAAGTCTTGAGCTGTTTTCTGAAGTAGGGCTGGGTGATATATTATTATTATATATTTGAAATATTATCACAATATCAAAATGCTTTTCACATATTTGTTAGACCTTGAGAATGAATGTAAGCTTGTTTGTTCACAATTAAACTCCAAAGAGATACCTTTTAATTCAGGGCCTCGTGAATTTAATTAAGCTTTTAAAATGTAATCCGATGAAAATATAATTAATCTACAACAAAACATTGCATTTTTTTTTTGTCAAATAAGATGCTGCACGACACAACTGTATAAATGTAAAACATGGAAAAAAAATATTTCGGTTGTATGATATTCCTTAGAAATAATAATAGTATTATTACATTTAAGTAGATTTTAGTAGACAGTAGTGATATATTTCTGTCATCATTTCTCGAAGTTAAACCAAACTTTTATTTTGACGGTTAGCCGTGAAGATCTTGGTTTCAGTGTGTATTTGACGATAGTTTTCCTAAAATAAAAGAGTTAAAAGCGTGTGACTCTAATGATGAAGTTTATGTGTTCATCTCCTCATATACTGAGACAGACACTGAAAACACTGTGAGTGTGTGTGTCAGACGAAACTATAACGATTAGTCGCGATTAATCGACTCCAAAATAAAAGGTTGTGTTTACATAACATATGCGTGTGTACTACTGTGTATAATTTTCTTAAATATATGCATGCATGTGTGTGTATTTATATATGAAAAAATAATTATGCACAGTACACACACATATAATATGTACAGACAAACTTTTATTTTGAATTCGATTAATCGCGATTAAGCGTTTCACAGCCCTGAATCATGCACTGACTGACTGTTGTCGTGTTTATTTCTGCTATGTGAGAGGCTGTTAGATTAAAGGAGAACTCTGGTCAATTTTAACATTGAGCTCATTTTTTTGTACATTTGGAGTGCTGTCAATACAGAGAACAACGACAAAAATCGGTGTTGCCTACACCGTGTTATCCTCTTTTTAAAATTTGCACCCTGTTGACTTCAATGGGGCAAGTTTTAAACCTGCTTTTAGCCTCTTAACATCCTTGATGTGTCATTACAAGTGCACAGCAATGTAAAGTGATTCCTTCAGAGTGATCATGGGTGAATCTGACTGCAGTAGATGTGAAAGATATGAATAAAAATTATGTTATTTCAGCCAGCGCACATACCTGTATTTTCTTCCTGTTTTCGGTCGAAGTCCACAGTAATCGATTGTCGAGTTCACGCGCATAGGTTTAGTTACCTATGATCACGCGTGTGAACTCGACAATCGATTACTATGGACTTCGACCGAAAACAGGATGTAAATACAGGCATGTGCGCTGGCTGAAATAACATCATTTTTATTAATATCTTTCACATCTACTGCAGTCAGATTCACTCGTGTTCACTCAGAAGGAATCACTCACATTGGCTGTGCACTTGTAATGACACATCAAGGATGTTAAGAGGCTAAAAGCAGGTTTAAAACTTGCCCCATTGAAGTCAACAGGGTGCAAATTTTAAAAAGAGGATAACACGGTGTAGGCAACACTGATTTTTGTCGTTGTTCTCTGTACTGACAGCACTCCAAATTTACAAAAAAATGAGCTCAATGTTAAAATTGACCGGAGTTCTCCTTTAATCCAGAGCTTATCATCATCGTTATTGACATTGATATTGTGTATCGCCCAGCCCCATTCTGAAGTCATATGTGAGTTATTAGCATTGCACAAGTCTTATGGATCACTGTTATGATGGTTGGGCTTTTTTTTTTTTGGTGAAATTCATTTAATGGATTGGTTTGAACTTTAGTTTGGAGTGATATGAGAGTGAGTGAATGACGACACAATTCTTATTTTTGGGTGCCATTTTTCTTGGGTGAAGCTTTTAACGATTTTTTTTTAACCTGACGCTGATTTGTTTCTCATTGTTTTGCAGTGGCAGTATGATAGGCAGGGATAAGCCACTCTACCTCACTTGAAGAAAAACAAGGAGAACGGAAAGAGAAAAGATGAAACAACACCAGGGAGTCCCCCCCGCACCTCTCCACCCTTCCCAGAAATCATCAGTTTCCCTCACTGTCATTTTACATTCGTTTTTAGAAGGATGTGTGTGTGTACGCGTTCTGAAGACTACTAGTGATCCTTTCATTTTTGCCAAGCACTTAAAAATGTACAGGCCTCTGCGCCAGAGACCTCAGAGAGCACTCACCCCGTCTCTGAATAAACTTAAAAGAAAACAACAAAAAAAGATGTATATAACAAAAACGAAAAGGAAAAAAAATAAAGCAAACTACCATTAAACTGGCCCTCAGGGCGAATGAGCTTTAACTATAACAGAGGAAAACTCTCCTCTTAGTTTCTCAGTTACTTTCCTCCTCGTCTCATTTTTGTTTTATTTTGTCGTTGTACTTTTTATTTATTTCCTGCTTGCAACATAGCTCTTCTTTTTGGCCAAAAAAAACAGGTCCGTTACTTTAGGGAAAAAGTCTCTTTCGAGTCTCTGTGAATTTTAGGCAAAAAACAAAAGCAAAAAAAAAAAAAAAAAAAACCATAGACAAGAAAAAAAAAATACTCAAATGGAAAAATTGATAAATACAACTTCTTTTTGTAAATTTAAAGACCCGTGTAGGTCTTTGTTGATCTGTCACAGTGTGATTGTAAATATCACTTTTTGGGGGGTCAAATTGGGAAGATGAAGTCCAGATATTTTTTCTTCTTTAATATGACTTATAATTCATTGATTTGTATTTTAAATGGTATTTTGTGAATGCGTGCCGGTGTGAATGGGCGTGTGTGTGAGTGTATTTGTGCGTTGTGTAAGTGAACAGCCTGTGCAGGTGATTTCCAGAAGAGTGTTTCCACACACCACGTACACAATCTTGCATTAAAATCTGTGCTCACTGGTGTGATTTCCCCCCTCCCCCCCAAAAAAGATCTATGGCAAAACCCATGACAGACTGCATGACCTGGCTCTCCATTTAGGCTCCGCGTTTTTGATTTCGAAACGGACTCTGAGATCGCAAACGCATGGTCTAACGAACTTGTGAAGCGATTTTATTGATTTCCTCTCAGGTTCTAAATGTGAAGCATAAGGCCCTGATCACACCTGACGCGTTTTTTGCAGTGAGATGCGCCTTTTTTCAATTGGTTTCCTATGGCAGTGAGCGTTCTGCACGCTGTTTATGCGTTTTTGCAGTTGAAAAAAAAGCAACTTCGAGCGGAAAAAGCGCCCGACGCCATCGCGTTTTTTTCGCGGGCGGGCTTTCCGTTTTAGTGATGAAAAGCCACAGTTGCTTGAACGCCCGGAGAGTGCGATGATGGAGGATAAACTTGTGGTGCTCTCGCGGGTTACCAGGAACCATAGACATAGTGTCCGTGACGTCACCCGTAGGTTTCTGAAGACCGTTTTTGAAGCCTAAAGTGGGCGTGGCCGACCGTCGCCATCTTGGTAGCGCGTCACTCCCGAATTTATTTATTTTTACAGTCAGACAATTAGCTGAGGTAATGTGACTGCTAACAGACAGCAGACAAACGGCTAATGATGACTAATGACCACAGCCGCGGGAATCCACCTGTCACTCAAAAGTGGACACACCCTTAATTATGCAGAAATTTAAGGCTTAATATAATTTAAACGGATGAGTTATAAAAAATCATCACCCCCCTCACAGTCGTCATGAAGGGCAACATTAGCTGTATAGACCAAAGCTACTTTTTGCTCCAGGCTGTAAACATGTTTTTTTCTGCTGTAAAGTTGGGCATTTCAACATGGGGGAGATGCAGATTTGACTCACTTTTGCAGCCGGTCTCTAGTGGCCAGTCGATGAATTGCAGTTTAATTCACTTCCGTGTTGGTTTCAATAGAGATACAGGGAGGTTACCGCTTGGCTGCGCCTCGCGTTTTTGCAGTTGAAAAAAAGCAACTCCGAGCGGAAAAAGCGCCCGACATCATCGCGTTTTTTTCCCACTGTCCAATCGAATGAATGGAGAGGCGGGCTTTCCGATTTAGTGATGAAAAGCCACAGTTGCTTGAACGCCTGGATGCGATGATGGAGGATAAACTTGTGGTGCTCTCGCGGGTTACCAAGAGCTTAACGACTTCACAAACCGTAACTACCACAATGTTAACAGAAAGTAAATAAAGTTATTACATGGATGGTTGAATTCTAATGTCGAATGCGGTTGCTATGGACGCAGGATTCTAATCGTAGAGACGGAACGGACTATTTTCTTTAGCGAAAGCAATACAATCGTTTTTAAATCAATAAACTCCTTTTTAAATCAATATTTTGTGGCAAATTATTGATTTATTTGGTAGGTAGCCATGTAATAAGCGGTTCGCGTCGGGGTCCCGATCAGCCTGTCGGGGTTGTATTCGCTATAACAACCGCCTCGCTCTACATTATCCCTTACTTAATAAAAGGCTGATTTGACGTTTACTTGATTGACAGGACAGCTGTTTCAGTGGTTGCCTAGCAACATAAAAAACGCAGCTCACGCTCGTTCTGTGTGATGAACCTGAAAAACGCGTTAGGTGTAATCGGGGCCTTAAATGTTCTGAAGGCGCCTCCAGATTCAGGTCAAAGGTCAGAAACAGACTTTACACAAGTACACAGATGTGAACACACACGTTTAACTTTAACTATATCATTCAGCAATATTCTCTTGAAACTTTTGTCCACCGTGACAGTAGATGAAGAACATGCACCGCATACTTCGGTTGTGCTGAATCACCCAGACACATCTCACATCGTGTACTTGAATAGAGTTCGTTTCAAGTCTAACGCAGTTGTTCTATTGAAACCCGGGGTCATTTCTTTTGCCTGGTCTTCTTGACTGACATTAAAACCACCAATATAACATGTAAAGGTGAACTATAATGTTCTCAATGTGAGATAATACAGCACACAGTAAATTAAATCAACAGTGGGTCTATAGTTTTCTAGTAGCTTTTGCTAGATGTTCTATTGTGTTGATCTCATCTTTAAGTTTTGTGGGAAAAAATTAAATGCATTTGATCATTTAGTCAAACGTTTTATTTTAATCTTTTTTTTTTTCTCTACTGTAGCATACTATTTTTAGTTGAATAAAATAAATAGTGTACAAACCTGCCAATTGTAGTTATTTTATTTGTAAAGTCAGCAATGATAATTATTTTAAAATCGTTATCAGCAAGTTGCCCATCAGTTAATATTTAATAATGTTTAACAGGTTTCTATTTATGAACAAAATGAGATCAATTTTGCTTATAACTACAATATTTGAATTTTATTGTTATTTTGTTTTTGGATTATGATTATGATGATGACCATTGCTTTTATTTTTTATTTTTACTTTTTTGAATACTGTATTTTTTTTTCTTTCCTTGCCAGCCAGGTCATTTTGTGTCACTATGCCTTTTTGTTTCATTTTGTCTGTAATAAAAACGTTAAATAAGAGATTTGTGGTGTTTTCTTTGTTGACATTCATAACGACCACTTCCTTTAGGGATGCACCGATATCAAAATTTTGGCCGATATTGATAATTCTTTACACTTGAAAGCCGATAACTATGGAAGCTTGTTTCCACCACAGAATAAAACATTTTAAAAGATAATTACGACTTTTTATCTCACAATTACAAGTTTACATCTCGCAATTCTGAATTTATTTCTCAGAATTGCGAGATATAAAGTCAGAATTGCGTGAAATAAAGTCGCAATTGCGTGTTATAAAGTCAGAATTCTGATTTTTTTTTTCTCGCAATTGCGACTTATATCACGCAATTCTGACTTTATATCACATAATTGCATCTTTTCTCAGAATTGTGAGATATACTCACAATTGTGAGATATAAAGTCAGAATTGCGAGATATAAAGTCGCAATTGCGAGAAAAAAAGTAAAAATTCAGACTTTATGACGCAATTGCGACTTTATTTCACTATTCTAATAAAAAAGACAGACTTTTTTTTTACCTCAAAATAGTTTATATCTCCCAATTCTGACTTTTGCGCAATTGCGACTTTATATCACGCAGTTCTGACTTTATATCTCCCAATTGCGTATTATAAAGTCAGAATTGCAAGATATAAACATTCAATTCTGAGAAAAAAAGTCAGAATTTCAAGTATATTTCTCACAATTGCGAGTTTATCACGCAATTCTGACTTTGTAACCTGCAATTGCAACTTTATATCACTTAATTCTGAGATAAAAAGTCTGAATTGTGAGATTAAAAAGTCGCAATTACCTTTTTTAATTGTTCACTCTGTGACGGAAACAAGCTTCCATAGATAACCGATAAATCGGCCGATAAATCTAAATCTTTATGTCATTTTTGAGAGCCTGATTACAAAATCAAAAGTCTCATCATTAAAATCCATGTCCCAAACACACAATTATAATGTTCTCATTATGATTTTATGTAGCTGATATGACAGACATGTTGCACTTCACTGTATTTTCCTTTTTTGAAGTGATTCCAATCATATTTCAAGCAATATAAAACCATCATGGTGAACAGTGCGCATCTGAAGCGTCTCAGCTGAAGGAAATAATACATTATTTATCCGCTTTAATATATCAGTCACATTTTCTTACTAGGCCGATACGGATACGGTGGCGATATATCGTGCTCTATATGCTGTTTGATGATATTTGCTTAAATGCTTAAATGAATTGACCGATCTGAAAACATGCTATACTTTTATTTGCAGTGGTCGGTTACTTTACTGTTATAAAAGAAATCCTCTGTCTAAAACGAGAAAGAGAAAAGTATTATGCTATAACACACATGAGTCACTCTCACAGCAGGGAACATGAATGCTAAACGTCTCATGTGCTTTTACTGCAAATCAACATCCATACGGTGTGTTTTAGTGGACTCTTGGACATCTCTTGGTTATTATGGTTGATTCTAAAAGTATAGACCAACATTTATCATATTATGATTTTTTTTCTTCAAAGCAGTTGACAAGCAAAGCTATACAGTAAAACTGCCTCGCCGCCCTCCATTTATGTTTTATTCATATTGCGGCGGGTGTTGAATTGGCAGATAGATCATTATTGAACAATTGGAAACCAGAACAGCCATTTCGTGCTGAGACGCACATTACGAGGAATATCTCAGTCATATAATCTTAATGAAACATACGGTGGTGGAGATGGAAAGATGTCGTTTCACTGTGCAATTGTGCGCGTGTTATTGTTTGTGTGTATTACAATAAAGCAACAAGCAAAACCTTGATATTTCATTGCATGAAGACCCAGGAAAGAGGCCAAAAGTTCAACTTCCCATAGGAATGATGAGATATCTTTAATATTACAATTGCATCAACTACACGATGAGATTAAATAGAGACTTTATGTCCCATGCTTTATTTTTCCTGAGACCTCAATAATCTCCAATGCTTTTCCTCTAGATTTGCCATGGTACTAAAGTCATGCAATCAAAAGTCAGTCATTTTACTTTAGCAATCTGTAAAATGTTCATTGAGAGAAAAAAAATGTCCATCTGGAAATGATTGGATGGTGAAATGTGTTTCTATATATAACAGGTGATTGAAAAACAAGGCAGATTGGTGATGGCTTTTTTTAGAAATATTATTTAATGTGGAAAACAGAACTGTAAAGGGTAAAAAATAAAAATACATAAAAAAGGTAATTGCAACTTTTTAATCTCACAATTCAGACTTTGTAATTCGCAATTGACTTTATCAGAATAGTGGTAAACTTGCAAGTGCAAGAAAAAAGTCTGAATTGTGAGATAAAAAGTTGCAATTACCTTTTTTATTCCGTGGCAAAAACAAGCTTCAAAAAAAGGTCTATTTTAGCAGCATGTAAAAAAAAAAGCAGGTAACACTTTATTTTACAGTGTCCTTGTAATATGTTCTTACCATAGTAATAACATTAAATGATGCATATTCACATGCTAACCCTCAACCAAACCCTAATCCTTACCCTATATTCATTACTTGTTAGTTAATATTACTCAGTACTTAAATATATAATTACACTGCAACAAGGACACCTTAAAATAAAGTGTAACCAATTAAGAATCCAGCGCTTGTACAGTAGGTTTGCCGTTCGATCAGTGGACATCAGGACTGAACAGTGAAACAGTTTATGACCTGCGACATGGAAACTTCTGCGGTCGAAGCATTTGCGGTGCAACGAGCACTGAACAGACTCTGACAAGAGCTTTTCATCTGGCTTTTTTCTTTCTGTTTCTTGTCATTTTCTTTTCCTTTGATGCCGCACATGTAACGTATGTGCTATGGTTTCCATGTCAACATTTTTAGCTAACGAGACCACATGTGTAACTGTTCTGGTATTCTTTAACAGGGGAGGTTACTTTAAGTCTTTTTCCTGTACCTTTCTCTCTGACTGGTCTTTTGTCTTTTGTAGAGAGAGAGAGAGAGAGAGAGAGAGAGAGAGAGAGAGAGAGAGAGAGAGAGAGAGAGAGAAGCGTTCAGGAAACGTGGGCGGATTTGACAAGAAAAGAGTTTCAGTTTCTGTCTTTTATAAGAGCTTTTTTCTTTTCATGCCTTTCTTCATTATTATTTTTTATTTTTAGGTTCAGCAAAATGAAAAGTTTCAGAAAAGAGGGCTTGGAAACCCAAGAAAATATTCCTGTGCACAACTAGGCCAGTTTTATTATCGGATTAATCACAAAAACATGTCCAGACTATGATGCGTATACATGCTTTCAATTAAAATAAATTCACATTGCGGCAATAAAATGCATGGTCAAAATGTGCTTAATTGTCAAAAATGATGTGATTGTCCTAAAATAGTTATGCAAAAATACAATGTCTTTCACTTTTGGGATGAAATATATCAGAGAAAAACATGAGAAAGGGTGTTTATACTCTAAAATACTTACAAAACAAACATGCATTTTGATCAGAACTATTTACACAGTTTTGAGAACAAGAAACTTTAGACGGAATTGAACGGCTTGAAAGATTCATAACAAGCAATATTTACACGCACAAAATATAGAAAATGATTTCCAGGTGCTTGATCAGCAGGAAAGGGTTACTGATAAACAGGAAATAGTTATCATTCATTGTTACTGATGTTTTTAGTTCATGCAAATGACTTGATAACATCGAGCAAAGTTCATTTTGTGTTTCTGCAGACCTGTTTGTTTGTAACATTAGAATTTATAGCCAGTGCTGTTATTATAAACCCTAACCATTAGGTCTTTTAAAACTTTTAAATGAGTTTAAAGTTAAAGTTTAAATACAAAAAACAAAAAAAAAGTTAAAACAAAATATTAATAAATCCTATGTTACTATAACATTAAATTTATTGTTTGTGTTTTATGCACCTGGTCTTTTTTCAGTGTTATTGTCCCATTTCTGTTTCCCACAAAGGAGCTGTTACATGTTACATATTCTTACCATAGTAATAACAGTAAATAACGCATAATTACATGCAACTAACCCTCAACCAAACCCTAATCCTATCCTAACCCTATAGTAAGTACACGTTAATGAATATTACTCAGTACTTAAATATATAATTACACTAACTCAACCAAATATAGAAATATGTTTCCTTGTAAACACCTTGTAAACTCTCTTCTGAACGCACACAGGTCGATCCCCAATTTTACCCTGAAAAGTCGATTTTATTAGTATTCAGTAATTAAAGAATTTAAAGTTGTGAACTGAAATGTGCATTTTATTCGCTCATGAATAATGTGGGTGTGGACCAGATGAAACGGAAGCTCCAAAAGTCTTTCTTTCTTATCAGGCAGGTGCTCCACCTGAATTTACTGTAACACCAGACTGTCCAGATCGTGCTGTCGATAGCTGTGTGTGAATGTGTGTTTCCCCTGCGCGGGAGGAAGTCCGTGTTGCAGAGAAAAACCCTCTCAAAGTTTATTGACTTTCTTTTCTCGTGGCTCTGTTGGCTTCAGCTGCCCACATCCACCCAGAGAAACCACCAGCGCTCGAATCGAAATAACAGACATGTTCCAGAATTTTAACTGATCTTGGGTCACTCATACAGAGAGTGAGTCAAAAGCTGACGCTCATGGTTTGTCATAACGTGCTGAAGTTCCTTCAGAGGTTAAGAAGGTCAGTTTCTTGAAGGAACTCGTGTGAATTTCACACCGATCCCAGCAGATTTACTGATAATGAATATAATTTCATTGTAACACACATCGCAGAACCTGATACTGGAATATCTGAGACAACATGAGAAAACAACTCAAAGAAGCTCTGCGCTTATTCTTTAAAATACCCACAAAACAAATCAGAACTATTTACAGTTTTGAGAATAAGAAAAAGGCAGCTGTGTTCAACTAGGCCAGTTTTATTATCGGTTTAATCACAAAAACATGTCCAGACTATGACTATCACATTACAGAAATAAAATGTGTGGTCAAAATGTCATAAAAATATGCAAAAAATGCGATTACCCTAAAATAGTCTTCATTTTCATTATGCAAAATATAGTTTCTTTCGATTTAGGGATTAAATATGAGCCTCTATCAGAGAAAACATAAAAAAACACACAAACAAAGAAGGGCACTTGGTTTGCAACCAGTGGGATTTACACTGTTTTGAGAATAAGAAACTTTAGACTGAATTGAACGGCTTCATTATTTACATTCACAAAACATAGAAAATGATTTCCAGGTGCTTGATCAGCAGGAAATAGTTATAATTCATTGTAACTGATCATTTTAGCTCATGCTAATCACTTGATAACATCAAACATTTTGTTCATTTTGTGTTTCTGCAGAACTGTTTGTCTGAATCATTAGAGTTTGTAAGACAGGGGAACATTTTTAAGCCTCAGTTTTGGAGACTTAAACCAGTAAATGGACAAAATAAAAAAATTGAAATGCACCTTCCCCAGCTCCACCTGTATAGATCTGCTACTGGTAATTGTATATATGCTATTTGTGCTGAAGCAGTATGTCTTACATGCTCCCACCAGCTGATCAGTGTATGTATTGGCATTAGAAAGACTATGTATTTGCTCTGCAGCAGCAGCAATAACCAACAGCAGCAGCAATAACAGCAGCAACAGCAATAACCAACATCAGCAACAGTAACATCAATAACAGCAGTAATAAGCAACATAAGCAGCAACAGCAGCAGCAGCAGCAGCAACAACAACAGCAATAACAGCAACAGCAATAACCAACATCAGCAGCAGTAACAGCAGCAGCAATAACCACAGGCAGCAGCAACAACAGCAGCAGCAACAGCAATAACAGCAGCAGCAATAACCAATATCAGCAGCAATAGCAGCAGAAATAACCAACATCAGCAGCAGTAACAGGAGCAGCAACAACAGCAACAGCAATAACCAATATCAGCAGCAATAGCAGCAGAAATAACCAACATCAGCAGCAGCAATAACAGCAGCAGCAATAACCAACATCAGCAGCAGTAACAGCAGCAGCAATAACCACAGGCAGCAACAACAATAACAGCAGCAGCAATAACCAATATCAGCAGCAATAGCAGCAGAAATAACCAACATCAGCAACAGCAATAACCAACAGCAGCAGCAATAACCACAGGCAGCAACAACAATAACAGCAGCAGCAACAGCAATAACAGCAACAGCAATAACCAACATCAGCAGCAGTAACAGCAGCAGCAGCAATAACCACAGGCAGCAGCAGCAACAACAACAGCAGCAACAGCAATAACAGCAGCAGCAATAACCACCAGCAGCAATACCAGCAGCAATAACCAATATCAGCAGCAATAGCAGCGGAAATAACCAACAGCAGCAGCAGCAGCAATAACAGCAGCAGCAATAACAGCAACAGCAATAACCAACATCAGCAGTAGTAACAGCAGCAGCAATAACCACAGGCAGCAGCAACAACAGCAGCAGCAACAGCAATAACAGCAGCAGCAATAACCAATATCAGCAGCAATAGCAGCAGAAATAACCAACATCAGCAGCAGCAATAACAGCAGCAGCAATAACAGCAACAGCAATAACCAACATCAGCAGCAGTGACAGCAGCAGCAATAACCACAGGCAGCAGCAACAACAGCAGCAGCAGCAACAGCAATAACAGCAGCAGCAATAACAGCAACAGCAATAACCAACATCAGCAGCAGTGACAGCAGCAGCAATAACCACAGGCAGCAGCAACAACAGCAGCAGCAGCAACAGCAATAACAGCAACAGCAATAACCAACATCAGCAGCAGTGACAGCAGCAGCAATAACCACAGGCAGCAGCAACAACAGCAGCAGCAGCAACAGCAATAACAGCAGCAGCAATAACCAATATCAGCAGCAATAGCAGCAGAAATAACCAACATCAGCAGCAGCAATAACAGCAGCAGCAATAACCACCAGCAGCAACAGCAATAACCAACATCAGCAACAGCAATAACAGCAGCAGCAATAACCACCAGCAGCAATAACCAATATCAGCAGCAATAGCAGCAGAAATAACCAACAGCAGCAGCAGCAACAACAACAGCAATAACAGCAGCAGCAACAGCAATAACCAACATCAGCAGCAATAACCAACATCAGAAGCAATAACAGCAGCAGCAGCAGCAACAGCAATAACAGCAACAGCAATAACCAACATCAGCAGCTGTAACAGCAGCAGCAACAGCAATAACAGCAGCAGCAGCAGCAGCAATAACAAACAGCAGCAGCAATAACTAGCAGCAGCAATAACCAATATCAGCAGGATTAGCAGCAGAAATAACCAACATCAGCAGCTGCAATAACAGCAGCAGCAATAACAGCAACAGCAGCAATAACAAACAGCAGGAGCAATAACTAGCAACAGCAATAACCAATATCAGCAGCAATAGCAGCAGAAATAACCAACAGCAGCAGCAATAACAGCAGCAGCAATAACCAACAGCAGCAGCAATAACAGCAGCAGTAATATGCAACAGCAGCAGCAATAACCAGCAGCAGCAATAACAAACAGCAGCAGCAATAACAGCAGTAGTAATATGCAACAGCAGCAGCAATAACCAGCAGCAGCAATAACAAACAGCAGCAGTAATATGCAACAGCAGCAGCAATAACCAACATCAGCAGCAATAACAGCAGCAGCAATATGCAACAGCAGCAGCAATAACAGCAGCAGTAATATGCAACAGCAGCAGCAATAACCAACAGCAGCAGCAATAACAGCAGCAGCTGCAATAACAGCAGCAGTAATATGCAACAGCAGCAGCAATAACCAACATCAGCAGCAATAACAAACAGCAGCAGCAATAACCAACAGCAATAACAGCAGCAGCAACAGCAATAACAGCAACAGCAATAACCAACATCAGCAGCAGTAACAGCAGCAGCAATAACCAACAGCAGCAACAATAACCAATATCAGCAGCAATTGCAGCAGAAATAACCAACATCAGCAGCAATAACAGCAACAGCAGTAACAGCAGCAGCAATAACCAACAGCAGCAGCAGCAACAACAGCAATAACAGCAGCAGCAACAGCAATAACCAATATCAGCAGCAGTAACAGCAGAAATAACCAACATCAGCAGCAATAACAGCAGCAGCAATAACCAACAGCAGCAGCAACAACAACAACAGCAATAAAAGCAGCAGCAACAGCAATAACCAATATCAGCAGCAATAGCAGCAGAAATAACCAACATCAGCAGCAATAACAGCAGCAGCAATAACAGCAACAGCAATAACCAATATCAGCAGCAATAGCAGCAGAAATAACCAACATCAGCAGCAATAACAGCAGCAGCAATAACAGCAACAGCAATAATCAACATCAGCAATAACCAACAGCAGTAACAGCAATAACAGCAGCAGCAACAGCAATAACCAATATCAGCAGCAATAGCAGCAGAAATAACCAACATCAGCAGCAATAACAGCAGCAGCAGGAATATGCAACAGCAGCAGCAATAACCAACAGCAGTAGCAATATGCAACAGCAGCAGCAATAACCAACAGCAGCAGCAATATGCAACAGCAGCAGCAGCAATAACCAACAGCAGCAGCAATATGCAACAGCAGCAGCAGCAATAACCAACAGCAGTAGCAGCAACAACAGCAATAACAGCAGCAACAACAGCAATAACAGCAGCAGCAACAGCAATAACCAATATCAGCAGCAATAGCAGCAGAAATAACCAACAGCAGCAGCAACAGAGCCGTACATCAATGACAAGCTGCGCATAACAAATAATCGCAGTCTATGCGATTTCATAATAGTGATAAGCAAAATCGTTTTAAGCGCAATTTCATGTTAATTGCGATTAATCGTGCAGCCCTAAAATATATATTTTGGTATATACATATATACACCAAATTAAACATTAAATGAAGATATTGTTCCATGAAATGACATGAGGATGATTAAATAAAGACATTATTTTAATTTTTGGATGATCTATAATCTATACTGTAGCTTTAAATTTGTACTGAGGGTGTGTGTTAGTATAGCTTGAAATCCAGAGAGTCTAAATGTCTTATTAACACACACTTACACTTACACTCACACTCACACTCACACACTCACACAAACTCAAATAAATGAAAATCCTAATCTAATTTAATTAAGGTCCTTAAAAAAAATCCTGTGTGCTTCTTTTTATTGAGCCGTTTTAAACAATGTGATAATTCGATAAATGGGGGAATGTTTCTTCCTGTCACACGGCTCATTTGTGTTATCTTTAATTCAGAAACAGCACTCAGGAGGAACAAATCTCAAGCCACACACACTCTCTCTCTCACACACACACACACACTCAATACTATTGTTCTCTGTGACAGTGGAGATGTTCACATTGCTCAGTTAAAGTGATATTTCTGCATCAGAGATGTTTAACATGTCTGTTGCTCTTAAAGGGTAACTCACGCCAAAATACAACCTAGGGTCTTTTTGTGAATCTACCCGAGGCGAACGTTCGTTTAAAAGCATAACTAGAATGGAAACTCCACTTTTAAGTTTGACCGTATTTTCGTTTTCGGTCAAATTGCGTTGTGAATGGGAGTCCTTGGGGCACGACTATGATAGCATCAAAAATCGCTATTTTTAAAACACTAAGAAGGCTCGACACAACATGAAACTGTGCTGGAAGTATCACCAGGGGCTCTACATATGAACTCCAGCACTGAGAACATTGTTTGTGTACACCGAGTTTACTAAAAAGAAAGGTTTTGAACAACTCACTGTAGCTGTGTGTCCGTCGGCATTTTGACAGTCAAAAATAGTCGATCTCCGAATGCAACAGGAGGAGAGTAAAGATGGAAAGCTCCTAAAGCTTAGTTCCATATAAATTTACGGATAATTTGTTGTTTTGTCATTAGTGAAAATCAATATTGACCTTATTTGAAAAAGGATCCTCATATAAGAAGCAATACTAAAATTCAGAGTCAGTTCATTCACATTCGGAGATCGACTATTTTTGACAAACTTAAAAGTGGAGTTTCCATTGTAGTTATGCTTTTACACGACAGTTTGCCTCGGGTAGATTAACAAAAAGACCCTAGGTTGCATTTTGGCGAGAGTTATCCTTTAATGATCTCGAAGTTGTGTGTCAAATGATGTAAGCTACTACACAATATCTAGTGTGTGTATTTTCAAAAGTGTATTCACAAACAAAGTCTGTTTTTCAAAGTTGCTGCTGATGAGTGTATAAATGTCTAACAAAATGTAGTGTGTGAAAGAGGAAAGCCCTTTTGGAGTTTTACACACACACACACACACACACACACACACACACACACACACACACACACACACACACACACACACACACTTCTACACCATAGAGCAGAAAGAATGTTTTCCTCGAGCCAACTAACAGGTTTTTGACATCAGTCATTAAAGTGTTTATTGTGTCTGACAAAAATATGTTCTGAGAACATCTCGCTAACGTTATAGTTTAGTGATTACAACATTATTTCTGAATGTTCAAAATGTCCAGCGTTTTTTATTGGTTACGCAAACTTTAAGGGAATGTTCAATCTGATCAAATGTTCAAAACGCTAATGTTTTGAGAACATTATTAAAGACCGGATTATAACTTTGAATAAATGTTCTATTAACGTTACTGGAGGAACGATTGTTCCTGACCTTGCCAAAACATTCTGAAAACGTTCCCTGTCAGCTGGATGAACAACACACACACACACAGAGAGAGAGAGAGAGAGAGAGAGAGAGAGAGAGAGAGAGAGAGAGAGAGAGAGAGAGAGAGAGAGAGAGAGAGAGAGAGAGAGAGAGAGAGAGAGAGACACACACACAGACATACAGACACACTCACTCACTCACTCTCTCTCTCTCTCACACACACACACACACACACTCTCTCTCTCTCTCTCACACACAGACACACACACAATCATAGACACATACTGACACAGACACACTCTTCAAGACTCTTGTATAAGCAAATCACATGGTCACACACACACACACACACACACACACACACACAGAAACATCTCAACAAACATCTCAAGAGTTCAGCTGAGTTTCAAACTCCGTCTCTCCGAGTTTAAAAAGAAAATCTATATATGAACCTCGTCACATCAAGACGGGAGAGAGAGAGAGAGAGAGAGAGAGAGAGAGAGAGAGAGAGAGAGAGAGAGAGAGAGAGAGAGAGAGAGAGAGAGAGAGAGAGAGAGAGAGAGAGAGAGAGAGAGAGAGAGAGAGAGAGAGAGAGAGAGAGAATGAGAGAATGAGACGAGAGAAGGTGAAACAGATAGAAGGAGATGAAGGAAGTATTTTTGGAAGCTTGATGTAAACCAGCCGCTCTAATACAACTATCTCTCTCTCTCTCTCTCTCTCTCTCTGAAAACAAGAAATTCCAATCTTTCTCTTTCTGCATTACTCAGAATTCTGTTCACAGCCTCTCTCTCTCCTCCACTTATAACAGCCTACTTTAAAATTCATAACTACATTTGCCCGAATAAAAGCAGCTAAGATGGAATATTTCCAGGAAGCTTACTTGAGCAAAAATACAATTGGCCCTGGCATATTTAATAACCCTAACCTGCCTCTTTAGTACAGAGAGTCATAATAACAATCATAAAAAAGAGAGGAGAAAAAAAAAAAGGCAAACCATGTCTTAGCATGAAATGACTACCCATAATTCCAGCCTGCGGCAAAAGCGAAGGAAGGGGTGGAGGGAAAGAAAGAGAAACAGCTACTGGTAAAACTGTTTGTCGTCTTTTTGCACGAAGAAAGACTGAACTAACACGCTTTCAAGGAATAATTCATCCAAACATGAATATTCTGTCGTCGTTTATTCCTCCTCAGACCGGTTTGACTCTCTTTCTTCTGTGGAAGGAGATGTTTAGCAGAATGCTCAAACTGCTCATCGTCTTAAAATGAAAATATATCATTTATTTAAGTAAGAGTTCAGAAGTCATGTCGTCGTAATAGCTTTATGTGAAGAACACACACAAAAACATTTTTTTTGGTTGCAATAGCTTTAAATCTCTTGCATTTCTGCACAAAAGCGCCACATTTAAATGCAAACTACATGATTTTCAGTAAATATACGACACAAATCTAAATATTATGACATACTGCATGAGTCATATGGACCACATTTATAGTGCTTTTTGTGTATTTAACACTTGATGATCTCTATGTGCTTTTCATGTGTGGAAAACAGCAGTTAAACACATGGAAAAGTGGTTGAGGTGGAGAAAGATGAAATGATGCACACTCGTCCTCTGATGAAGAGTGGATCTACTGTTAATCAGGAGTTGTAATTGTAACAGTGGGAAAAGAAAACCCTCAGCGGATCACAGTAAAGCTCTGGAGAGGGTCGGACAATGACATGGGTTTTCAGCAGTGTGTTAAAGCCTCTCTCGCTCTTTCCTTCCCTTCTCATTCTCATTGTGTGTGTGTGTGTGTGTGTGTGTGTTTGTACATGAGCGAGCATTGTGGGATGTCCTGAGTTGAATTAGGTCACCTCTTCAATCTGAGCACTGCTGCACACACACACACACACACACACACACAGAGAGAGAGAGAGAGAGACACAGAGACACAGCGCCCCCTGCTGACGGAAAACAGAGAAAATGACTAAATTATAAAGAAAATAATAATAAAAACATGTTACTTAAAAAATATAGTCTATAAAAAAGGTTAAATAATATTTAATCTAATATTTTAGTCTCATGGGGATCTTTATAAAATTTCAAATTGATAATTTGAAAGCAATCCTAATGGGAATGTTCTTACATGGTTCAAGTATCTATTTTTTATATATTTTTTTCTAAAATAATTAAATTATAAATAAAAAAAAAACATGTAATTTAAAAATATATATAAAATATACTTTTTTAAATTAAACATTTTAAATATTATAATATTTAATCTAATATTTTAGACAAAAAATCTTTCTAATTCATTTTTATGTACTAAATTATGAAATAAAATGAAATAAAAACATGTAACTTAAAATATATAAAATATCATTTATAAATAAAAAGGTTAAATAGTATAATACTTAATATAGTTTTTTTATTTTTAATTCTCACGGGGATATTTTTACATAATTTTAAATTCAGAATTTGAAAGCTATTCTGATGGGAATTTTCTTATATGATTCAAGTTTCTAATTATTATTTGTTTTGTAAAAAGCATTACATTAGGAAAAAAAACATGTAACATATACTTATACTATATATATATATACACACACATATACACACACGTATATACATACATATAATACTGATTCAACATCAAGGTTAATGGGTTTATTGTGAAACACACACATGTGCACCGTAACGCAATATGAATCACTTTGCATAAAAGCATCTGCAGAATGAATAAATGTATAAATGATAATTAGCCTGAATGCGCCTGAAATGAGCCTAGAATGACTGATAATGAGCTACGGAGAAATTAAACTATAACCCACCTGTTACAGATTTAACAGTACATCTGTTCTGTGATGAGATATAAATATGAAGAACAAAATATGAGCAAGGACAGATCTGTCATCATCTCACGAGGTTTCTTCTGTGAAACACAAATGGAGAAGTTCAGCTGAATGTCCACGACTGAAAGTGATTCACTGCAACAATAAATTGGTCCAATTAGCTAGCCTATATCATTTAGGTTAAAATGGGCTATATGTAGAATTCAGAAAGCCTTGTTAAAGTCTTATTTTCTAAGCACATTTTAAATACATAAATGTAAATTCACCAACAACAAACCAGTTTTTCTTTTTTTTTTTCTTTTAAGAATTTAAAATGTACCTTAACGCTATTTAATCTTTTGTAAATAAGAAAGCAAGTAAAACAACCTCAGTTTGTAATGACTTTAATGTTGTACACTCTAAAATTATATCTTAACCTCATGGTCTTTTTTCTATCTTCTCATATTTTCCCTTTTTTTAATAGCAAACCATATTTTTTAAAAAATTGTTGATATATTTTGTGTATTGTACACAAAAATATATTATTAATGTGTACGGTTTGCAAGCATGATAATCATTTAAAACAAAAAAAAGTCACATTAAAGTCGCCATGAAATCTAAATTTACCCCATTTACTTTGTTAGCGCACATTATGTGATTCAAGCCCCAGAAATCCTTTTTTGTTCTTCATATAAAAGTAAAAAAGTTTACAAAATACCTTTGCAGCGTCACGCTAATGAGAGCTATGGGTAGATGAATATGTAATACGCTTTCCTCTCAATAACAAAATAAACACTCAACAAAAATGTCAGCGGTGAGATGTGTATGTTTGACCCAGCTGTGGATCTCCAGCATCATGATGACAACATGAGGAAATGAACTCTTCCGGCTTTCCGTGTTTTCACTCTTCTACGGTAGGGGGCGCTATTACACATCTTCTAAAAATAGTTCTGAACCTCCTGATTAAAACACAGGCGAAGAAGCAGCAGAAACAAGCATATCATTATGTGCGCAGATGCAAATGTAAAATAACGTGTCAATAACAGTAAGTAAGCAGCATATATTACAGATAGAAATTACATTGTTCATCGTTCTGAATCTGGATGTAGTCTTTGACAAAAACGCTTTTTTTTTTCAAAATCTTTCTTTTTCAATGAAACTTATCAATCCACATTCAAGTGTTAAAAGAATGAATGCATAAAGCTAGAATAAAACGTTTATTATTATTAATAATAATATTTCTCTGTTCTTTCTTTTGATATATTGGGAAAGAGTTAAAATTAGCCTACACTGTTATGCTAGTTTGATTATAAAGTATATTTTAGACTCTGGTTTGAATCCCTTTTCTTTGACACATTGACATTACTGTACAGAACGGCTCTTTTGTCTATTTTATCCTGAATATCGAGTTCATTTAATGTTCTGTCATTGAACAGAAGAGAGGCTCTCGGGAGCGCGTGTAACCGTCACATCCTTTTGATTTTCCCGGCAAAAACGTCCCGAGGAAATTCTTACACACACAGCCCCTTTAATAACATAATTTAATTTCAGTTCAGCATTTCAAACTTAACTTGAAACGTGTGGTTACTGTCTGTATTTAAAAGTAAATGACACTGATATGAATTCATATACATTTATAAATTAGTCTCAAACTAAAACAGAACTAATCTGTTCTTATAGTATAATATCTGTTCTTATAGTCTTAGTTTAATATCTGTTCTTAATTGATTTTGCCTCAAAATATTGACAAACATTAAAGCAGGCATTTAGGGGAAAAGATAAATTATGAAAAATGTATAACTGAAGTTCACTTTTATAAACCATAAAAATAATTCCGCAATAATAATAAAAAAATCACTAAGCTTGAAACATCACATAAACAAATCTAAACAGAGCTCTGTTTAGAATTATATATTTCATTACAAATCAATTCATGTGAACCTTGAATTAAGCGATTTCAGCGATTTTAAAACTTCACACACGAACAGAACCGAAGCATCGTTCAGAATGAGTCAGTGATTCATTTGATTCATCCCTATGAAGCGGACAGACACGTGGCTTCTGGCATGTTCTTAATGCACCCATTTTCTCTCTTCTCTTCCTCCTGAGTGCTTTCCATTTTTCTATCTAATCATCTCTCTCTCTCTCATCTCAATTTTTCCAGCTAACTGATAGAAACACAGCGGCCTGCTGCCAATCTCTGTTGCCATGCCGACGGTTGCCGGGTAAAGGTGTGTTATGTTTGTTGGTTTTGAGTGAACCTTGATTAATTGCTCTGATAACAGTGTTATTATTATCCATCAATATTGTCCCGAATATAGCCTACCTGCACTCTTCATTTCACTCACTGAATTGTTCTGAGATATAATTATTTTCTGAAGAAAATGTTTATTCTCTGGAAAAAAGGTCATTTTAAAAAAGGTATCAATTTGCATGGAGTCAGATCTGACTCAGTATGAAAAATAAATAAATGTCCTTAAACATGTCATTGAACATTCAACACAGAAGTGAATGACTCAAATCATGATAGACGGAACTCTCTTTAGTGTTTTACATTTATTAACCCATATTTTGATTTTAAAAAAAATCTAAGTTTGCCTAATTTTATTCTATTTAATTGTATTATTCAAATAATAATAACAGTTGTATTTTATTCTTTCATTGCCAAATGTATTTTTTTCTAAAATGCAAAAAAACAACATTTTTTCATTATTATTTTTTTGATTATTTATTTACCTTTTAATTTTCTATTTAAAATAATAATAATAATAATTTTATTGAAAGTAAAATATCAATCTTATATTGTCACGTAGTTTTTCTAATATGCTAAAAAATATTTGTATTTAAAATACATTTGAATTGTTTCATTATTATTAATTCATTAATTTATTTTCTATTTAATCTTTATTTTTAATATAATAATAACAACAATCATTTCATTATTTTATTGTAATTAAAATATCTTTCATTGTCATATGTTGTTTTACAAAAAAAAAACATAATTCTTTGGGTTATTTATTTATTTGCTATTTAATACAATTTTTAATACAATTTATTATTTTATTGAAATTAAAATATTCTTTCATTTTCATAGGTTTTTTTTCTAAAATGCTAAAAAATAAATGCATTATTATATTTGTGTTTATATATATATTTATATTATTAAAATAACAACAACAATTTTATTGAAATTAAAAATATCATTCTTTTCAGTCGTTATACAAATGTTAAGGAAACATTATATTCTATCATTCTTCAAACATTATGGGAATGTTACTTGAAACGTTCCATGAACGACTCATAAATGTTTTGTGTTAATGTTTTGAGGATGTCATTAAAGACCACATAACTTTGATCAAATTCTATAAATGTTACTGTAAGAACGTTTGTTCATAATCTTCTGAGAAGGTTCCCTATTGGACCTTAGTAATCTCAGAGTCTCAACAATATTTCTATTTATATCTCAGTATGATGAATTCACATTCATTTTATACTTCTATACTCTATAACTAAATGACATCTAGTGACTTGCCTGTGTCTAGCATTATTTTTCCTAAGAAATTTTAGAAGAAACATCTCAAAAACTGCTGTTACCCAGTGTGCCGATGCATTGAATATGTTCCCTCAGAAGCCGGTTGGTGGATTGTGTTTGGTGTGTGTGTGTGTGTGTGTGTGTGTGTTTTATTGGGCTTCTCGTCCGTGTTTTTGACCATATATGAGAGCAAGCGTTCCCTTGCCTCTCTTGAAATGATCCACAACCCAAGAAAACTCCAGCGAGGATGAAGTCAACAGTTATATTTATTGCAATTTTATATACAAACAACCCTTAAAGGCACTGTTTAAATAAGGATATAATGATTTTCCTTTTGATAGCTAACATAGGTTGAATATAGTTTAGTTTGAATTATATATTACAATTTAGTAGAGTGTAAAAAAAGGCCACATGAAGGATATTCTCCACCTCAGCAAGCTGGGACAGTCTGGTTGTAAAAGTACCGTCACAATGTAACGAGATAAAAAGAGTCTAAAACATGTGAAAACAGGGAGACATCCTTGAGGAATACTGCCATTATCCACACAAATCAGTTCAAAAGAAAGAAAACCCATATTGCATGTGTTCAGAATATACTGCATACTGCCCGTACTGTGCGACAATGAACATTGTTATTCCCGCATCTAGCGTCTGCTCATCCCAGAAGAATCGGAGGTTCTCGGAACGTTCTGCCTAGAAGTAACGTATTATTATTTAATTTTTTTTTTTTATTTTTTAAATTTTAATATTAATATTTAAAATATATATATATATTTTTTATATGTAATATTTTAATAACGCATTGTTAACGTATTGTTAATTTTACATTAACGTATAATGTTTATTCAAAGTTATCTGGTCTTTAATAATGTTATCAAAACAGAACAAAAATGTGATTCATGCATCATTTATGGAACATTTTTAAACATTACTATTTCTTCTTTTTCTTTAGATGGCTCAAAACATTCAAAAGAAACGTTCCCACAACACTTGCAAAATGAGAAATAGAGAAAACATTAAGGGAAACATTCACATAACCAAAGTATGTTTTGAACATTAATGCAAAAAAAATGTCAGTTTTGGGTGTCGGATCAAATGATGATTCGAAGAAAATTCCAAATCCACTGCATTTATCACAATGGAAATGGAAGGTCGAGTGCAGTGCATTGTGGTATAGAGTTTTCTGAGCTCATTTTGGCAATTGTTGCATGTTGTAGTGCATACAGTGACATGTAACTGTAGTATGCATGCAGAAAACTGACATATAGTGCACAGTATATACAGTATGCTATTCTGAACACATCTGAGAGGTCAGATCATGTGGACTGGACTGCTAGTAATGCTCATTATGCTCACTAGAGGTCAGTATAACTTAGTTATTTAACATGAACACAAACTGAATTACAAGCGTTTCTCAGATCTAATGAAGGTTTGTCCAATTTTAAATCTGAATTACAATTCTCCGTTGAGAGTTTTATTTGTAGTTTTGGCATGTAAAATTAACAAAAGAGTGAGGCATAACCATATTTCCCTTACAAAATCAACATACCATATAAATACTATGGTATATGAATATGATAATCATCAAGTACCACAGTATGAAGCAATCACCGTACCATGGTACTACCACGGTAGCTTTAGTAAGGGTTTGGCAGGTTGACTCTCTCTCTCTCTCTTCACAGATGCATAGATTCATAGTAGATATTCTGGAAGACGACGTATCTTATAAAGGTTATGTTCAAAATCAGAAGCAAGTCAAATTAGTCATTTCTCACAGATTTGAGATTTTATTTCTCAAACCGCTCTCAGCTGCCAAACGTTAAAGCCCTTTCCTTGATCAGAGCGGCTGCGTGTCTCACAGTCTCGCACAAACCGTGAAACACTAGTTCTGTTCAAAACCTAGTGAGCGCCCTACTTAGACAGCATTTCAAGGCATCATTGGAAGGCTAGCAGCAAATCTGAGCACAGAATCACTTATAAAATCTATATAAGATAAGAGAAATTATAATAAATAATTAAACACTGAAAAAGCTTATTGATATAACTATAATCATTCAATTTATTTATTTGATTTGCAATGGACTATTTTATGTTTATTTGCATGCTTATTGCATCATTTTTTAATCTTAGCAACATGTCAATGTCAAAACATAATGTTGACGTGAAGAGCACTATCTGTGTAGCATCCCGAGGTGCAGACTGGATGCTGCCTATGTAGACTCACTAGGTTCTAGAACACAGTTTAATATCTAGTCTTGTTTCTGTCGCCGCTCTGAAGACATACGATTAACGTGATTATGTTTTTAAACATTCACAAAGTTTAGCCGAGATACAAACCAATAGAATGAGAAAGAATAAAAAGGACAGAGCTATGAGGAAGTCATCACTGCTTGGCTTTCGGTCTTGGCCGTCTGTGACAGTCTGTGATGGGAGATTTGGTTTGATGTCCAGTGGTCCACCGTTACGCCAACAGCCCGAGGCGCTTGACCTTGGCTGACAGGAACGAGTGAATGATGAAGACGATGGTTTTAGGGCACGAGTGAAGGTCCAGTTGCTGAAAAAACCAGGAGAAAGAGGAGAATGCCATTAAATTACATAGAAAGGAGAAATTGACACTTCTCAGATGTTTCTCCTGAGAAAAAGACCCTAATAATCTCACATTTCAGAAGAGATCTAAATATGAACTCATCAAACTCTTCCAGAAAACTGAACAATAACATTTCCAGTAACAATTTATTTTACAGTGTCCTTGTTACATGTGTTACATGCACTTACCATAGTAATAACAGTAAATTATGCATAATTACATGCAACTAACCCTCAACCAAATCCTAACCCTATAGTAAGTACATGCAGTTAGTTAATATTACTCAATACTTAAATATATAATCACACTGTAACAATGACATCTTAAAATAAAGTGTAACCACATTTCCTTATAGGAAGTAGTAGAGCTGCACAATTAATCGTTAAAAGATTGCAATCTCGATTTAAACTCCCGCATGATCTCATTCCTAAATGACAGTGGTTCGGCTGCGTCTATTAAATAGAGATTTGTTTGTAGCTCAGATATAAACACTAATGTCTACGGAAGCCATCAAAATAGAGTAAAAGTAACATGTTGCTTCAAATAACGATTGTATCGATTATATCGTTACGCCAGTAGGTGGCGACAAGTGACTGTTAAAAATGTATTTGTTATTGAATCATTCATTCAAGAGAATCATTCAAAACAACTGATTCATCCAGTAATGAAACAAGTATTTATGAGCGAGTCATTGAATCGTTCATTCAAGAGAATCATTCAAAACAACTGATTCATCCAGTAATGAAACAAGTATTTATGAGCGAGTCATTGAATCATTCAT
>NC_138232.1:2274355-2306855 GCF_964197995.2 Scardinius erythrophthalmus
ACTGTAATAATATTTCACAATTTTGACTGTGTTTTTGATTAAATAAATGCAGCCTTGGTGAGCATAAAATATTTTTTATTTTTTATTAAAGAATCATACTGATCCCAAACTTTTGAACAGAAGTGTATATTATCTATTTTTATTATTATAAATCGATATAACTGTGTCTGGGTTTATTAGAGAAAAAAACAATGCCTGCTAAAGCTCCTTGCTTCATGTAAAAACAAAACAAAACATTTTAATGCACGAATACAATGGATTACTGTTTAGTAGTTTAGCAATCTGGCATAGAAAGTGTTTAATGTTTGAAATGGAGTAAGTCCTGATGTTATGATAATGAGACTGAATATGTAAGCTGTGTGTGTGTGTCTGTACCGGTCCTCTGTGTCAGGCGGACACTGTTTGCGGGTCACATGGCACATTCGGAGCGGGAGGCTCCGGGTCTCTTTAAGCGCGGGGTCCGACTGCTTCTGTGGGGTGGATGGAGGAGAGTCCAGCACTGGGGGTCCCGACGTCGAGCCACCCTTAAAAAACGCTGACATCTCCTTAATGTACTTCACTACAGAGAGAGAGAGAGAGAGAGAGAGAGAGAGAGAGAGAGAGAGAGAGAGAGAGAGAGAGAGAGAGAGAGTAATTATTCCTTCTGCTCACTATAATGGATTATTGTCATTTCAACTGTATTTTACTGTAATATGTACAATATAATACTGTTAAATAAGCCAACAGTATAATACTGTAAATAGCAAAGGATTATGGGAAAATATATGCTCACTACTGTAATTCTTCTCTACTGTAAATCAATTTACAGTAGCAACAATGCCAGCCAAAAAATGACCAATGGCAAGCGAGATTTCTTTTCAAGTTTGTTTCCGGTTGGTGGGAAAAACGGAGGAAAGACTCAAAGTGATGTTTACTAGCATGCTAGTAAACACTTAATAATGGCTAATATTTTGTAAGAATAGTAGTGCAACAGTTTGCATGATGCAACATTTTTTTTAGAATTTGTAAACTTTTTTAATGCATGAATAAAATAAAATTATTTGAATTCAAAAATAAAAATGTCAAATGCATTACGTCACTGATGGTTATGTTCAGATTGGGACACTAGCATGCTGCAAGAATAGTTTGTGTAACAGTTTGCATGATGCAACAACTAACATTTTAAATAGTAGTATATATACACATGATCGTCACATGACCTCATGACTAGAAATTAGGATTTTTGTAATGCATGAATAAAATAATTATAAAATGAAAATGCCAAATGCATTACATTGCAGATATTCAATGCATACTGTGCACTGCAAGATTAGTAGTATGCTATTTTGAACACAGCCTTAGACTCAGTTTGTGGGCAAAACCCACTAAACACTGAAACCTTGATGATTAAAGTTGAACAGCCGCCCACTGATTCAAAAACTACCAATAAAGCAGCGTTAGATGAAGGGGGAAGAGGAATTCTGCAACACCAAAAATAAAATCAGTTCCTAGGAAAGAATTGCTCAGTGATGAAGAGTCTGTTTCCACTGGAGCTTCAGACCGGCAAGATCAGACAGAGGCAGATTCTGACGCTCTATGTTTTACATGTATTGAAAAAGACAATGCATAATGTATGCATGCTGACAGAAATAACTAGAGGTTTGAGGTTAATAAAATACTTGACTTGATGTAGCCTGAAACCGAGCATGCATGAGAGAGAATCTAAATGCTAGGAAGTTTAACAACAACACAGGGAACTAAGCAAACTCATACAACAAACCACGAGTGAAATTTAAGCACTATATACACACACACACACACAGACAAACGAGCTTCACACGATAACGAGGGGCGTGGTTAAATGGGAAACACCTGGAGAACTAAATCAACATGAAAAACTACACAGCAAAACACTCAACAGGAAACAACATAAAAGTCCACCGGGAATATATGACACTCGCATGCTGAATATCTGAGTCTGTTCTAGGCACATATACACTACACACACTACACACACTACACACACTGTTCAGGGATGTCAAAGCTGCAATGCAAAATGCATTAAGAAAATGCAAAATGCATTAAAAAGTCCACATACTGTAATTTCTCCAAATTTTATTCAACAACTGCAGCCTTTCGACCAGCAGAGTTTGGCATTCAGAGGCTGAGGATAAGAGTCTGATTAAAATTTAAAAGGTGAAAGGTCACAGCGGTGTAGTACAATTCAAAGGTCAAACACTTTAGTTGTAGAATCAAATTTAGATCTTTAGTCAAAACTACAGCTGTTGAATATATATATATATATATATATATATATATATATGAATATTATTCACAAGAATGATTTTGACTTTTGTGGATAGATGAATTATCACAATACTCAATGTAGTTAAGTTCCTCAACACTGCTAGTAACACACACACACAGACACACACACACACACACACACACACACACACACACACACACACACACACACACACACACACACACACGATGGTTATAGATAGCAGACATCACTATGGGGGAGAAGATTGAGTTTCACTGTAAAGGCTGAAGTGTCTCTCTCTCACCCTCTCTCTCTCTCTCTCTCTCTCTCTCTCTCTCTCTGAGCGAGTGACACAGGCTGAGAGGGGCTTCCTCGCTCAGAATAGAGCTCATCTCAGCCGTCAGTTCGTTCCCAAACACACTTCACCTACTCAGCACATACAGCACGAACAAACACAGTCTTTCTCTCGCTCTATAAATACCTTTACAGTAGTGACTCCAGACACTCTGAGCATCTCACACACACACACACACACACACACACACACACACACACACACACACACACACACACACACACAGTCTGTTTTCACACGTTGTGTCCGAATTCCTCAATCCTTCACCTGCTGACCACACACACAGAGACACACACACACACACACACACACACACACACACAGCAGATACGGCCTCACACACTCTTTAAATGAGATGCAAACTCAAGTTGACACAAGTTGACTATATTGACTTTCTTAATACTTGTTCCTGGTCTTAATGTGAATGATTCATCAGTGTCGTTATTCTTTAAAAAAACACTTGGTTACTGTTACCAAGCAGTCAAACAGCAAATTAATCTCTTCTGCTCAACAAAGCTGCATTTATTTCATCACGAATACAGTAAAAACTGTAAAATTGTGAAATATTATTACAGTTTAACACAGTGTTATTAATTTATGATTATTATCAGTGTTATTCAGTGTATAGATAATGATTATTATCAGTGTATAATCGGTTGTGCTGCTTGAAATCGTAATGTTTTTTTTTTTTTTTTAGGACTCAGATGAATAGAAAGTTCAAATAGAAATGTTTTGTAACATTATAAACGTGTTTAATTTTATTAATTTGATTGTTTTTTTAATGCTTACTTTTTTCATTTGAATGTCCTGTTTTCTTTGGAAATACATTCATTTCAGCAGCAAAATGGATTGCAAACCAATTTCATGTAGACATTTTTTTAAATACATTTGCCATCTCAATATATATATATATATATATATATATATATATATATATATATATATATATATATATATATATATAAGAGAAGTAATTTGCAGTTTGATTTTCTGCTTAATGACTACAATCAAATTTTGTTCTGTAGATAAATTCAGTCTCACTACCTTTGGTTTTAATAAATGTCTATGTATTAAGATTTGAAAATAACCCACTGACTTTGAGAGAATATTCAGCATTAATATACAACCAACAGCACTAGTGACATCACAATATTTGCATACTGGATTGTGATTGGCTTTCTTTCTCGCATCTGTTTAAACACAGTTTTACACGGATACAATGTCTCTGATTCTCATGCGTAGTCGACAAAAACCAAAACACACCGAGATAAAACGACACTCGTCACCTTTATCCTCACGTGTCACAAACACACACTCATCACACACTCCTGCTGTTGCGTTCTCATAATTCAAGTCTTCAATAGTCTCGCATCTCCAACCAAACATTAATCACATCAACAAAAGACTCTGGTCAGAGGTTTAGATTAGAGGATTCTGGGGCTATTTATAGACGGAAGGATTTTGTCGGCACAAAAGCCCTTCGGGAGCTGATACTAAATAGCCTTTGTGGAATTAAAATTGCCATTCGATGTGCATTTTTCCGAGGAAACGTTGAAGAGCAGAAGTTGCTCTTTCACAGCTCGTGGATTTCTCAGTGCAGAATCAACTTTGATTGAGATTTTTCTCCTAAATTTTAGGAGTTGTCATGAGTATCCCAGCTAACAGAACATGAAACACCAGAGAACCACGTCAGCATGAAATGAAAATGTACTTTATTAATATGTCCCCAAATCAAGTCCCATCCCCACATGCTGTTTCACTCAGATCGGCTTTAAACAGAAGTCTTTGTTTCGTCTCGTTCCTGAAATGAAAGGGAAATGGTGTGTGTTCTGATGATTGGGAGCAGTCTGGTCTTGTAATGTCATTGGTTTTCAGTGTGGAAACGGTAGGAAAAAAGAAAAGCAAAGGAAGGAAACAGGGAGGAGGTCATGATTTTTCTGATGAGTAACAGGCGGAAAAAAACAGCTCATCTTTGGATGATTTGGTTTAACCCAAACCAAATGTTCGGATCAAGTCCAATGTTAGATTCAGCTCCACATCTCTGCTTTAGTACGCGAATGCAAACACTCGATTTGTGCATTATGAAAATGCATAAGATTGCAATTCATAGCACAACGCATGTAAGCTTGTTCATACATTTTGACATCACCAATGTTTTCCCGTAAACGGACAAGCGAATTGAGACTTGAAGTCTTCCAAGATGTTTCTCCTAAAAAAGCTCCAGTAATCTCATGTTTCCACGAGAGTTTCAGAACAGATGTGCTCAGTTTTGCCAACAATCAAAGGCCCGTTCAAACCAAAAACCAAACTATAACTATATTAGTTTCCACTCCAGCAGACTGTTCGAAATCACATTCACTATTCCCTACATTACTCCACTAATGTAGTCCACTTGAAGGAGTAAAAGGAAACGAGTGAGTGACTTTGTGCTTTTGCTGTTTAATAATCATTTGAAACTTAGCAAACTGACAGCTCCAGTAGCAATAAGAAGATTTATCCTGAACTCTGTCATGGAAACTAGCAGGTATAAATTACGCTGTAGTTGGACCAGAGGTTTGGAAAACGAGATGCGAGGATTCATTCGGCACGACCCTCGCAGTGCATTATGGGTATTCTCTAGCCGTTGAGTGTACATCAGTTGTACACTCATTATTGCGGTGCATTATGGGATGCACTTGAAAACGTCCACTATGGTTTCGGACATCACTACAAGTAGTGTCCTATTTAAGGGTATACGTGGCGATGTCGGACACAGCGTCTGTCGCTTTAAATGCTCGAGCTCTTAAAGCAGGATGGATTCTGATTGGCTGTCAATGTTTTTATCGTTCATCAGCTGGAAAAAAATGTGTATCCAACAATATGTGACCACAAAACCAGTCACATGGGTCAATTTTATAAAATTGAGATTCATACATCACATGAAAGCTGAATAAATAAGCTTTCCATTGTTGTGTGGTTTGTTAGGATAGGATAATATGTGTCCGATATACAACTATTAAAAAATCTGGAATCTGAGGGTGCAGAAAAATCGAAACATTGAGAAAATCTCCTTTAAAGTTGTCCATTTATGTTGGCGATTGTGCTGCATTCACTCACAAAAATAAATGTTTTATATATTTACGGTAGGAAATTTACAAAATATCTTCATGGGACATGATCTTTACTGAATATCCTCATGATTTTTGGCATAAAAGAAAAATCAATAATTTTGACCCGTACAATGTATTGCCACAAATATACCAGTGCGACTCGAGACTGGTTTCTCTGTGCTGTTATCGTTATAGTTATCATTGTGGCGTGAACACTTCACTCTTTCTACTTCAAAATTTCATGTTTAATTTGATGTTACTCGCCATTTCCGTGTAATTATTTGTGAAAATGTTTAGTAGTAAATCCTGTATATTTGATCACAAGTAATTCATTTGTTTCTTTCTTCTTTCTCCAAAGGATTAAGACAAACAACATTGATGCTTCACTGTAACATTATTAAGTGAAAGACAAAGCAATGCAATATTATTATACATACAGCACTCACAAACTGCAATTCAATTTCACACATATTTAGAAAGAAATGGCGTTCTTGTTTTTCCCAGTGTCCTCACTTGAAGTGTTTGTGGGTTTAACCGTTACACACACAGTGAAGGCAAAAGAAACCCCAGATATAAATCTGCCTGTGCTGCCACTGCTGATCTAAACGTCTACATTCCTGGCCTTTGGGACACAAAGCGCTCATCCTTTAAAAGACGAGATGCAGATTTTTCCAGCCGGTGCCTCGGGTCGTTCTGTTTCCAGGTGCCGAGGCCCGGATCGGGCGACAGGGAAGCATGCAGTTGTTCTTGATGCCTGACTGGACAAACACAAGAACCTGGAGCCACGTCAAAGACAACAGATCCCGACGACCCGGCCCTGGCCCTCTGGTTTCCGTGGGAGCGTCGGGAATCCATCGGATTGGCTATACACTGTGACTCCCAAAACACGCTGTGCCAGGAATGCCGCTCATCGCCTACACAAAAATGTTCCTGAAAACACACGCAAAACCACAGGACACACACTGATGTAGTCCCAAAAAGTGTGTTCACACTTCTCAGCTAACTAAAATATGGGTAGCGTTCTAAAAGTATTTTTTAATGCATTAATTATGCCATTAAATGTTCACAATACATATCGCTTCAAAGCAGCTTTATAGAATTTCTTGAATATAATTTATATTGCACATTATGATGCATTGTGTGATCTCATGAATAATTGTAACCACGTTTATAATGCAATATAATAATGTTATGCCATTAGAAAGTATAATGCATTAAAACTAGCTAAAAAAATTGTTTATGAAAGGATATATACATAATACCTATTTAAAATTACATTCCTTTATAATGCAAAAATATGGGTAGCATTCTAAAAGTATTTTTAATGCATTAATTATCATGCCTTTTAATGAGGCACTGTGTGATCTCATGAATAATTATAACTATGCAGTTATAATACAATATGATACTTGTGTTTTGCCTTTAGAAAGTATAATGCATTAAAACCAATTTCAGATGTAACGAGGAATCCACAAATATTATCATGCATTTTTACAATCGTTTATGAAAAGATATAATGCATTATACATAAAGAATACCTTTATTATGCATTATACATAAAGGCTTTAAGTAGAGTGTTACCGAAATAAGTTCTAAAAACATTTAGCTAACATTCCAATTTTCTTCTGAATGTTCCCAGATATCTTAAACGTTTTAAAAACTTTTTTTGGTTAAGTGAACGTTAAAGGAATACTCAATTTTAGAATTCTTAAACATTTTGGGAATGTTACTTTCAAATGTTCTGAAACAAGTAGTAACATTTAGTAAATAGTTTTGAGAACATCATTAAATATCAGATAACTTTCTTTGAACGTTCTATCATTGTTACTGAAAGAACGCATGTTCATAACTTTGAGAGAACCTTGTGAGAACGTTCTGTTATCTGGGTTAAGTCATGTTTAAAAATATCTCAGTGTCAATGCATTTCAGAATCAAGAGACTGAACGTAAGTGTGTGTGTGTTTCCATATTTAAACTGTTTACTATAAGCAGCGTGTGCGTAGATAAAGTCAGGTCACTCAGTAGCTAATACAGGCTTTTCTTTTCATTAACGTCTCACTTGATCTCACTGAATTATCTGGAGAGAGAAACATTTACATTTTCTAGAGTGAATTTCACACTTTCCTCATCCCAGAAATACAGCATGACTTTAGTTCCTGACTGAAAGCCATAAAAACAGCTGCAAGCGCTTATGATTTTAATTTAGTTAAGTGCAAATATTCAATTTGGCCAGAAGAATGAAGATCTGAGCTGGAGTGAAGCCGTCTCAGGAGAGCAGCAGGCGTGGTGTGTCTCGGCATTTCATGTGTTCAGAATAGCAATCTACGCACACTAGTATACTATTTTTGCAGTATACTGTACACAGTTTGTGTCTTGTATGCATGCATGGGATTCCCAGATGATTGATGTGTAGAGCATGATCAGAGCGTACTGTATCTCACAATGCAATGTGCTTGACTTGATGGTCCATTTGTAAAAGTTGCATGTTCACACTTTAAATTGCATTGCACAGCAATAATTTGAAATAGAATCTTTTGTAACATTATAAATGTCTGTACTGTCACTTTCGATTGCGTCCTTGTTGAATAAAAGTGTCGACTCAATTTATTTCAAAACAAAATAAATATTTTGAACGGTAATGTATTTTTGCTTGTGTTTGCAAAACTATTGATACAGTGAAAATTATATTTACAGTATATTAGATATGAAAATGTATTATTTGGCTGAGATTTTGTCTTGTCATGCAGCATTTTAACTTCCAGTGAGGAACAGAATCCTGGAAGCGTGTTGAGTCACGTCTGGTTTGGACACGCTGTTAACATGTGGAATCAGAAGGAATCTGTTTACTTTTAACGTTAAATCCGGCTGGAAATGTGGCGCAGAAGATTTTGCACAGAAAGGATCCTTGTCAGCAAGACAAGAACTCAAACTCACAGACACACACACACAGAGAAACACACATATTCTTCCATGAATGATGGATTTTCTAGTCAATGAATTTGGAGCAGCTGAAGGTCACACACCTTCATGTATAATGTGATTCAAATGTCACAGGGGAATATCTTCCCACTCTCAACAAGAATGACAGAACGCTAGATAGAAAGACAGAAATGTGTGAGACTAAGCGGTGGTCCAGCATGAGAGACAAAACAGGCCAGAGAAAATAAAGAGGACGAGTAAAGCACGATCAGATCTTGAGATTAAGTTAAAGTCAGCATTAAAGGGAAGTTGAGCTCGTCTTTTCTTCTCCATTGTGTCGTGTATCCGAGTGAAACGCTTCTGGAACAAGAACAAATGTGGGCGGGGCTTGATTTTGTCTGTGAGGAATTGATTGGATGGTTGTGGTTTGCTATTGGCTGATCTCATGTGAGTGACAGGTTATAGCCCCGCCCACATCATCAGAGAAGAGATGCTGCAAGAGGAACTTATTCTCATTCAAGGTTACTAGGAACATGAAGTTAAAAAATGGTGATGTGCATGGACAAATCATTCATACTTTAAATGTGTGTGTTAATGTGTTTTTCTGAGAGATGTTTCTCCACATCCACAGTATTATCTGCTATGAAATGAATCAAACAGGAGTGAATGTAGCAGATGTAGTGGCTATGTGTGAGAGCAGAAAAGAAAGATGCAGAAGTGCAGCGAGAACCAAACACTCAATTACAGGATCATAGAAAACTCACTAAGCAGAAGAGAGTAAATCCCTGAGATAGAGATAGAACGACTGCAAGAGTCAGAGCTGCTCGTGTGTGTGTGTGTGTGTGTGTGTGTGTGTGTGTGTGATGAGCCCCTTAAAAATTAGGCCTTTGGGAAAATCTGCAGTGGATGACAGGAATTTTCACGCTTGCAAACGTTCCTGTTCTGACTCTCTCAAACTGTCTCTCAAAGTTCACGTGGCTTTTTGGCCTGGTAAAAAGGCTTTACATTACCAAAGCATAAAGTTCCCTTGTTATGCTATTTTAAAGGTTCCTCATTTTGTTTTGAAGTCTCCTGCAACAGGTTTACATGCATCCAAGGTCAAAAAACACTTTCATTTTCTCATAATACACCATTACACATTCCCTCTTTTCTCTCAGTGTCTGAAACAGTTTGATCAAAGATTCAGTCTTTCTAAACCCCGCCTTTCCAAGAGCCTGCTCTGCTCTGATTGGTCAGATTACAGTCTGTACTCAATTACAGTGTTTGAGGGCGGGGCAAAGAGACGCGATATTTTTATCATGGCATTGCACAGCATTATATTTAATTTTATTGTCTATTGTTTATTATTGGGTAATTTATTATTTTTGACTGCCTTATCCCTATGAATGTCTTAGTGTGCACTGGAAGCTCATGTCACCAAGAGCAATTCTTTGTGTGTTAAACATGCATTAAAGCTCATTCTGATTCTGATTCTGAAATTGTCACAACATTCATTTGACAGCATGAACGCCCATCTCATCGTAATTATGAATTCTGAACTCGTAAGTTGGTCCATCCCAGAGGACCTGAGAGCAGCATTACATGCAAACACTGTTCACTCTTGCTTCATTGGCTCTTAAGAGCCTTCTTAAAGGGGATAAAATGCTGATATGGCATTATGGGTATCACACACACACACACACACACACACACACACACACACACAGAGGCTCATAAAAACTATATAGCCCATCTTCCATTATGGATTCCATCAAGCCTTTTAAAAATGTGCATTAATCAAATTATCATTCACTGATATACTTGTACTCTGATATTTTAGTTCCAAACACTTGTGCAATTACTGAGGTCTTATGGAAGAGATCCCATTTGATCTCTTCATGTCAATAAGGTTGCTGACCTCGGCGCTACGGGAAAGAGAAAATGGAAACAGCATGCAAACTAAAAAAAGTAGGCTAGGGTTTGTCAATACAAAGTTGCAAACTAAAATGCAAACTATAGACAGCCTCAGACAGACATTCACTTGCAGAAAAGGAATTTACTCACTCTCACATTGTTCCAAAACTAAATTACTTTAGTTTCTTGGGAAATTACTTCTTGGGAACACAAACGTTTTTTGTTTTTTAATATATATATGTCATGGTCTTTTCAGTACAATGAATGTGATTATGGGGCTGTCAAGCTCCAAAGTGACAAAAAATACCATAAGTGATCATATAAGTGATTAATACACTGTAAAAACTAAAGGAGCCTCAAATATCCTGTCGGATACTCAAGGAACTTAAAAATGTAATTTAAGTGCCTCAAAGCTCTTTCTCCTATAGTAGGGTTACTGGAGGAGCATTGACAATATTTGAGGTTCTTGCTGGAACTTATGGGATCCTTTAAGCACTTTGTATTTAGTTTAGAGGTTCTGGAGTCACCTTTTCATTACCACGAGACCTCGAAGTGCTTTGGGGGAAAATAGAGGAACCTGAATGCGATAGAAGGGTTATTGGAAGATCTTTTAACATTTAAGTGGTTCCTGGAAGATCTCTTATGTTAAAGCCAGCATCTGGAGGAACCCAGTGGTTCAGTGAGGCCAGAATGATATTATTATTATCCTATTATTACTTAAGTTTGATTCAGTATACATACACAGGTGAAAAATACGTATAGGCTACTATTAAAAATGTACTTGAGTGTGTTTTTAGTAGGCCTTCAATACAAATATAACCTACTTTAATGCATTTTAATACATTTAACAGTAGCCTACGTCTTTTTCACCTGGGTAGCTTACATTTATTTATATAGGCCTATTTTATTGATTAATTTAAATCTTAAACAACAACACTAAATAATAATAATATTAATAAAAAAATCATTAATTATTATTGAATAAATAATAGTAATAAAATAATATTTTTTACTTCTTCATAAATTATTATTTGAAGAAGAAGAACCATGAGGATAAAGGTTTTATTCAGTCACGAAACTGCTGCTATTCCTCTGCTGTCGTCACTTCAGTGATGCTCGCGCTGCTCGCGCGCAACAAAGCTCAGCTGATCTACGTCATCGAGTTTGAAAGTAACGGCTCTCCTCATCAGCGCCTGCCGCATCTTCCGCCGTTTGTTCGGCTCTCCGTTACAAGGTTTGTAAACTCGCCAACGAAATATAAATACTCACTATATATTCAAACACACACATATATAAACTAAATGTATTATACATTACTACGTTTTCAATTGTTTATTGCTATGGTTTATTGAACAGTATCTGGTATGAAGGTTTTAGCCGCGATGCAAACTACGTTGATCTAATGAACAAATTGAAATTATTGACTTATTGTCTTAGGTTGATTTAAAGTTAGTCATTCAATTCAACATATTCTGCACAAATGTGTCTTCAAATTGCTGATATAACTTACAGCCTAACTAATTTAGCTGATTCCTGCTGTCGTCATTGGCGTTTGTTATGAATAACAAAAGCAGGTTAATATAGTTTGGTCTGTTTTTGTTTAGCCTAACTTTACTTACTACAGGTGCCCTCATTCTCTCAGATATCATTTTGAATCCATTTAGTGGTCAATAAATACTATGTTGTGAATAATCAGCTTTGTTATTTTGTTTCCCCAGAACAACCAGTAACTTACAATGTTTCAGTGGCAACATTGAATTACAGTAAGTACCTGCACCACATGCAAGTACTTTATTACTATGAACTCTGTGTGCAATTGTATTGTTTGACTGTGTACTTGTGTTTTTTAATCAGTTATTCTCTGAAAATCGTCTTCCCTCATGCTCTCAAATCTCATTCATGTTACATTCATGTAATAACACTGGTTTGGAGCCAATAATGCTATGCATTTTTTATAGGCTATAGTACCTTAATCATATGCATTTGAATATAAGACATTTGAACCCTGAATTATAACTTTGGTCTTTTTCGACAAAAAAAGGAAAAAGCTATTAAATGGCTTCATAAGACTTACAACACAACCCATAACACATGAGTTGTGAATTCATTGATTATTTTTAGGATCTTTTCTGGGACATTTTTGGAGCTTAACCATTTTTATATAAATTGTTGCATTGAATTGAACTAGACAAGTGTACATAAGAATGGTTTCATGAATGATTTACACAATTTTTTTCTGCTTGTGTTTCATGCAGTGAAAGCGAATGGTGTCAGGGGTTGCATTATGCCTGAGATCTGCTTTTGGGTTCCACAGACAGAAAGTCAAACAGGTTTGGAACGTCACAAGGCTGAGGAAATTATTTAAATTTCACAACAATCACTTTAATAACCTTACTAACAGTAAATTTTGTATTTTGCAGGGATCTCGGTAAGCTGAAATACAAGTTTGAAGAAGAATAAAAATCCTCCTGTAGACCTGAAAATCATTGAAGTGCCTGGACCATCCACCAGAAAAGAGGAAAAACAAACGGAAAATGAAGCTGATGCACCTTTTCACTTTTCTAACTCGTTAAGTACCTCACATGTCCCTTGTGAAGATTTTATAATTGATTGCATTTTATGTTGCAGTGAGTAAAGGTGCGTCACATTTGTGAATTTCATGAAATTACACAGGCAAAAAGGTCCATTGACCATTGTCAGCAGTGTAGCAATGTAATGTATGAAGCGCCACATAAAATTGCTGATCGTGTGGATTCTTATTGAAATGACTGAATTCACCAGTGAACACTCACAGAACAACAGATCATTTTACTGCACCTTAACTCTGTTCAAATGGAAAATGTTTTCTGCTTGTTGTGACATAAGGAATACTGTTTCCGGGTCAAAGCCTCTACTCTACTTCCTTTATCTTGTTTCTAGATATTGAGAATATACTCAACCATTTATGGGAACTGTTGATTCAAGTCACATTTAAGCTTTTCAAAAGCCATAGTGTACATTACAGTCTCCAGTCTCACGGCATCCCAGACTTCAACATTTTATGATTCAAAATAGCAGAATAACTAACCATCTGAGATTTCGGAATAGAGATAAAGGTTAGGATCATAATTTTCAGGAATATTACAGAACAATGAGTGCATATTAGCACTGTTTGTTGTTTGTTTTTGGCATCTGAGAGAGCTTTTGGACTTGGAAACAGTTGCGTCAGACTTAAGCGAACTGAAACACGTTTTAAAATTAAGTGAAGATGGACATTTTTAATTAGTCAATTTTAATTTTTTACATTGATTTATTACATGGAACATGTGTTTTCTATGCATTTTGTTGAGATGTCTTTTCTTGTGTAGCCTATTGTATACACATGGTTGATTATCCATGTTACTTATGTATTATACAATTTGTTTTGTGTGTATTCATTGATATTAATCTATTACTAGCTTTTTTTCCCCAAGTGCATTGAAGTGTATGTATTAAAATGGATCTAAAATATGTAATAAACAATTCTTATTTTGTATTTGGTTCAGTTTGTTTATTATAATAGAAGTTTATGGTAACCGTAGTAACAACATGAAATTAATTTAATACAAATAATAAAAAAAAAAAAAAAAAAATTGGTTCCTGGAGGCACCCACAGTGGTTCCACACAGTGCTTCATATAAGAGTTCTTCAGGAAACCTGTGTGGTTCCTCAGAGAACCGGCCCTTTTTAAAGGGTGCCTAGAGGATCTACAGACGGTTCCGCCGGTGTGGCGAAGTGAAGAACCCCAAAAGGTTCCTCCAGGCACCTTTAATTTTTACAGTGTATGACTCTATATTGCAATTTTATAGAAGTCATATGATAGTTTTGTGTGAGGATGTGTGCAAATTCAGTGATAATCGAACAGTAAAGTGAACTGAACTGTGCGTGGATGATCAAGGTTTCAAGGAATCATGGTGAATGAATACTTCAGACCATTGCTGACGCGTCAAAAACTTCATAAAGAGATTGTAAAACTAATCCATATGAGTTGAGCAGTTTAGTTCAAATTTTCCAAAGAGACTCGATTTAATGATTGAATTTAGGCTTTTATTCACATAAACATTTTATTCATCAACTCACACATTAGTTATAAGAAACGGAAGCTCAAGCATGTTCGCTTGACGTGTGAGAACCAATGAGGTTCATTCTCGTGTTACGCATCACGTTTGAGCTTCAGCAAGAACCAATGAGGTTCATTCTCGTGTTACGTATCACGTTTGAGCTTCAGCAAGAACCAATGAGGTTCATTCTCGTGTTATGCTTCACGTTTGAGCTTCAGCAAGAACCAATGAGGTTCATTCTCGTGTTACGTATCACGTTTGAGCTTCAGCAAGAACCAATGAGGTTCATTCTCGTATTACGCATCACGTTTGAGCTTCAGCAAGAACCAATGAGGTTCATTCTCGAGTTACGCATCACGTTTGAGCTTCAGCAAGAACCAATGAGGTTCATTCTCGTGTTACGCATCACGTTTGAGCTTCTGCAAGTACCAATGAGGATCATTATCGTGTTACGCATCACGTTTGAGCTTCAGCAAGAACCAATGAGGTTCATTCTCGAGTTAGGCATCACGTTTGAGAATCAGCAAAAACCAATGAGGTTCATTCTCGTGTTACGCATCACGTTTGAGCTTCAGCAAGAACCAATGAGGTTCATTCTCGTGTTACGCATCACGTTTGAGCTTCAGCAAGAACCAATGAGGTTCATTCTCGTGTTACGCATCACGTTTGAGCTTCAGCAAGAACCAATGAGGTTCATTCTCGTGTTATGCTTCACGTTTGAGCTTCAGCAAGAACCAATGAGGTTCATTCTCGTGTTACGTATCACGTTTGAGCTTCAGCAAGAACCAATGAGGTTCATTCTCGTATTACGCATCACGTTTGAGCTTCAGCAAGAACCAATGAGGTTCATTCTCGAGTTACGCATCACGTTTGAGCTTCAGCAAGAACCAATGAGGTTCATTCTCGTGTTACGCATCACGTTTGAGCTTCTGCAAGTACCAATGAGGATCATTATCGTGTTACGCATCACGTTTGAGCTTCAGCAAGAACCAATGAGGTTCATTCTCGAGTTAGGCATCACGTTTGAGAATCAGCAAAAACCAATGAGGTTCATTCTCGTGTTACGCATCACGTTTGAGCTTCAGCAAGAACCAATGAGGTTCATTCTCGTGTTACGCATCACGTTTGAGCTTCAGCAAGAACCAATGAGGTTCATTCTCGTGTTACGCATCACGTTTGAGCTTCAGCAAGAACCAATGAGGTTCATTCACGTGTTACGCATCACGTTTGAGCTTCAGCAAGAACCAATGAGGTTCATTCTCGTGTTACGCATCACGTTTGAGCTTCAGCAAGAACCAATGAAGTTCAGTCTCGTGTTACGCATCACGTTTGAGCTTCAGCAAGAACCAATGAGGTTCATTCTCGTGTTACGCATCACGTTTGAGCTTCAGCAAGAACCAATGAGGTTCATTCTCGTGTTACGTATCACGTTTGAGCTTCAGCAAGAACCAATGAGGTTCATTCTCGTGTTACGTATCACGTTTGAGCTTCAGCAAGAACCAGTGAGGTGAACTAACCCTTTAATGATAATAACTCTGGATCACACTTATAAAAACTTGGTGTTCATGTGTCAGATGTCACTACTTCTCTCATGAATGCTTAGGAAAGTTACAGTAGGTTAGGATTTTAGATTTCCAGTGAGTAATGACTTAAATTTGGACCTTTTCCTTACAGTATGACTTAGCAGAGAAAAATGCATTTGAAGTTTTTAATTCAAGTCTTTATTTATTCATAGTGTAAAATGTAAAAGAAAGACCAGGACATAGACATGACAATTCACCTTTTGTGTTCCAAGGACTAACAACACGAGGATGACTAAATAATGACATCAATTTCACTTTTGGCTGAACTATTCCTTCAAGCCAAACAATCAGCTCTGTCTTACCTTCCAGAATGACTTCTTTGCCTGTTTTCTTCAGGGCCTGTACAGCTTCATCGTGAGTGGCTTCTCTGAGGTCGTTCCCGTTCACGGACAAAATCGCATCGCCCACGTAAAGAGCCTCCGTCTGGTCCGCTGCCAGCCCTTTGAAGATCTTTGAGATCAGGATGGGCATCTTATTCTCTTTACCGCCTGTAAAACAACATACAAATGTGGTAAATTATAATAGCCACATTTTTTTGATATGCATACACTAAAATTTCTCTTCCAAGTTTTTATTTGTAGATGAACAAGAACATCTAAGAGAACCATGGGCCAGTTGCATAAACATAGACATTATGTCTGTGTCTTAAGAACTAGTATGACCAACTAGAAGTTAGTCAGAGCTAATCAGCCTTACTTTCTGGTTATAAAATTAGACCAATCTACATTTTTTATGTAACTGAAGTTATGAAAGTTTTATGACTAACTTTTGTAACAGATTGTGCAACTGGCCACAGTAAAAATCTAAAAGTAAGTTTCTCTTAACTTAGTAAAAACGCCTCTGTGGTCTAACAAGTCTTTTTTAATCATGTGCTGACAAAGATGACCAATCTTTGTTGAAATCAAGAAGGAGCCTGCAAATAAGCAGATAGTGTGACAGTGACGCCTCATCCTGTAAAGTTCAGCATTACCACAAAAGAATTTACTCAACTAGCTTCATCTTTCAAACTTTTCTGATGGGTTGCATGGTGCCACTAAAAAATACGGATAAACTGGTAAGTTTTTTTTTATACTGATAACTAAATCAAGCAGGTGGAAAAGTCATTCTCTTAAGAGTTGATATGCCAATCTAATTGCACAAAAACTAATATTTCAGTCATAGAGACAAAAAAAGGAGTTTAAATTTGATAAAACTGTAGTTTACATGTTTACAATTGCAAATTAGACAAGATTTATAAGCTATGGTAACAAGTTGGTCTTTTCGGAGCTTGACAGCTCAAGTCTTTAGTTACTCGTATTACAAAATGTGAACGAATGACCAGGATATTGACATGAAAATTCACCTTTTGTGTTCCAAGGACCAACAACATGAGGATGACTAAATAATGCAAAAAAAAAGGGGGGTTTAAAATTGATAAAACTGTAATTTACATGTTTACAAAAAAGCAGTTTACAATCTACCCAAATACATTTGTCTTTAATTGCAAATTAGACCAGATCTATGGTAACTTTCATGCATAATTTTCATAGCACAGTTTTAAAGAATAATGTGTTTTTATGCACAAATATCTGTCTTACAGGGGAAGATCAAGATACTGTTTGAGACGGCCATTCAAGCCTAAGAATTAAAGAAGTTTTCATCTGTTGGGATTTTAAGCCTCATAATCTCCTTCTCAATTCAATGCAGACTTTAGTTTAGAGATTTCAAATGTTGCAAGTAAACGTGGAAACTTCAAAATGAGAAATGACAAACTTTGGAAAAGTTCTTTGTTTTTCTTCGTTTTGAACTGTTGCGTCCTCATAACCCCGACAGATGAGTTTTCTCTAGGTAACTGCACATTTGGTAAACATTTGAAGGTGATGTGCTGCAGGATGGGCTACAGGAGAATACCTTCAACGTTACCACAAAACACTGTCGTTTTGGATATTTCCTACAATTCCATCACTCGGATCATTGAAGGGGATTTCATCAGACTTCCAAACCTTATCAATTTAAACATGTCTCACAACAGGATATCTGAAATAACCAACAATGCATTGAGTGACCTACCAAACTTGGAAGAGCTCAGCCTGTCCAACAATAAAATACAAGCTGTGACCACAAAACTGCTCAGTCATCTTGCAAATCTGTCTCATTTAAGACTCGACTCAAATTACCTTGAGGTGATTGAAAACCAGTCGTTTGCAACACTTTCAAACTTGAGGTTTGTAAACCTTACCAATAACAAGTTAAAGCACATTTCCAGATTCCAGTCTGTCTTTCAAATTCCACATTTGGAGGAACTTTACTTGGGAATGAACCGCTTCAGTGTTTTCAACTCAAGCGACATCCCATCAGCCCTCTTTGGTTTGAAAAAGCTGGATCTATCACTGAACCCCTTGACAATGTTCAAGATTACGGAAAACATTTTTCCAGGTCTTGAATACTTGGACTTGGCAGCCTGTTTCCAGAACGATACTCTAGATTGGTTAATTCTAGACAAGGCCTTCCTGAACACGATTAAGACTCTCAACCTCAGTAGGAATCTCATTGCAGAGAAACAACTGAGTGATATAATGCAGAGTTTCAATTCTGTGACCTGGATGGCACTGGATTGTCTGAAGGAGTTCAATGTGGAGACTCTTTTACAAAAGGCATGTTCACCCAGTCTGAGGGGTCTCCACTTTGAGGGAAACCATCTTTCTGTACTTACCGATCGCATGTTTAGACCATGTTCACTTCTGAATGAGTTACACCTAAGAGACAATGGAGTATTGAGAATGTATAAATCGTCATTTGAACATCTAGTCAACTTGACGGTGTTACGTATACAATACAACCGTCTGACGCAACTGAACAACACCCTTCAGGTTCTCCCCAACTTACGGCTTCTCGACCTTCATCTCAACGCCATTGAAAAACTCGACTGCTCTGATTTTGCAAACCTCACACAGTTGAGGCAACTCTTTTTGCATAAGAATGGAATTGTAACAATCAATGCATGTGTATTTAAGGATTTAGGGAATCTCGATGAACTTATTTTAAGCAGTAATAGTTTGTTAATGCTCGGTGACGCCTTCACATACGGCCCCCAAAACTTACGATACCTAAATTTAAAGAACAATAAGTTGAGTACGCTCAAAAATCACTCATTTAAAGCTTTACGTTCCCTTCAGGTCTTGTATCTCGCAGATAATCAGATATTAACAATTAAACCACATGCTTTTGAAGGACTGATAAACTTAGCAGAGATTTCTCTTGCATGTAATAAAATCACCAAAAGAAGTCTAAAAATCTTTGCGGGTTTCACCACTATGGCTCGCCTACAAATATTAGATCTGAGTAGCAATTACTTATCGTACAAGAGTCAAGTGGAGCTACGAAACCCACCGTTCATCATGTTAAGTGAACTTAAAATTTTGAAGATTAATAGTCAACGTCGAGGCTTAAAGCACATGCCCTCAAACCTCCTGAAAGGTCTCAAAAAATTAGAAGCTTTTTATGCCGGGAACCTCAATGTAGTGTGTTTGCACGTGGACACGTTCACTTACACTCCTAATCTTTATTACTTGGATTTGACAAGTAATAATCTTGCCAACATAAATGCTTTGACATCCAGGCTTTTCCACCCAATTTCAGGCCTTCATCTCCTAAGTTTGGGTCGATCTCACCTTAAGTCTTTGAACTTCTTAGTTGACGCAAATCTCTCCAGTCTGAAAAGCCTACACGCCAGTACGAATGACCTTCAACTGATAAACCAAACTATCATCCAGTCTCTTCCTCAACTTAAAGTGCTTGATCTGCGTAACAACAGCTTCACGTGCGACTGTAATAACGCTTGGTTCATTGACTGGGCTGCCGGAAACAATGCCACACAGGTGCTTTACCTGAACAGGTACGAGTGTCGCTACCCCCTCTCTTTAAGCGGAACAAATCTGGTGGCCTTCAACACTGAATCCTGCTATGTGAATTACGACTTCATCTGCTTTATCTGCAGCTCTTCTACTGTCATTCTTACGCTAGTCGTTTCATTTATCTACCACTTCCTAAAGTGGCAGCTGGTCTATACGTACTACCTTTTCTTAGCTTTCCTCAATGACAGAAAGAGGAAGCGAACCACAAAACATCTTAGTTTCCAATATGACGCCTTCATTTCCTACAATGTTCAAGAGGAGCCATGGGTCATGGAGGAGCTTGTGCCCAAACTAGAGGGCGAGCACGGCTTGAGATTGTGTCTTCACCACAGAGACTTCGAACCAGGAAAGGCCATTATCGACAACATCATGGACGGAATATATAACAGCCGCAAAACCGTGTGCCTGATCACACACAACTACCTGAGAAGCGTTTGGTGTTCGCATGAGATCCAGGTGGCCAGCTTCAGACTTTTCGATGAACAGAAAGACGTTTTGGTTCTAGTTTTCCTTGAGGATATTCCCGCACACCAGCTTTCACCGTATTACCGAATGCGGAAGCTAGTGAAGAAACGCACGTATCTACGGTGGCCCAAACCTGGAGAAGATACTCGAGTGTTCTGGCAGAAACTTAAAATTGCCATCGAGACTAAAGAGAACATGGAGGAGGACAGACAGATTCTTTCTGGGAAAGACAAAGATTGTGTTTAGAGATCATTTTTGGAGTATATAATGCATAAGTAATTATTCAAATGAAATTACTTTTTATGTAAATATTTTCAATTCTTTCATACGTAATTATACTTATACATAAGTTGCATAAGAAATTATTCAAATGAAATTACTTTTTATGTAAATATTTTCAATTCTTTCATGCAAACATTGCAAGTGAAATATATTTTGTGGCATTTTAGTCTGAGGATGCCATTCTAACTATTCCCTCCCATCTCATGTTAATCTGTCGCACTATAAAATACTATGAGAGTAAAATTTGTTCGTTGCACAATATATTAAAATAAAATGTATTTTGCAATATGGCTTAATCAAGTGATAATCAAATCGTGATTTGTCAAAAGGTGCCGCGCTTCGCTCTGAAACTGGCAGAGAAAATATCTGTCGGCAAACTGCCAAAATAAAAGCTTGATGGTTTAATGTTTTAAAATAAGGAAATTAAGACGTAAATATTAGTATTGTAATTTTACAGCTGTACTATTTTATTTTATTAAATGCTATTTTTTATTTTGCAGTATAATAGAATTATTGCAATTTATTTATTTATTTATTTTTTTTTTTTTTTGCTGTTAATCACAATAAAATCATATTATAAAAACTGTACGCTTTATGGTTACGGAGTCAGTGTTCTTCCCAAATTGTTCAAACCTAAGAGGATGGTTCACACACACACACACACACACACACACACACACACACACACACACACACACACACACACAAAAAAAAAAAATATATATATATATAATATTTTTTTTTTTTGTGTGTGTGTGTGTGTGTGTGTGTGTGTGTGTGTGTTTGTGTGTGAACCATCCTCTTAAAATACAGTAATTTACCTCTTAAAATACAGTAAAAAAATGTATTTTGTATACAAAATAATTTTTCAGCTTTGTAAAATTATTTAAATTTTTTACACAGATGCATTCTCCAACCAAATCACCCCAATCATAGAATGATTAATTATTTTCAGATAGTCATCCAAATAATCTGGTGAAAATTACTGTATTTTTTTCATATTGCAATATACTGTATATTGCAGAAAATACAAAACTGTCAGTTTTTTCTAATATCGTGCTGTCCAAACACAGAGGAGACACAATGCCATTAACTATCCAAATCCACACAAATCATTATTACATACAAAAAGTCTAGTTCTAGACTAGTTAAATATATGCATTGCTAAATACAGAACAATTGCATAAAACCCCCAACTCTAAATCAACTTTGATGTGATTTATGGGCAACACTGTAATACCAATCGAAATTTCATCGTCTTCATCCTTGATCTGGGGTGTGTGCTCCAAATATTACAGACCACAGATGCACATATATCTTCTTTAGTGGATGATGGTTCGGTCTGTGGCTTTCTCGAGCATCTGAATGAAATATCCAATGAGAATTAGGCAGCTGGTCTCAAAAGGCTCGTACGCTTTAAACTTACATCTAGAAATTCAAGGACAGGGGTGTGTATAAACCATAAAACATTTATATGTGGTTCCAGGTTTTATTCTTGCTGACTGTGAGACCGTGAGCTTCTTCCTCACCATCATCGTCAGCGTGTATCAGAAATGGTCTCGTCTAAGTACCCCTAATCTGCTTTCTATCCTAGTGACCTTTTGACCCTTAAAGACACATGCGACGCGAATGCGGGTGGGATCTCGGCTCCTGCCAGATACTGTTGGCAACCTCCGGTCTCTCTGCTTGAGCTCCAGCACGTTATCAATCATTTCCCGCTGCAGTCCCTGCCAGGACGTCCTGCACAAACACACTAATGCTGAAATGCAACGCTGACTGCATCACTCTTGTGCAAACACAGTGTTCAAAGGTCTGAGACCACTAGAGAAAACGCTTCTAATGTCGCGCAAATCTTTTCATTTCAACATATATTATCAGCATAACAATTTGAGTGAGTTGAACCAAAAAATTAAAAAGACTTTTGTATGTCAGTGTACATCAGAATTGTGTTACAAGCAGGGCTGCATGATTTGAGGGAAGAAAATTTCCTGAAAAAAATGTACAAAATTATTTTTATTTTTATTTTTTAAGAGCTCCAGGTTTGCTGTGCTTTTTTGTCGGATTGCAGAATCAGGGCAACATTTTTGTGATTATATATCAATATAATTATACACAATTTGGGCAAAAATTTAATTATAAATTAATAGAAATATATAGAAGAAATATCACTATTATAATAATACTATTGCACTGTAAAATAATAAATGAGTAAAATAATAGCAGTAAATATTGTAGTAACTGTTAAATTATTAAATAATATAATTATACAACATTTTGGGGGAAATATTATAAAATACATTAAAAAAACAATTAAATAAATAAAAAATTAACAAGGCTTTTGGATGTCAGTGTTACATCAGAATTATGTTATAAGCAGGGCTGCATGATTTGAGGGAAGAAAATTTCCTGATAAAAATTGTGACTTTCCCCCCCGAGTTCCCCCTCTTTCCAGTCCCGGCCTTGCCATCATAACCGGTACATCACACAGGTTATTTCGGGAGCTGCCTGTAATAATCCTGAGCAATAAAACTAATTCACAGCAACATGGCAGAACGTTAATGAAAAAGAGCAGTGGAGCCATCACTTACGTACATGCAATAAAAACTAAATGTGTGTTTTGTTGGTTACAGCAGCAGCAATATGAAATGTTATGATCATATAAGATGAAATGTCATACCACAGTTAAAATCCCATTCCCCATATATGACTAAATAATTGCAATATGATTTGTGCAGCCCAATATATGAATCATTAAAAAAAAAAAAAAAAAAAAACACTTTCTGAATGTTTATCGGTTTATGTCATTTGACCAATATCAATCATCACAGCATCGAGAATATGCAAATGTGTTGGTAAATAATTCAAATATTAAAATCGAAGTACTTCACATAAATATTTCACATCTAAGTGGTTTGTCTGACGAAAAAGTTGGGAATCGCTGATTTAGGCCATAAACACACCTGCAATAGTGCCCCTTGTGGACATGCTGAAAATGCAACGCACACCTGACTTGACAAAATATCTGTAATAAAATCAACTACAGTTTGAAGGAAATACCTAAATTAAACTTGACATTCCAACATCCAATAGACCTTATGCACCAGAGAAACAAGCGCAGAGCCATCTTTAGAATTAATTAGCTGGTGAAGTGGATTTAGTTAACAAAAGTTATCACAAGCATTGTAATGTTTGAAGCGGATGTCATAGACCGGGAAGATTTTAAAACGAGCTCCTCATTCATAAATCTGTAAGATCTTACCTTCATCATGTGGAAATACAAACCGGAAGAAGGAACACGAGGAGCGCGGAGCTGAAAAGGGGCGGAGCTACATAAACTCTATTGAGTAATCAAATTCTAGTTGGATGATTTCAGGCTTGTGAAATAAAAAGAGATACAAACCCAAGCAAAGAGTTCTTAGTAGAGAAGATGTGCTGTTACGTTTCTATGTGTCAAACTTCTAAAAAAGTTTCAAGAAAAACATGTAAAAAAAATTTAAAAATAAAAATAAATAAATTTAATAAAAATAAATAAGAAAATGTATACATTTTTTTAAATAATATTAATTATTTAAATAATTAAATAATACAGTAGAGTAGGGATGCACGGTATATCGACCACCATATCGGTATCGGCCGATATCGGTTCATTTTTAATGTTATCGTTACCGGCCCAATAAGAAGATTTGTCCGATATATTAAAGCCGATTAATAATGTATTATTTCCTTCAGCTGAGACGCTTCAGATGTGCACTGTTCAACATGATGGTTTTAAATTGCTTGAAATATGACTGGAATCCCTTCAAAACAGCAAAATACAGTGAAGCGCAAGTCTTTCATATTGGCTACTGTACATAAAATTACAATAAGAACATTATAATTGTGTGTTTGGGATGTGGATTTTAATGGTGAAACTTTTGCTTTTGTATTCAGGCTATCAAAAATTACATAAAAATTTGGATTTAGATTTATCGGCCAATATATCGGTTACCGGCTTTTAAATATGAAGCATTATCGGTTATCGGTATCGGCCAAAATTTTCATATCGGTGCATCCCTACAGAACAGTACTATAGTGTGTTGAAATTTGTATTTTATTTTAAAAAATGTAACATAATAGAAACTAAAAAAATTATATTTTAAAATATTTATAACTACTCTTTCACAGTATAATTTGGGCCTTAATAAACGAAAATATATAGCCTTTTAAATTTTAGACTGGGGCTTCCTTGCATGAGGATGATCATATTTAAGGAAACTGAAAGATTGAAAACTAAAGCCCTTTTCTCCAAAAGAGTCCGAACGACGGGTCCAAAGACTCTGGCACTGTAAATATAGACGTACAACTGCACTTCAGACTCAAGGCAAGGTCGTCCCTCTCTGGCTCCCTAAAATAAACAGCACCATACTCTTCTCTGCTCTTGTTCCACAGCTTTCATCTGAAGCCAGAGACAAGCTGAGCATGATGGGTAATTCTCCACTCAGCTGTCGACCCCCGAGAACACACACACACTGCATGATTCACTAAACCCGTAATGCAACATCATGCAAATCATTAGAAAACATCAGAACTTATATGGTGGTCAAATGCAGTTTCTCTAAGGTCTTCACTTTATGTGACAGCTGTCACAGTTTTAAGATACTAAAAATAACCAGAAACCCAAAAGATAGGATACTGTAGTACCACCAAAGTGCAAGATAATACCATGGTACTGAAATTAATGTACTATATTTTAATGGCACTCCCAAGATTTCCATGTCTCAGAATTGAGACCATATTGCCATGGATTACAAAAACTAGCACAAAGTACAATAATACTGTTTTTTTTTTTTTTTTTACAGTTTGTTAGTTGTTTTTTTTGTTAGTTGTTGTTAGTACAGTTTTTTACAGTAGTATTCTTGGAAACCCCATATACAACTAGTGATCAACCGTTAGTCGGTTTTACCGATATTCCCCCAATATTTACATAAGATAATCGGGTATCAGTTTTGTTATATTGGTTTTATTTTAATAGGCTTATTACCATCTGTTACCATAACTTTACCACGAATAGGCTGCTTAAAAGAAATCCATAGCCTACATGTCCAAGAAACCAAGATTTAAATTACAATAAATTATTTTAAAAGATCTGAAGTAGAGGTTTAAAATACAGCATCTAATATTTATGAATCCTGAATGATTCATAAAGTGTTTCCAAACTCTTCAGGAAGAATAAGTTTAATAACACTTTGATAACCGCTATAAACTAGTCGTCTTACCCTTAATACTTATTCCGAGTCCTCCGACTTCTTGTTTGGTGACTCTGACGGTTCGCTTGACGTTGGTGATGGTGTCCGGTACCGGGGAGGCGCTGAGGTTCGCCGGATCCCCGTTAACAGCTCCGGGCGCGGGCGAGCAGCTGTTCCCGGTCTCCTCGCCGGTCTCTCCGGGACTCACGGTGAACGAGTCCTCGCTGAGAGTGGCAAGCACGCGGATCCAGTGGTGAACGGTAACGCGGAGCTCCAGCAATCCGCTCCTCACGGGCTTCACTGCGGCCGCCATGATCAACACATTCCTGGAATACCAGCGGAGCGACGGGCGCTGCAGTCCCGAACTCAACTCCACTATAACCCCCTCCTACTCTCTCTCTCTCTCTCTCTCTCTCTCTCTCTCTCTCTCTCTCTCTCTCTCTCTCTCTCTCTGCAATAAGTGTTGTTCCTATGTTTTTGGGGCTTGTGGCATCTAGACTAAAACTAGAGTTTGCATACAAGTTGGTGGACTGTTTACCAAAGTTTGTAGAAATCTGGGGTGTTAATGAGAGAAATGAATTGGTGTTGACTTTTTAAATATACATGTGTGTAAACAAATAAATTAAAAAATGGTTGGATGAAGTGTGAATAACTCAAGACTAAATTGTTGCAATAAATGTGTATTTAAAATTCTCTCTCTCTCATTCTGAGTGAAATTATATAATCAATTTTCCAATGAAATATAAGATATTATTATGAAAATGTTGCCAATTAAGAACACATGCAATTCGATACAGATATAGATACATAATATTGAATGGCACTACACATTTATGGCCATTTCACCCACATACTGCATAAAATGATATATCAGTTCCCATTACATGTTTCATATATAGCTGAGAATCATCTTTATACAAAGTTAAAATCGTTTCCCCCATTTGTTTCTTAAGCTCTAAACAATGGAATGACATGAAAAAATACTACATTCAAAAAACTTTTTTTTTCTGGTTCTAATGAAAAGATGTTATATGTCTCCTGTATAGTGGATGCCAGGACTCAGTTGTTTAAAAGATAAAAATACATCAGTTTTCTGTGATGGGTAGGTATGGAAGTAAAATAATCTCAAATGTTTTTGAAACAAAAAGCCTGTTGAATTGCACTACTTGAAAAATAATAGGCATTGCATTAACCATGCTTGCATTTTAATGCATTGTATTTTTAGGGCTTGCATTTTTATGGGCTGAAATTCAACATGGTTGAATATTTAAGCTGTGAATATTTCAATTAAAAACATTTCAAACACATTTTTATTATTAAAAATTCCATAATCCATATTCACCTTTCATATTTCACTTCCAAAATATTCAAACTGTTTAAAAATACAACCTATAATATTCAACAGGCAATTTTCGGTCCATTTTATTTCGCTTCCACAAATTCGCTTCCACAAATTCAGTGGTTCAAATTCGACAGTAAATTCAACGGAACTGCAGGAAAAACAATAGATTATCGAGCATACTATCCATCTGCTGTTAGTCAACCTCACCAGCAGGTGGTGCAAAAGCGCGTGTTGTTGACGAAGACCAGTAACAGTTAGAGCAAGCCATTCATTCATAAAATGAAAATGATTAGTATATGCGGAAAAGATGATAAAGACACAAAAGCTGTGTTTATGTTTCATTCAATAACTTCATTGTTACATTTTGTAGCCTACATGTTATCAGCTTTCTCTACCTACATGAAAAGGATTATAATCGGTTTCCCTCAATACCTCACACTCAAGGATTCCCCTTCCGTCGGGGCAAAACGCTATGGACTAATACAGTGATATGAAAGACCAAACTCGCACCTTTATGGGGATGTAGGCTACTATGGACTAAGAATATGAACGTAACGCGCAAAGTTTCATGCAGAGCGTTTCGTGATATACTGGCATAAAATCAACACTTGATCATTAACACTTTCTTTTCTCTTCTCTCTCTCTCTCTCTCTCTCTCCACACACACACACACACACACACACACACACACACACACACACACACACACACGTGTGTGATAGAGAGAGAGAGAGAGAGAGAGAGAGAGAGAGAGAGAGAGAGAGAGAGAGAGTAGTACGTTGCATTAGCTTAAACTGTGAAGAGTCATAGTACTTGCATATTGCTGTCCTCCTATTGTTAGTTTAACTGTAAATCGCTTTGGATAAAAGCGTCTGCTAAATAAATGACTAAATGTAGCCTAATAAATGTAAAATTGGCTTGACATTTGGACATTCGCACATTTAGGGACCGTCTCAAAAGTTGCATACAACATTGCGTTTCTAACTTCAATAGCAAACTTTAATTTATTTGAATAAATCAAAAATCCAAAGGGTGCGCATTATGGCTGGCACCACATGAACACTTTACAGTTGGTTTTATGACTGTAAGTCGTTCTATTCAAATGATATTGAAGTTTGAAACGTGTATACCAAAGACGTATACACTTTAGAGACGGTCCCTAAATGTGCGAATGTCAAACGTCAAGCCAACTTTATGCCAGTCTATCACTGGGAAACGCTCAGCATTAAACTTTGTGCGTTATTCTGAGTCAATCTGCTTGCCTGCGAGTTTGGTCTTTTATATCTGTAATTAGTCCATTAAGCTACGTTAAGCGTTTTATAGGCTATGTCCAGCAGGGGAATCCTGACGTTTTGAGGGAAACCCTAATAGCTTGCATGCAGCACATCGCCACAATATAAAGTTAAGGCAACTAAACAACCAAGAGAAATATACGTCAACCTCAAAAATGTAACATTGGATCTGCGTATCCGCATCGGGGAATAACATTATCTTGTTCACGGTAGAGAAAGATGATTGTAGGCTACACAGGGAAAGTAACCGTGAAGACACTGAATTTAACATACAACCGCCGTCATAATAATCACAAATACACTTACATTGCTGTTAAATGAGTTTAATGAATGAATGGCTTGCTCTAACAGTTGCTGATCTTCGTCAACAACACGCGCTTTTGCACCCCCTGCTGGTGGGATTGACTAACAGCAGATGGATAGTATGCTCGATAATCTATTGTTTTGTTTCAAAAACATTTGAGATTATTTTACTTCCATAGGTAGGTGTGTATGTGTGTGTGTGTGTGTGTGTGTGTGTGTGTGTGTCATAACTGATATCATAACTGTGGTATTTTGGCATAACATTTATAGTACATTTTTAGCATGCTATATTTTGTGAGTGTATTATTTTTACCTCGGGATCTCAGCTGTCAGATCTGAAGCACAGGCAGCTGAAGCCCTTCATCTGAAACTCATTTCCAGACTCCTGCTAATGTTAGGAAAAAAATCTCGTTTGCATTGACGGTACAGTGTGAAACTATTCGACCTAATTCCCGAAGAAAGGCTCTAATTAGTCTCTTTATACGCGGAAAAGTTTGGATTGTTCCTCAGCAAACACAATGACTCAGAGCTCCTCACTGACCCACATATAAACCACTGATTCTGCAAGCTTTTGTGTTGTCAAGTTTCTTTTGCTGTTCAACACAACTGAACTTACAACTGCAGTGTTGCTTCTCTTCAGTGTTTCCAGATTCCTCTCCTCAATAGATTTACAGTAACTGTGTCTCCCTCTAGTGGTGAAATCATTCTTTATCTGCACTTACTGTATGTGTAAACCAACATTAGTTTTTCTCAATTGCTAACAAGCATTGTTCAAATCCCCCTTTAGGCGTTTTGAAGATTATGCTTTTGTTTATTGTACTAAATATGCTGTTGTTGTTTTTATTTTATTTTATACTCTAACCTATGTAGGCATAGGCCTATATGCACAGATATGATGGAGATTTATGTTATTTGTGTATATTTTCACATGCATATTATTGTTCCCTACTTGAATTTGTAAATTGATATTGTTAAAATAATAATAATAATAAAACATGCATGATTCAATACTGAAGCCACATTTTCGAAACTCTTCACACATTCAGTGAAACAGAAGTCTATGCGGATCAACCTGTGAATAATTTTTCATTGCTTTCACACAAAATGCATGCAATGACCATATTTCCCAAAAATCCATGAACACTTTTGTAAAACTTTCTAAAACACTATATTTGCAGCAGATTTTTCTAATGCTAACACACTGCTTTCAAAACTGATAAAAGCACATTCAAATCGGTATGATGGCAAACTCTGCAGGAATTATATTGAAATATAAAATATTATTTTATTATAATAAAAAATATGTAAATTTTATATAAAAAAATATTTACAATGAAATTAAATAATTATTATTACAAACAAAATTGCAATTTCAGTCCTATTTTTACAGTAGTCATTTTTTCAGTCATCTTTTGAAAATCATGATGTCTTCAGAATGATTTTGTTTGGAAACATGGATCAAGGAAGACACAATGATAGGGAAAAAGAGTGGGAGAGCGAGGGAGAACTAGCACCTCACAGCACTGTACATCCATACTGTACATTCCATGCATTTTCCAAACTGCTTGTCCTGTGTGTCGTGGGGAGGCTGGAGTGTTTCCCAGAGTCTCGAGTCGTATGAGAGGAAAACACCCTGGACAGATGACCGGTCCATCACAGCGACGACACACACACACACACACACACACTCACACACACACACACACACACACACACACACACACACACACACACACACACACAATTATACTACACAAGTTTCTGGTTTCGGATCTTTTTTTGTGTTTGTTTTGTTGTTGTTGTTGTTGTTGTTGTTGTTTTCTAATTATCATTGCTTCCGGATTTTGTTGTTGTTGTTTTAACTTTCCATTTCTTGCATGTAAATAACTACATGTCAAGATAGAGAAAAAAAACAAATAGCTTAATTTCTCATTCATTATTTATGCTGCAATACAGTCAGTACAATTGCAATTCTTATTCTTATAATAAAATTAATATTTATGTGCATAAAAAACATTCAAACGTTAAAAACGTTTAAAAGTTCAACATTAATGCAATGCTCCCTGTTTTTGAGTGTTTTTCAGGTCAGTGTGTTATGAGTGACATGTGTGTTTTCTGAATGAGAATCTTTGCCAGTGTAATGGTGGAACGAGTTTATTTTGAGACTGTTATGAAGAGTCTGTATATTATATTATATTATATTATATTATATTATATTATATTATATTATATATGTTTCTTTGCAATATAATTATATGCCATAGTATTTACTTATTCTCCAATATTTTTCAAACCATTTACTGTAATATAGCATTGCATTGGGCGCGCGTACGTGTGTGTGTGTGTGTGTGTGTGTGTGTGTGTGTGTGTGTGTGTGTGTTTATGTGCATATGGGGGTGTTATATGAATATTTGCATTTTTGGTTTGGGTGTTTTCTACCATTACACCATCTGTTCTCATAATCCTTCATGTCTGTCTGGGGTCTCAGACCTGTCATATGCTGTCTTTGGAACTTTGCTCTCTCTCTCTCTCTCTCTCTCTCTCTCTCTCTCTCTCTCTCTCTCTCTCTCTGTGTGTGTGTGTGTGTGTGTGTTTTCATTTTTGAATGTGTTTTTATGATTCTGTGTGTATATTATGTTTTTATCCAGATATAGACTCAGTTTGTCAGCATTATTCTGCAGTATGATGTGCTTCTTCACCTCAAACTATTTTAATCAACATGTCTTTAATTCCTTTAATAGTCTTTTATAACTATATGGCCTCACACTACAGTAATGCTTTACAATAAGGTCTTATTTGTTTACATTATAAATACATTAACTGACATGAACTGACAATGAGCAATGCAATTTTAAAACATTTTTTATCTTTGTTAATGTTAGTTAAAATATAATTGTATCTTTGTTTGTTCACCCTGCAAATGGTAACAGACACAACTTTAAGTCAAATTAACACTGACTAATGTTCATAAATGCTGTAGAGTTCATTGTTCATGTTAATTATATGAATATATGATCCTTTATTGTAAAGTGTTACTAGGACTTACCTTATTCATACAGTATATATTTGGACCTAAATCTTGATAAAAAAAAAAGAAAAAAGAATTGTTGTTCCATGATTTGTAAATTGAAATAAAAGATATATAAATATTTGACGAAAAAACTAAAATAAACAAAACATATAAATGCTGCTTTGGCAACTTCCAGAAATAAGTTTGAGTTAAAGCACTAAAATTACTGAAAACAAACTGGAAAATGGAGATAAATAATATTCAATACTAATAATACTCAAACTTAAACCGGGAAAAAAATGATTAAACCTAAATATTAATAAAAATACACAAATTTACAAAACATTAGTAAACACTGAAAATATAAAACTAAAAGCTAATTCAAAATATTAATTAAACTATAATAGCATATCAATTATACTAAAATAACACTAATACTGTATATGTGTGTGTGTGTGTGTGTGTGTGTGTGTGTGTGTGTGTGTGTGTGTGTGTGTGTGTGTGTGTGTGTGAGAGAGAGAGT
>NC_138232.1:2314355-2324355 GCF_964197995.2 Scardinius erythrophthalmus
GTTGTGATTGGTCGTAGTGTTATCCAATTGCGTGCAGTGAGATTTTCAAATGCATGCTTGGTGCCGCCCCTCGAGCTGGACGAGTTTCATTAGTCGACGCCAGACCATTAATCTTTCAGATTTAGGTCTGGATTTCCAGGCTACAATGGTTGAGCAGTTTAGTCAAAATGTTCTGAAGAGACTCGATCGCTTTATATGATGAACAGACTGAATTTAGGCTTTTCTTAAGTGTAAGTAAATAATGACCATTTTTTCATTTTAGGGTGAACTAACCCTTTAATCTTTACAAATGAATCTTCTGAAGCCTAAATATAATCGGCTGAAGTAAAAAGCTAAAATTATGCTTGACACAGTCGCATGACACCATTAAGCTTTGACAGCGCTTTTAATCTTTATTTAAATACATTTTCCCTGAATGTTTGAGTTAGGACAGTTTGCAAGATCTCGATTATAAACACGACGAGGCTGTGAAGCCAACCGTTCGGTGTGATGAAGCTTAATATCCGACAACCTCTGTAGTCCCATCTAGACACATGTTAGCAAAACATCACGAGATGTATATGTCGAAGAATAAAACACGAAAATATCTTGAGCTTGTGTTCACACTCAGACATTATCTCAGACATTTAATCAAAAACCCATTGACTTCAGTGTGCATGCAAGATTTGTTTTGAACAACTTTTAAACTTTAATTTCAGATTATGCACATAAAACTATCGTGTGACTTCTAAAGACATATGGAGTTTTTTGGTTCTTCATCACCGATTGCTTTTTTTGTGTTTTTTTTGTTAAAGCTGCAGTCCGTAGTTTTCCTCTTTGTCGCCATCTCTGTTCGAGATCTGCAATTGCAGTTATTCGTGAAATTATCAACATTACGTGGGTTGTGCCTTGGCATGGCACAGCGCGGATGAATCCGATGTTTTGAGGAGAATGTGCGGCTGTCAGTCGGTGTGGATCCTGGCATTCGCAATCACAGATTCTGCTTTTGGAAAGTATGACCAACATAAGAATTTTCACCGGAAAATGTCATCTGAACATCCACTTTTGTTCTGACCAACTTGCAGTAAATCACGCTGATTAAATCTAGCGATCGCTTATATCACGTCAAACCATGCAAATTATACTTTGTTCTCAAATTGTTAATGTTAACAACATCAGCATTGCGTGACATTTAATGCCCTCCTGATATTATCCTTGTTTCCGCACGGGCCGGTGTCAGTCTCTTTTGTTCTGTAGCCGCTCCGAAGACTTTCGCGTTCAACAGCGGGTGAATCTCCAATTGTGATTGTCATTTGAACCTTTCTGGATCTGCCATCAAATTGCTAAGTTTAATTATATCAAGTGCAGTGAGAAAAGGCTATAAATCTCCAGCATCCTCACACTCATAGTCGACTAGCCGAGACTCTTCTTTATGTGGACAGAAGTGACGTAATGGCGCAAAGACATGCTCGAATTTCCCGTTGAAATCCACCAGTACCACTGGAATAAAAAAACATTATTACAAGCTTACCATGTATTTTGGATCATTTTTAACCCAAAAAAGTTACGGACTGCAGCTTTAAATGAAACAAATGTTCTTTTGTGTTCCGTGAAAGAAACCGATGGTGTGTAAATGATAACAGAACAAACATATTTTTCGATGAACTATCCTTTTAAAGAGTTTTTCTCAGATTCCTGGAGCATCGATGCGTTCTGTAGTCTGTTCTGCAATCGTCTGCAGGGGCTGATGGTTATCTGTGATCAGCTGATCCGCCTGTAACCAAAACAAAACAATACGAGTTTGGAGTGTTTCTCCTCCTGAACGTGAGTGTGGGATTATTTCGGGACGGATGATCATGCTCTGAACTTTCTGCTTCTTTCTGCACCGGTGGGAGTTTGAAGAGGGACAAAGACGGCAGTCATTGAGGAGTCTATCAGGGAGGAGCGTTTAAGAGCTTGTGAAAGAGGCTTATCATGCCATTAAAGCTTTTTAAGACCCCCACCATACACACACACACACACACACTGCTTGAGAACGACCCCTCCACCTCCTTCACTCACATTTCTGTGGAGTTTAGGAATATTTTCTGGAACTTTCTGAAATCTCATGTTCAGATTCAAGAAGCTTTACATTAAACCAAAACCGTTAGAGACGCTGAGGCACAGTTGAATCTCTTGATCAAATATCCAGGGACTATTTTACCTAAAAAATAAACAAGAAATTATATTTTTTTATATTTATATTTTTAAGACCATTAAGATCTTTTTTTTTTGCATTGTAACATTGTTTTAATGACAATACTATAATTTTCTCATACCCAGATATAAAAAAAATATATATTGTAATATAGAAATAAAACAAATGCATGTATACCTATACAAGTATGTACAACTTTACAATTTAAATAATGTTGCTTTTTATTTTGCATCACATTAATGAGAATGAGATATATATTTTTTTAGCATTTTCTTAAATTCTTATTACCAAAATCTTATGGAAAAATCATTTTGCATAAATAAAATCATTTATGCAAAATTATTTTTCCACAAGATTTTGGTGTGAAATATTAATATTTTTTATAATGTATCTTTGAAATATTCTTGACAAGTTTTTGTGAGATTCCCCCATACATACAATTTAAAAATGAAAATAAAGCTAGCGGTTTACATTACACTATTCTCTCTTTCCCTCTCTCTCTCTCTCTCTCTCTCTCTCTCTCTCTCTCTCTCTCTCTCTCTCTCTCTCTCTCTCTCTCTCTCTCTCTCTCTCTCTCTCTCTCTCTCTCTCTCTCTCTCTCTCTCTCTCTCTCTCTCTCTCTCTCTCTCTCTCTGTGTCTGATGGGAAATCCAGCTGTTTTGTGGCTGTTAGTGCCCCACGGACTATATAAAAAAAGAGGGGATCAAAATTGCCTTCAGTCCAGACTGTGAGAACTGACCAGAACGTTGACATTGAGACCTGGTGTGTGTGTGTGTGTGTGTGTGTGTGTACGGTGTAACTCTTTCCCATGCTTCAGGCCATACGGCCGCATTAAACAGGACGTCTGTGTCACATTTCAATGATCCATTATATTTCTCCTGTAGAACTGGCAGAGGTGTTTCTGAATGAACGTGAGAGTGAATGAGACGCTTTATTTTTGTCTGTTTCTGTGAGTGTGTGGAGTGCTGTAATGATGATCTCCCCCATGAAATACTCCCGTGGATATGAGTGAGATTTCCAGCATGTGAACGTGAGTGAACGAATCAGTCCTGTGAGTCGGTTCTTTTCAGTGAACAAGTTCGTGAAATACTGAACAATTCATCTGTGAAAACATTCTGTAGGCTCTGTTCAAAACCTAGTGAGCTGAGTCGTCTACATAGGCAGCATACTACCTTAAATGACACCTCATAAGTTAACATCTGTTAAAAGCTTAACAGATAGGCAGTGTAAATTATGTTAGGTCATTAGGTTTTGAAAATGTGATGATGTAAAGTAACGGATGAATCATTTTTTGGACTGGTTCATTAAAACAAACTGTTTGAAACAACCGATTCACCAAAATGATTCAGGCATTCCAGCACTTGCAAACATGCCAAAGGGATTGTGGGAAACGGTGGTCTTGACAAGCCAGAACAGATCCTGCAATCCAACCTTAGGGAAGGCATGCTTACACACACACACACACACACACACACACACACACACACACACACACACACACACACACACACACACACACACACACACACACACACACACACACACACACACACACACACACACACACTTGAGATCCCCTTTCCCTTCTTATCTGCACAACTATAATTAAGTCCTTGGTTTACATTGTAAAAAGCCCCATGGGTGCTCTCTTTGTGTCTCTCTCCGTCTCTCTTTCTGTCTCTTTCCCTCCAGGTGTTCTCTATACATACTCCATCTGAACCACCTGCAAACACAGGTGTGTGTGTGTGTGAGTGTGTGTGTGTGTGTGTGTGTGTGTGTGTGTGTGTGTGTGTGTGTGTGTGTGTGTGTGTGTGTGTGTTTGTGCCAATAACACAGCTGCTCTCATGCCTTGAGGCCAAAAATGGACTGAGAATTCAGAATAAACACAGGTGTGCTGGAGGAGAACCAGAGATATAGACTTTTTTCTGGTTTTAATCTGTTTTTCTGCTGCTCAAACTATTTATGATGCATGCATTATATGTATTTGCATATGCAATATTTTTGTGTGTTTATACACATGCATGTTTGTTTGTATGTATGCAAGTTATTTGTATGTAAGTAAAAAGAAGAATTAGGGAGAATGTAATGTAATGTAACAGTCCGTAATCTGATTATGAGTATTTTAAAAATTTTGGAATCTGATTATGTAATCCAGATCAAATGTGATCAGTTATTCCAAGCATACTTGACCTGCTGACTGCTTTGACTAATACAGTTTCACATTTTATTAGTATGCATGTTTTTAAGCAGAAGTTAGCGGTATGCTACTATTCTAATCCGTACACAGTCTCTTTCATCGAGTCTTTCTCTCATCTTGTCTTAGATTTCGTTCGGCATGGATCCCACACGTAATAGCCCAACACACAGCTCTTTGTGTCTCCCCATTACAGCTGTGTTATCTCTTCCATGCTTTCATCCCACTCGGATGAGATTACGGACGCATTTTATTTCAATAGCGCAACATGTATCTGATACATACACCTCCAAATCAGGCTCAAGGTCACTGCCTACGTCCTTCTTTCATTATGCAACGGCCTCAGAAAGCGTTCAGATATGTAAATCACACCTACAAATGTGTGAATGTCATTGCACTAGAAAACTAAGACATAAATAAGACATAAAGGTTTCTCATGCATTTGAATGGATGCGTTTATTGTATGCCCACACGTTCATTATTTGATCATTTAAGTCTAATAAACAAATGTTTTGCTTTGATATTTTGTATTCAATGCAATGACATTCAAGACATTCGGCTGTATGTGTTGACTAACTGAATGATCGTATAGAAGTCTTAAATATAGTCTGGAGGTTGTTTACACTGGAGCGTCGTCGTCAGACCTGGTTTGGGACTTGACCTCTTCGGTATGGAGCGGTGTGTGTTTCTCTAATCTACTTCACATCAGTTCTTCTCTTGTAAAACAAGGCAGTGAATTCCTCTTCGTCACTTTAAAAGAGATTCCCAAAGAAACCTTCAGTTCGCAGGGTTCACGCCAGATGAAGAGCCTGCTGTTCTCGGACACTTTTAGCTAAATAATAAAAGATCAATGTGTTAAATATGAAATGCAGAAAATGCAAAATAACCATTTTCTCAATTAAACATGCAGCATCTTGAGGTCACATGACAGCGCCGCATAATGTTGTTATTTAAACATTTATTGTTGAATACTTCGTATTGTTGCACATGCAATTTTTTAAATACACTGGCGATGCAGAAACAATTTTCACTTAGAAATTGCAAGGTAAATTTCACAAATAATTACAAAGAAATAGCACTTTGAATTAAACCTGGAATTTTGAAGTAGAAAGATAGTATTTTTGACTGTGTACTAGGCAGTAAATCGTGTGTATACTGCGAATTATTCACTTCCATTATGGCATCAAACAGCTTGTATTGTACTAGTTCTGAGGGACAAACATAATAACATTAATAATTTGCATGCATGAACAAATATGACGGTTCCATCATGTTTAAGATTGAGAATGGATCAGGGTTGCTGTGTATATACTGCTCATTTGATGGTCATTATATCTATCTGACAGTAAAGTGTGTGTGTGTTGTCTCTCTTCTTGGCTCCCAAAGTGGAAACTTTAGGGTAGTGTTGCCAAGAGAGAGTGTGACCCACCTCTCATAAATTGTAAGTGCAGACTCGTGCACACACACTCGGACAGACGCAGTGTTGGGGAGAAACTAACTTCTAGCTTAGCAACACTAAGCCAGTATAGTGTGACAGTATACGAGCTGAACGGTTTGGGGGAGGGTTTGAACACTGTTCCAGATCAAATGAAAAACAAGCATACTAATACTACATGGCAAATTTTTACAAATCATTTTAGCATTTGCATGCATTTTTAAGCATTGCTGTTTACTCTAGTGATTTCAAATGCTTAAAGCGCTATATGCCATGAAAGACAACTCATTTCACTATACAGGTGAAACTCGAAAAAAAACTAGAATATCGTGCAAAAGTTCATTTATTTCAGTAATTCATCTTAAAAGGTGAAACTAATATATTATATAGACTCATTACATGCAAAGTGAGATATTTCAAGCCTTTATTTGTTATAATTTTGATGATTATGGCTTACAGCTTATGAAAATTTCTGAGATTTTGAATTTAGGGTTTTCATAAGCTGTAAGCCATAATTATCAAAATTATAACAAATAAAGGCTTGAAATATCTCACTTTGCATGTAATGAGTCTATATAATATACTAGTTTAACCTTTTAAGTTGAATTACTGAACTTAATATTTTTCGAGTTTCACCTAAATGCATGCGTGGTCCTGTTCGATTTTTGAGACATAAGTATTCATTGAATCGATTGTAAAATCGATTTTCCATGTCTAAAGACATTTTAAACGCCAAATATGGGCAAACTAACAACTAACAGGCATTAGGACGAACGTAAAGAGGACTCGCCGCGCACAAATCAGCAATATTTCTGATGATTTATTGGCGTGAAGTTTCGTGCACAATAACAAACAGGAGTGCAACATTCTCGAAAAACAATAAGAAGAGTGGATTGCCATTACATCAATGAGAAACATTACTACAGGCTTCAGCATGGCTGTGTTTACCATTAGAAATGTCAAACAATTTCACCTACGTAGGCGATTGTAGACCGTAGCGATGAGGTGATTGAGGTTCGTTTTGCCACATAATTGGGCTTTAACGGTCAGCTGAGAAGGAAAACGCATGTGTATCAGTATATTGGATCCGTGCATTCGGTCTTAAAGTGACAGCAGCCTAATAATCCACTGCTGTCTGTGTCATTAATGTGAATCTAACAACAAAAGACAAAGAGAAAATCACTCACTGCTCTCTGATGTTTTTCAATTGAGTGCATTACCTGGTGACCCCAACTCACTTCTGGGGACCCCAAACTATAAGTAAACACACACACAAAACTCTTTCACACACGTCTTACAAACACACTCTGTCTGTATGTCTTGTAAGAGGAGTCGTGTGTGTGTGTGTGTCAGGCTTTACTTAAACTAATGGCTCCCAGGCGTGCAGCGCGGCCAGACACACTGGAGCCGAGAGCCGAGCAGGAATGCCACTACAAACAGAGAGAGAGAGAGACTGACGGACGCGGAGAAGTGCTTGGAAAGAGATTTTGGTGTGGAGGAGATTGGATGTGGATTTGGAACAGCAGTCCGCTCAGTGTGTGTGTGTGTGTGTGTGTGTGTGTGAGTTCAGGACGAGTGTGTTCACATCTGTCGCCCTGCTGCGTTACGTCCACAGATGGAGGAAACGTCTTGCAGATGGAATTGAAGGATTGTAACGATTTGGATAGAAACAGGCTCCTGTGCTCTTTATAATGCGTTTAAAAGAACATTCGCACCCAAAATGAAACAATATGACTCGTGCGCTTTACATGTGCTCTCGATAAAGGTTCCAAAAGGGCGTATTTTAAATGTTTGGTTCCAAAAAGAACCAGAAGTTCTTAAAAGAACCGTTTTTCTTTCTTAGTGTAAAGAGCGTTTTATAATCCCCCCCAAAAAAAGCTTTTTACATTATAAAGAAACTGGAAAGATTCCATGGATGTTAAAGGCTCTTCATGGGAACCTTCGATACCAATAAAGAACCTTTTTTTTTTTTTAAATATGCAAAAATCAGTACTGTTTTGGAGTCATTTATGTTAACATAATACTTATATATACTTATAATACTTACATATGTTAACATAATAAGCACAGAAAATTTCACTGCACATAGAATTATTAAGGTAAAATAGTCAAGATTAGTGTTATTCTCTTGCTTTGTCTGCTATCTTGGATGTTTTTCCACACAGTCACAGTGCATTTTGGTATTGTCTTCATATACTTGAAGGAAAACCTCTTTAGAATTTGTCTAAAATAAGGCATTTCAGAAGGCAGTGTGAGCTTTTGTGTTGTTTGTTGCCTTAAAACGCTCTCTAGGTAGACAGCACACTTTAAAACAGAGCTAGTCTGCCGTTCCCAGCACACACAGTGTTTTTCATTGGAAACAGGCGTCTCCATATGTGGCGTAATGGCCACACACTCCTTTCAGATGCATTTCTGAGCAGAAAGTCTTTTTGTTGTTTAAGCCAAGCTTTATAGATGTGTATTTACATGCAAATGAAGGGAGCTGGTGTTAACACTCATCAACTCGAGTAGCAGCCCAAACACACTCCCTAAAGCACAGACCACTGTTTGTTCACAAGCAACAGGTTTTACATCACTGGTTTGATTTTTACTCTCTCAATGCATGCAATATTTTTGATAAACGGCATACGATGAGCTAGTGTTGAGTTAATTATGATCAGGATTTTTTTTTTTTTTTAGAAAATTTTACTAATATATAATATATATGAAGAGTTCAGATGCAAAAGCCTCTAAGTGCCATCTAAAATTTCCTTCTAGAATGATCATTTTTACCAAGCTTGTATATTTAAGTTTCACTTTAATGACAATTAATAGGTAATTTTCATTGCCATTAAAGTGAAATAACTGAACATAAACATGCAAGCTTGATAAAAATGATCATTCTAGAAGAAAATTTCAGATGGCACTTAGAGGCTTTTGCATCTGAAGTCTTCATATATTAAATAATAAATATATTTTATGTACTATCATATATATATATATATCTATCTTTTTTTAACATTATATTTACTTTAAAAAAATCCCAAAATGCACCAAAAAAAAGCAAGCTGAATGATGATTTCTTTCTCAGGTGATAATCTCCAGTATTGACTGATTAATCAGGCTTGCTGATGTATCGCTCTTTCACTAAACACGCTGAAGTCTTGTTATTCCTGCTCGTATCACGTTCCCTTCCCTCTCCGTGATGCCGAAGTCTCTGAGAGTGAGGTCATGCACTTTTTACTTTTCTTTTTTGGACAGGAGGAGAGATTGGCCGCTAGTCGGGGTTCTGTTTATTTGTCCAGGAGTAGATGGAGAAAGTATGGAGATAGAGAGCATGTGCCACATGACACCGTATTGTAGATAATGTTTCTTATTACATGTCAGAATTTATTAAACTTCGCCTTCCTCGCCCCAGGTGAACAGAAAATGATCTGACATCATGTGAGGGATTTATTCATAATCATTCGTTTAGAAAGTTTTAAATGTCTGTCCCATCAAACAAGCAAACAAATATATAAACATATTATCGGTATATTATAAAATTGCAAACATAAAACACACACACACACACACACACACACACACACACACACACACACACACACACACACACACACACACACACACACACACACACACACACACACACACACACATACACACACACACACACTAACCCTACCCCTAAATCTAGCCATCACACACACACACACACACACACACACACACACACTAACCCGACCCCTAAACCTACCCATCACACACACACACACACACACACACACACACACACACACACACACACACACACACACACACACACACACACACACACACACACACACACACACACACACAAACCCTACCCCTAAATCTACCCATCACACACACACACACACACACACACACACACACACACACACACACACACACACACACACTAACCCAACCCCTAAACCTACCCATCACACACCCACACACACACACAAACACACACACACACACACACACACACACACACACACACACGCAAACACACACACTAACCCAACCCCTAAACCTACCCAACACCCACACACACACACACACACACACACACACACACACACACACACACACACACACACACACACACACACACACACACACACACACAGACACACACACACACACAGACACACACACACACACACACACACACACACACACACAC
>NC_138232.1:2326855-2329355 GCF_964197995.2 Scardinius erythrophthalmus
AGCCTTTGAGTGCCAGAGCAGTTAGTTATGTTAATGAGTCTCCTTTAGTTTAATGCATTGAATAGAGCAGCGGTTGATTGGCCCAGAGCCACACAGTGGGCGGGATTTATGCTGTGACATCATCAGCAATGCAGACAGCACAGAGAGAGAGAGAGAGAGAGAGAGAGAGACTTTGTAAATCCCATAACCCATCTGGAGTCCATCTGTGCCTCGCTGGCGGTGGGAAGGACTCGACTGCGGCGCTCACATATGTGAGAGAGTTGAGACACATGCCTCACATATGAACGAGCAGCCAGAGTGATTTACATTGTTTGGAATAAGACACGAGCAGGAGAGGACTATCATAGAGAGGAGGTGAGCTTCATCTGTGTGTGTTACGCTGCAGAAACCAGGAGCTTGTGCTTGTGTCTTCAGCATGGTATTACTATGGTACTTTTATGTGTGGATTTAAGGGACTATGGAGAACTTGGTGTTACAAACCGTTGAAAATACGCCATGGAAAAGCATTATAATAGGCTAATATGATTTATTATAAGAAGTACCATGGTATTCTTGGAAACAGCATAGTAAATAACATGGTACTTTACTATGGTACTTCAACAGTTCTTTCTTCACAGTAAGAGTTAGTACTTTTTGATTTAATCATCTGACAGACATGAATATACCGTGGTATCATACAATTTGGTAATGGTTTAAAAATACACACATGCACTGCTGTCAGAGTCCATCTGTTTAGTGCATCTTAATTACTACATTAATGTGTTATATATGTCGTATTATTATTATTATACTATTAATGACAATAATATGAATGGGGTTAAATGAATGCAAATTGACTTACTAGATTTGTTATGTTTTTTATTATTATTCATATATACACACCATATTCATCATGCATAAGCTATATATATATATTTTGAAATAGTGATTTGGGGGCTTTAAAGAGGTCAGTCATGGAAATGAACAACATCATGGAAAGTGTTTCAGCTCCACTGTAAAATATTTCATCATCTAGAGCTGCTCTGTGCGAATGTAATCTCTATAAAAACCCTTCATGGTGAATCAAGTGTGATGGTTTGTGTCCCGGGTCCACGTGGCAGAAGCTTCAGGTGTGCTGAGATGCCAGAGGAGAGAGTTTGAGTTCATGGCTTTAACTTGAACGAGTGTGCTGTGCATTATTAGTTTTGTGCACGGATCAAACAATTAGGAATTCAAAGGTTGATGTTGCTCAGGAGACTCAATGCAAATCCCTCAGGATCGTGTCATATAGAGCTATAAATCATGTTTGAGGTCATATTGAGATCTCTTGCGTTTCATTGTGGACTTTGGCAAATCTTAGCTCTTTTGAAACTCTAGATTCGATCGCATTGTAATTTCGGTTTTGAGATATTTGAGAGCTGGACTGATGTTCGTCTCTGAGCGGTGTGTGTTTCTGCAGGTCTGCTGTGTGTCACTTTAACACAATCTCCAGCCCGAGGACGACTGCACACCGTCATACTGACAGCACAGTGTGTGTGTGTGTGTGTTATTTCTTTTTTCCCTGTAGACTTGCTGTCTGCTTTTCTGTACAAACTCAGAACTTTGGACTGGAATCCAACTAGTGCTGAAAGCACATTTTAGCACCATTTCTAGTGTTTTACTTCAATACTTTGCTTGAGATATTTACTGTACCTTAAAAGAGTGATGGAATCAGTTCATAATACTATAGTAGATTTATATACTACCAATCAAAAGTTTGGGGTTGGTAATATTTTTTTAAATATTTTTTAGAAAGAAGTATCTTCTGCTCTCCACGGCTGCATTTATATGATCAAAAATACATGCAAAATTGTGAAATATTATTATAATTTAGAATAGCCATTTTCTATGTGAATATATTTTAAAATGTAATTTATTTCTGTGATCAAAGCTGAATTTTCAGCATCATTACTGTCACGCATGATCCTTCAGAAATCATTCTAATCATTCTTAAATTCACATTTAATCAATTTAATGTATCCTTTGAATAAAAGTATCAATTTCTACTTTAAGTATCAAACATTTGAACAGTAGTGTATATTTTTTTTATCTCGGAATCATTGATATTTTGAGTTAGATTTTATTTTATAAGTTGTTTGCAATTTATTTTTAGTCATTTTGTTGTGTGCGTTTTTGTCTAATTTTAAGTTTTAGTTTAAATTACTTGATACTTGAGTATTTGCTTTGTTATTTTAAAACTTAAACTAAACTAAAATAATAAATATTGCACTTGGAACTATAGATTAAATACATATATATAAAAAAACATAAAAAAAATCAGTTAATGTTCAAGTAATGAAAATTATTTTAGGGTTTTAGTAAATGATAATAACTTTTAGTTAACAGTAATAACCCTAGTGTGTATATCATGTTCACCTACAAAACCACCAACAAGTACTGTTGTATATGAATATGATGAGGTCATGTCACACACACACACACACACACACACATCTATAGAGCAGCTGTTGAGTAACGCTGA
>NC_138232.1:2334355-2581855 GCF_964197995.2 Scardinius erythrophthalmus
CTTTATGTTTGTCTATTTTCATGCGAGTGCATGTTCTCTGTGGCGAAGCTATGATTAAATATACCAGCATGCAGTTGTTTGTTCCTCTCAGTTTAAAGCATTTATCACAGTTTATTAGAGGTTTCAGGACAGCGTGAGATGTGTCAGATGACAGTGACATATTTAATAGCTGTGATGAGTTTTTCCTCTTTATTTGAGCTTTATGAGTGTGGGAACAGGTGGCAGTCAGAGGAAGCTGCTCAGTTGCTGTTAGCAGATCAATATTGATCCGCACGGATATCTCAGAGCTAACAGACCCGTGTTCTCTTCCCCACGGATCGCACCGCAGCTGTGTGTTCACTGCAGGGGGAAGTGTGTGTGTGTGTGCTGGACTCAGGTGAAGGCAAGGATGTTTTCAGTTCAGTGACTAATAACCAAGGTCTCCACACCTGAGACCGCAAACAACACTCGTAGTTTCAACAGTTAATTTTTTTATAAGCCTTAATTTTTTTTTTTCAGTTATGCATAGTTATGCATAAATGCATAAAATATGCATAATATGCATAAACACATAAATAAAACAGTAATGTTTTTGCATAGATGCAGGGCGGCCAGTATAATGCCAGTTTATGCAAAAAAAAAATGATTCAGTAAAATGTAATGATATGCACACACAGTTGCTATTACTACTGATTATAACTGAAATAAACCAACCCCCCCCCCCAAAAAAAACAATCTGTTTCCACCTTAATGTAAAAATTAAGCCTCAGTAAATAAAAAAACTAAAAAAAATATATATTTTTAATTTGAGTAATTTAATGTTAAGTAAGTTAAACATACTAGAGTAACATAACTTGACCTAAACCAACTAAATTGTGTTGACCCAACTAAACAAATTTATTTTGGATGAACTCAATTAAATTAGTTTTGTGTAAAAAAATAATAATCTTCAATTAAATTCAGGAAGGGTAATGAATTCATCTTTTAGTGTATTTACATCAAGATAGAATAGGACTTTCATCATATTATAAAAGAAAAATGATTATATCAGACTTATTAAGTATTTTTACCTTGCTGGAGAAATCAGGCTATATCTACTGACAGTTAAAGCTTGTTTTTTCAGGTTGGTTGAATTCAGTTATAATAATCAGTAATCTTAAAGAATTTATTTCATCTCAACAAAACCAGTTATTGTAGATTTTACCACACAAAGTACATTTTCGAAGTTGAACTGACAATTGATTTATTTTTTGTATTGTAAAATGATACGAATGGTTATTTTACGCAATATTTACAAAACAAATGTTTGAAATTGAATTTGATAATTATAATATTACAAGCTTTATTGATCATCTCAAAATTGCCAAATATTGTGGGACTGATCAGTGTGGTCTGGTGATATATGGATCTGTAAGTCTCAAACTTAAAAAGTGTGTTCAGCTTTACTATTGAAACTCTCTCTCGTCTTTCACAAGTTAAGCTGTAGTTCTCCACAGGTGTGCTGATAATCTCCGCTAACAGACGGGTTTGTGTATATCCTACGGTATGGCTCAAACCCAAATGGCTGATCTTCCTGTTTCTCCCACGTTCCCAGTTCCTGACTCCCAGGGAGGAGACAGGTGTACATGGAAGGGAAAAAAGATGGCACATGATTTTTCAGTCAGGCATTAAGAGGGGCAGCCTGAAGGACCCGGAGCGGGGCTCAGGTGCGCTCGCAAACCACAAGATTTGTCTATGTGTCCGTGCGTGTGTGCAAAAGTGTGTCGCACCTGTGACCCCTGCGCTTTCGGTTAGTGCGTCAAGATGAGGATTTTGTTTGAGTCTCACAGTCACTATAAAAGCTCATTTAAAAGAGAGTGCAATTAATAAAACAAGCTTACAGAAGAACAATAGTTCTTTAACAGTTTATTTTCTTAATGCAAGATATAATTGCTTTTTTCCCTTGACTTGAAAACATTTGTCATATTTATTTTTGCATATGAGATTCATTGCAGTAAATGTAATGAGCATAAAATGCAGAATACAATGCAAAATATAATTGCTTTTTTTTTCTATTTCCATGCAAAAACATGATTATTTTTTTTTTAAATTGAATGCACTACACAACTCGAACAAATCGAGTAATGTATATTTGTAAATGTATATGTTACAGTGGTATAAGTATATAAACATTGACGCAATCGACATAATAGCATAGGCACAACATTTTAAAGGATTTCTGTACAATCGGGCTCAACTCTTCTGCTGTGTGTCGGACTCGTTCAATATGTCGTCTGTTTATCGCGACTGCAATGAAACGTACGCATGAAGCGCTATAACAATCCCATTAAAAACCGCCTTACTTTTCATTGTTAAGTGGAGAGGCCCATTTAAAAACTATACGGCGTAATCCCTCACGGAGAAACGCATTCACTGCATTAGTTTCCCATGAATAAACATTAAACAAAACACGCTTTTCACCCGGAGAAGCCCCGTCCGTCTATGAAAAGTCGTCTGGTAAGAAGCGTTTCATGACCTTTGACAACTCGATCTGTGTGGGTCTATTAGCCGCCTTTGTAAAAGCGTTTTCAGCGGTCTGATATACTCGAAATGAGGCCGATAGCTTCTCTCACGGCTCTTTCAGAACAACAGCACCTCTGATCTACGACTTTTGGGCCTGGTGGTCCATTGAAAAGCAGAAAGTATGCGTTTAGCCCTTGACGTCTTTTGTGAAGCCTAGTTAGCAAGCGTGAAATGGCCCGATTCTCCATTCAATGATCACCCTTTCTTTCCCGAGGACAAAACCTGGTTCATTTGCACTTCAGCTGTCGGGACTCCACGGTTCTTAAACAAGGGCAGAAAACATCTGGTGTGCACCAGAAAAGGAGATGATGGGTTTAGGAAGGGTGTGAGGGTTAAGACTAGAAATCTATGCCACGTTTAGGGGTTTGGGCTCAATTGGATTGTCGAGGTCTCTTTAAACATGAATTGCATATCAATGCATCAATTGCATATCAATGCATGAGACACATTGTCTGCATTTGTGTGCTTAGGAATATCCAAATTCATTCGTTTGCATTTGTGCTTCTGTTAATGATTGTGTAAACGATGCACTTGTGGCAAGATGACGAAATGAGAGGATAGCAGAGTTGACCGAATGAGATCTGAGATGTTCTTATTGGGTTTTAATGGAAATCTCAAACAGAAACCTTCATGATTACAAAGAGAAGAAGTGATGTGTCAATCTCCGGCTCACTGTCTCTGGCTCTGGTTTTCAGACAGTGCAGAGAAGAACGTTCCTGCCATGCCCGGATCCCCAGTGGATGGAAAGACTCATTCCAGACCAACCGTCTCCGTCATGCCTCCTCTTCCCTCCATCAATCCCAGCGGACCTCGTCCGGCAGCGTTCTCCACCACAGCACGTGAGCCTCACTCAAACCTGCATGCTCTCATTGCCATTAGTGTGTCCCATATCATGACATACTACCATTTTCACAGTATTTACATTTTTTGCATGCATGGAATACCGTAAAAACCTTTTGCAGTATGTAGTATGCAGTGTGCAGTGTGCACTTGACCTTCAATTTCCAGAGTGATGAATAAACCAGAAGTGATTACAGCCTAAGTCATGTGACAGCAATGTGTCATACCAGTTGTTTGAGATTTCCATTGTGAAATCATGCATTTTGTACTATTTTTAGTAGGTATATACTGTATATAGTACATACTGAGAAGTATTCACTCCTAATCATAAAGGAGATTAAAGTTTACATAAAGTTTATTAAAAGCTGATGAATCGGAGACTGAAGCTATAGTTATGAAATGTTTATTAAACTGGAAAACAAAAAAGAATTTCAATGCAATTTAGTTAATATTTACACAAACAGCATGTGACCTTTGTGTATGTGTGATAGGATTTCTCTTAGTACATACTCAAAACATTCCCTGTCACCAGCAGACCATTTACATTTAATTATTTAGCATGCTTTTTTATACAAAACAACTTAAATGAGGGGAAAAGCAATTTACCCTACATGAGCAACTAACAGCAGGGGAAATATTAAAAATGTTTGTTAAATTGAAATAAAGCTAAAATAAAATAGAATTATGACATGACGTTAAACTTAAACTAAAAAATCAGAAATTGAATAAAAAAACACACTAAAATTACTAACTGGAAATAAATAAATGCTAAAACCTGATGAAAAAAAAAGGAATAAACCTTAAACTAAAATTAAAACTGAAAACTAATAATAATAATAACTAAATAAAACTAACAATAAATAATTATAAGAATAACTATAAATATAAAACAATAACTATGTAAGTGTTTTCAGGTCATTGCTATGATTATCCGTGTCTAACCACATTCTCTGTTTATGCAGTGACCAATGGGATCAATCATTCCCCACCGATGCTCAACGCCGTTCCTTCTCCGCCTCAGCGCTACAGCAACGGGCCGTCGTCATCATCTTCCTCTTCACTGGCCAATCAGCAGCTTCCAGCGACCTGTGGCGCGCGCCAGCTGAGCAAACTGAAGCGCTTCCTCACGACTCTACAGCAGTTCGGCAACGACATCTCGCCCGAGATCGGAGAGAGCGTCCGAAACCTGGTGCTCGCTTTAGTGGTACGTCTATCACATGCATAATATACGGTTCGGTCGGATGTGGAACTGGTTTACTAGCGATGTCTTTTTTTCCCATAGAATTCCACCGTCACCATCGAAGAGTTTCACTCCAGACTGCAAGAAGCCACAAACTTCCCCTTAAGGCCCTTCGTCATACCATTCTTAAAGGTAAATGGCCAATAAATGAATAAATTGTCATTTACTCACCCTTGTGTCATATCCCGGCCTCCCAAAAAACGTTATTCTGAACGTTCAAAATGTCCTGTTTTTTAAATGTTTCAAAAACCAAGTTATGCAAAAGTTAAGAAAACATTCCATTTTATTATCCTAGAAACATGGGAATGTTACTTTTGAATCTTCTCTGGACATTCCGAAACAAGTTGTAACATTTAAATAGATTTTAGACGAGCGTTCTACTAAAATGTTTCAGAAAAACACATTCCATGAACGATGTCTAATATTTTTACGTTTTAAATGTTTTAACTTCCCAGAAAACGAACGTTCTATTAACGTTACCGGAAGAACTTTGAGAGAACCTTGCTTGAATGTTAGACAAAGTTATGAGAGCGTTCCCTCAAAAATGACATTAAAACACCATAAAAGCCAATAAAACACTCAGTTTTGGGGATTTTAGTGAATCTCTGGAAGGATAAAACATGCGAAGCTGCTTGAATTCAATGATTTTAAGGTGCCATGCATGAGAGGGATGCTGAACAGAGAAAGTGGAAGGTATCTAATATTTCCTTTGGTGATTTATGGAGCCAACGGAGACTTCCGAGAATTCCAGGCGGTCGGAAGTGTGAAACACGACTATAAACCGTTGCAGGTTGTTTTTACGGGGCCTGCGTAACATATGGAGCTCGGCAGCGGTTAACACAGTTGTCCGGGAATGTTTGCTGGCGCAAAACAAGAAAACGTGGATGACAGGCAGCATATGTGAGAGGAGGGCAAAGTTAATCATGAACAGAGATGTTTGTCGTTCTCCTAATAAAAACTAGAGATTCTTGTTCTCTTTTAGAAAACACTTGAAAGCATTCCAGACCCTTTTCTTCGGGTATCATGTTTAATATACTCCATGAACACGGAATTGTTATGATTATCACCGGTACTAAATTATTTTGTGATTGTGATGGCACCATCATCATCATCATCATCAGTAAATATGACCAATATAACTAAAATCAGAATCATTTATAGAATTTAACACAAAGCACAGTGATACCAGCCGCATTTATCCATGTTTTATTTACTGAAAGTGTGTGAATCATTTTTGTTGAACTGGTTTATTGAAATGATCAAGCAAAAATGATCAGATTTGTTCAAATGAATTAGACTTCCCAACACTAAAAATGTTTCTTTCGGTGTGTTTCACACGTCAGCTCTAGTCGGGCAGCATCTTTGACAGTATTTATGAATAAGAGGAACAAAAGGGAGCCTAACACAGAGCCCTGAGGAACTCCATAATTAACAATTGTTTACTCAGAGAGAATCCCATCAATGTCTACCCTCTGAACTATCCCAGATATGTGTAAATTACAATATCAGACTTATTAGAAATCAGAAAAATCTAAAATTGGACTGTTAGTTTATCAAACGAGACAGCGCACAAGAATAAAAGTTCTAATTTTACGTCATCTTAGTACATTCACGACACAAGTTCATACTAGATTACTTTTTAGTGGTGTGTGAAGTAATTACTTATTCAAAATAAGTACCTACTTATTTCGGAATCTGCCTTGGTTTCCCTTTTTGAATGATGAATATAGACTATTGATACCTGTTGTTTCCTTACACACATATGCTAGTTGACAGTCGCCTGTAGTCTTTGCGGTGTCATCTTTCATCACCGCTAGTTCTTTGACGTTGTCTTGGTGTGTCCCGGTCTTTACTGAGAGAGAGAGAGATGTGTCAAGTAATTTATGCTTTTGAAAGGGTTTACTTGAGAGAGTATTTTCCCCTTGTGTTTGCCAGATGGTTCTGATATTCTTCATATGCTCACATTAGTAATCAATCTCACATGCTCGTCATCATATAAGAAACGGAGTGCTGGGTCTGTTTTGTTTCATCTGGGCGATTGTTTCTCATCCTCCTGTGGCTGAAGTGTTTTCATACGAAAGATTTATGGACTATTTTGACGAGATGTTGGTGAAAATTGCAGTTTGGAGCTTTAATAGCGAGCAGAACATGCAGTGACGCTGAGCAGACGCCTCGGGCTCAGGAGTTTTCATGCACATCGCGGCTCCTCTGAGTCTGTCCAGGAAGAAATCTTTTTGACCTTTATCTCCACTCTTATCAGGAAAAATGCAAAAAATGCTCATTGATTAGTTTAGACCACTTAAGAAAATGCTTCTAAAGTGGGTTCCCGGCAAGCAATAGCCGCCATTTCACCGTCTCAGTTAACTATAGACCCGATATAATCCGGCTCTGAGTAACCCACTTCTAGACAAAATAACCTCGAATTTGGTTACATGTCGTTTTTGCCAAAATAACTTGTGAGATGAATGATATTCCATCATGTAAGAAAAGTCAATAGTGATTATAAGGTGTTTCATTTCTTTGACACGTTCATATTTTAGATGACTAGTGTATTCTTGGGCGATGGTTAGATGTCTATTAAATTTTGAATTTTGCCTTGTTTTAGCCTAGACATCTGGGCTGTGTTTGGATGGCTATTAGACATCTTTTAAACGCAAAATTGCTTGCTGGGTTTGATTACTTGCAATTTTCCATTTAGTTGATGCTTGTTATGCAGCCAGTTTACCGTAATCTGTCCTTCACGCAGGCCAACCTGCCTTTACTGCAGAGAGAGCTTCTTCACTGCGCTCGGGCGGCCAAACAGACTCCAGCGCAGTATCTGTCCCAACACGAACACCTCCTGCTCAGCACCAGCGCCCCGTCTCCAGCCGACTCCTCTGAACTCCTGCTGGACCCCAACGACAGCAGCAAACGACACAGCCCTAACCGGTACGAGTGCACGCAAACATGCTCTGAGAAAAACACCTAAAAATAAAGAGCCATGGCAGAACTACATTAGTAGTTATGGTACCAGATACTACTATACTTTCTAGTAGTCAACATTTGAAGTGGATCAAATCCTTTCATCAGAGTTATACAAGAATTTGGAGCAATACCCGTTCTTGTCTTAGTACAACTTTGAAGTACTTTTTTGATCCACTTCAAATGTTGACTACTATATACAGTATATATATATATATATTTTTTTTTATTCACATGCCATGATGTTTATATAGTACTGCAAGGTATCTCAAAAATACCATGATATTACTGTGACAAGAACAAAAAAACATGGTATTTCCATGGTACTTTTTTGTAAGTGCACTGTAAAAGAAAAATGGTGTAGGAACTATTTTTGCTCAGAAATTGCTAGTAAATTTCCCAATTAATGGCAAGTAAGACATTGCATTTGAACTAGAAAGACTGAAATAGTATTTTCTTGTAAAACGTAGTCTTTGCTTTATTTACAACTTCAAAAAACCAGTTATGATTGATTTCAGATAACATTATACTTTATATGGTTATTATGCCATGATGGAAGGTACCTAAAAAAATATCATGATATTAGTGTGACAAGAAACATGGTCCAAAAAATGTGGTATTTCCATGGTACCTTACCTTTACATTTTATACCATGGTTTATAAGAAAATGTGAACATTTCCATGATATATTTTACCAAAAACATGGCATGACCTAAAAAAATATTTTTCTAAGTTGTAAATAAAAAAAAATGTTTTTTGTTTAACAAGAAAATACTATTTCAGTCTTTTGACTTTATTCAATGTGTTACTTGCCGTTTCTTTGTAATTATTAGTGAAATCCAATAGCAATTTCTCAGTGAAATTAGTTTCAAAGTAAATCCTACACAATTTTTTTTTCAGTGTTATGAAGGATTATTTATCATTGTGCTTTGCAATATAACATGATGGAACTGAATGGTTACCATATTCATATACCATGGTATTTACTGCAAGGTACTTCAGCAGAACACCCTGGTATTGTCATTGTACAGGTCCTCCAAAAACCATGGTGCTTTTCTAAGTGTTCTTATGATGTTATTATTTCCTCCAGAAGTAAAGAGAATGGTTTTCATGAGCGGCCTCCCGCCTCCTTGGAACCTCCTGCCAAACGGATCTGCACCATTAGCCCCGCCCCCAGACATAGCCCCGCCCATCCGCTCCATCTCCCCGCCCAGATCCACCCGACTCCACCCCCTCTGCAACACTACGCGCTGGATGACATCAGCACACCTCAGCTGTACCGAGAGCCTCACCGAATCCTGGAGCTGAGGGAGCTGAAGGACAGGCCACGACTGCCAGGTACTTGCTCATCCTTCCCTCGGGTCATATTGACCCGGAAATCATTTTTGTAGAATTGGGTGTTCATCGGAGGACCCCAGGACTTTTGTCACGCTTGAACCACAAATACACACACACATTTTTTTTAATGGATTCGAGGAGTTTTGTGGTTGAAATTTAAAAAAGTAACAAATCCTTCCCTCACGGGTCAATTTGACCCCCATAGGAATGAATAGAATGCGTGGAATGCTTCAGTACACATTGAAAAAACTAAAAATGCTTAAAATTCTAACTAAAAATGCTATAACTTTACAAAAAAAAAACATTCTATAATGTCTACATGTGTATCAACATGTAGAGAAACTGACTTTAGGACCCAGCGGAACAGCTCATTTGCTCCATATAGAGCTATAAGGCCATCTAGTGGAAAGAGTCATGTAATATCATGTTATATTATTATTTTTCCACAAGAGGTCGGCAAAGACACCCAATGTAAGATATTTTGAGCTGAATTAAAAGGTTTAGGCATGAAATTGAGTTATTTTGAATCTAAATTGAAAGTGCTTAAATTGAAAAATTACGATTTATTTATTATTTATTTATCAAATCTAGTAATTTAAAGGTAAATAAAATAAAAAATCACAGAAAATCTCCAAAAGAATTGCATAAAAAAATAGAAAAAATATTATCAAAATTAAATAAGCTTTCTGGACAACAAAAAGTATAATTTTAGGGCTTCGGGTCATTTTGACCCGCGAGGGAAGGATTTGTTACTAAACGTAAGGGAAAGATCAGGGTTTTAAACTACTACTGAATTTCTGACGTGATTTTGTCGTCATTTCCAGGCAGTAACGGAGGCTACCGCGAGGAACCTGTAGACCACAGACTGACGGAGAGAGAGTGGGCTGAAGAATGGAGACATCTTGATCATGTGAGATTGCATTTATTAATAATTCTTACAAAAATAAAGTACCGTGCTGACACCATGGTGGACATGGTTCAAATGTTGACTACTGTATATATAAATATATACCTCATGTACTAAATGTCTCTGCCATCTGTCTGGTTGTAGGTGCTGAATTGCATTGTGGACATGGTGGAGAAAACCCGTCGTTCGGTGAGCGTTCTGCGGCGCTGTCAGGAGTCGGACCGCGAGGAACTCAATTACTGGAGGAGACGCTCAAACCCACACGACGACGTACGCAAGAACGGGACGACATCAGGGAACGTCCCCTTCACCAAAACACACAGTCCTCTGTCAGCCGAGGGAATCAACGCAGGTGAGTCGCATAGGAATCATTTACAGCGCCAACTGTTTGAACTTTGGCCCCCTTTTTGTCGATGACCTTTCAAAGCACAGCCAGACTTTAAGAGATTTTTTCACCCCCACGTCATCCAAGATGTTCATGTCTTTCTTTCTTCAGTCGAAAAGAAATGAAGGTTTTTGAGGAACACATTCCAGGATTTTCCTCCATATAGTGTCTTCAATGGGGTCCAAATGTGAGTTTCAGTGCAGCTTCAAAGTCTCGACACGATCCCAGTCGAGGAATAAGAGTCTTATCTAGACAAACCAGCGGACATTTTATAAAAAATGTTTTACATTTAATACTTTTTAACCACAAATGCTCGTCTTGCACTAGCTGTGATGCGACACACATTACGTAATCGCGTTGAAAGGTCAAGCGTGACATAGGTGTAAGTACAGACCTAGTGTTTACAAATATTTTAAATAATAAACTAACACAAAGACATATAAATATGTGTCATTCAACATACAACAACTTTTGAATGGCTTCTCCACTTGTAAACACTAGGTCTGTTCTTCTTCCTTCGTCACGCTTGAAATTGATTACGTAATGTGTGGCGCATCACAGCTAGTGCAAGACGAGCATTTGTGGTTAAAAAGTATTAAATGTAAAATAATAAATTATAAAATGTCCGCTGGTTTGTCTAGATAAGACTCTTATTCCTCGGCTGGATCGTGTAGAGACTTTGAAGCTGCACTGAAACTCACATTTGGACCTTCAACCCGTTGGACCCCATTGAAGACACTATATGGAGAAAAATCCTGGAATGTTTTCATTTCGTTTCGACTGAAGAAAGAAAGAAAGAACATCTTGGATGATGTGGGGGTGATTTTTTTTTAATTCTGATAAATCCTTTAATTCAACTTTTTCTCCCCCTAGTGGAGGTGATGGTGAACTACAGTAATAACATCACCTAGTTACGCATCCTCTCCTAACAGACAAAGCCGTGTGTGTGTGTGTGTGTGTGTGTGTGTGTGTGCGCGTCTCTATACGAGTGTATTCTGTGTGTGTGTGAGCCTGCTGATCGAGCAGGTGTTGTGTATTTGAGTCCAATCTGAGGGAATGTCGTCTGAAACGCTGCGCTCCTCAACGCCATCTGTGACCAAACGCTGCCCAAGAATCACGAAGCGCCCCGTCCTCTCACATGCCTCCATATCCGCCACTCCTACATCCTTCTGATGGTAATATATTTGTTTTTCTCTCACGCAGACTCTCAGAGGGATCTTCCCCTGCGCTCCGGCTCTGGCTTCGTGCCTGATGAGATATGGAGGAAAGCCGGTAAGGGCGGAAACCCAGATGCACCATGGGAAGCCTGTTTTCTCCCCTACCAGCTGTCTTGTTTTTCAGTAATCACACTTTCAGAAACGAAACAAGCTCTTTGTTAATTATTTATATTGTTTTATTACAAGAAAACGCAATGAAACAATGCAAATATGAGATGAATTCAAATTCTCATTATTCATCTCAATTCGGTTCAAGTTTTGTTCTCAGCTGATGGTGTCAGTGCCGTCAAATCGATTATATTACTGAATATTAAGTCAAATCAAGTCACCTTTATTTATATTAATAATAATGCAACAAAGTTTGTTTCTAGAAGAAAATAGCGTCATAGTCCAGCTTAAGTAAGTTCAGTGACGGTTCATTTTTGCTGTAAAAAAGTTATTAATTTAGTTAATTTTTACATATATACATATGTTACTTGAAATTATTATTTAAAAAATTACACTGTATATTTTCTTTTCCTATTTGTTGTAGTCTATATTTGTATAATATTTTTACACTATATGTTGGACTATTGTCATGTTTAAATATTTGTATGTGACTGGCATTCAATAAATAATTAAAAAATCTATCTATGATCATTTTTATCAAGCTTGTATGTTTATGTTCAGTTATTTCACTTTAATAGCAATGAAAATCACCTATTTATTTTCATTAAAGTGAAATTACTGAACCTAAATATACAAGCTTGATAAAAATGCTATAATTTTAGAAGAAAATTTCAGATGGCACTTCATATAAGTCTTCATATAATGATGTCAATGCTGGCAGATCAATAATATTGTTGAATATTAAATGTTAAATGTAAATGAAGTGTTTTTTAAACCTAAACCAAGCAAGCCAAAGGCGACTGATTCATTCCTGTTGTTAGATGACACATAATGTTGATGAATTGTGTCCTGCAGAGGAGGCGGTGAACGAGGTGAAGCGTCAGGCGATGGACGAGGTGCAGAAAGCCGTGGCCGAGGCCGAGCAGAAAGCCTTCGACATGATCACAGTCGAGAGAGCCAAGATGGAGAAAACCCTCGCCGAGGCCAAGAGGAAAGCCACGGAGGACGCCATACAGGTCATCAACGAGCAGGAGGACTCCAGCGAGGTGAGAGTCACAGCAAACCTTCCTCAACTCAATAACCAACTGAACCAGGTTCATCCGTCTGAACGTTCATCCACGCGCTGCTTTTGAGGCTTTACACAAACAGGGAACCATTAACAGCAATACGAGATGTTGAAACAAGACTTCACATTACCCTCTTTCCTCAGTGTTATAAGTACAAGTCATACGTGTTGTAGTGAATACGTAAATAAAGACATGAACGTGAGGAAAGAGAAAAATAAGTCAAATTAAATGACTAGGATAAATAAAATTGACTTGATAAGAATGCATACATACATATACATGTCATATACCTATATATACACACATACTTAAAGAGAAACTAGATGTACATACATAATTATACATATGTGCAATACTTATACTTGCACATCTATATATACGTATACACACACGTATATACATTCATACATCTATAGCCACGCATATTCACACACTCCTACCATGTGCTTACATACTTGCAACAACCCACTTACATCTATATTCATACACATGTCCGTGTAAAAAAAAAACCTTTAAATTAGTAAAAGAATATATGAATGGAAAGAAAAACTGTAAATGATGCATCGGGAATATTCAAACTGGGTCATTCGTTTCTATGCAAATGAGGCTCATTATTATGCAAACATTAGTGCTGTTTGCCTGACCAAATCAACATTGCATTATTACTGCCCACAGAAAGCTAAAGCTAAATCAAAATTGGGTGCTGAAATAACAAATGTTACTATTAGCGGGCATGTATTAAATATACAGACATTACAGTATTAAAATATTAAATTACAATATTATACACTACTGTTAATTTTTTTTAAATGCTTTAAAAGGCATTTTTGATCAAAAATACAATAGAAACAGTGAAATATTATTACAATTTAAAATAGATGTTTTCTATGTGAATATATAGTAAAGTGTAATTTATTCCTGTGATCAAAGCTGAATTCTCAGCATCATTACTCCAGTCTTCAGTGTCACATGATCCTTCAGAAATCATTCAGATATGATGATTTGATGATCAGGAAACATTTATGATTATTATCAGTGTTGAAAACAGTTGAGGACATTTTTGAGGATACAGTGATGCATTGTTTTCAGGATTCTTTGATGAATAGAAAGTTCAAAAGAACAGCATTTATTTGAAATAGAATATTTTGTAACATTATAAATGTCTTTACGGTCACTTTTGACAATTTCAAAAAATAAATAAATAAACTTATATATATTTACTGTATTTTTATAAAAGTCTTTACTGTCACTTGTAATCAGTTTAACCCTCTGGTCATTTTTGACCGAAACATTTTAAGTTTTTTTTAGTTTTTTTGTGTGTGTGAATTATTTACTTCATCAGAATGGTATGAAACTTGTTAGAGGGTTTTGGCACTTGCTTTGTGAACACACACACACAAAAATGCTGGATATGATTCTAAAAGGTTAAATGGTTCTGAAAACAATAATCTGCCCAAGTGTCGTCTTTAAAAACAGACCAAACTTCAGTCTGTGTTCCAGAGCATTCAAGATTTACGAGTTTAAGTTGGAAATTTCATTTTCAGGGCCATGCTCAAAAAGTGAATAAATGGATTATAACTGATGCATAAATATAATTTAGTACCACAAAATCCCCTAAAAATACAAAATATTAAATAAAAACAATTTTCAAACTAAAATATAGTACTATCACGTGCACAGTACCAGAGGTTTAATGCATTTTTGCTGAATAACGATAAAAGTGTGAATTTAATATTTATATTGTAATGTTGGTAACAGGTTCATTAACATTAGTAAATATATTAACTAACAATGAGCAATACATTTGTTACTGTATCTATTAATCTTTGTTAATGTTAGTTAATAAAAATCCAGCTGTTCATTTTAGTTCACAGTGAATTAACTAATGTTAACAAATACAACCTTTGATTTTAATAACGTATTAGTAAACGTTGAAATATGAACTAAGATTAATAAATGCTGTAGAAGTATCGTTCATTCTTAGTTCATGTTATCTAAGGTAGTTAATAATGAACGTTATTGTAAAGTGTTACTGTAATGTTTAATACTGTGCTAATAGCCATAACTCACGGTGATTAACTGAGGTGTGTCTCTGTGTGTGTGTGTGTGTGTGTGTGTCAGTGCTGCTGGAACTGCGGGCGTAAGGCGAGCGAGACGTGCAGCGGCTGTAACGCGGCGAGATACTGCGGCTCCTTCTGTCAGCATAAAGACTGGGAGCGACACCATCTCATCTGTGCGCCGGGCCTCCAGAACCAGCCCAAGCCCACGGCCCGAATCCTGGCCAAAGCCCCCGACAGCGGCCCCGTCCCGAGCCCCGTCCCGGAGAAAAGCTCCCGAGCGTCCACACCGTCCACACCAGCGTCGGACGCCAGCGCACACTAGCACACACACACACACACACCGGGTCATTCAGAAGCAGGACGTTCAGACACTCTTCTGCGCAGATCTCCTGCGATTGGTTTCACCCGCACAAACTGTTGTCAGTGTTACGTCTGTTTGCTTGTGTGTGTCTGTGCGTGGTTCTGTACATATTAATGAATTAATTTTATTGCATCAGATTAATTAATGCAACACCACAGATTATACTTGCTTGAGTTCAGCCAACACTTCAGCATCTCTGCCTCGGTGGGGTTAGATGTCCATCACAGCCAATACACATGCTGGAACACACTCTCTCACACACACACACACACACACACACACACACACACACACACACACACACACACACACACACACACGTACACACTCTCTCTCTCACACACACACACACGTACACACACACACACACACACACACACACACACACACACACACTCACGCGCGCACACACACACACACACACACACACACACACTCACACACTCTCTCACACACACAGACACACACACACACACACACACACACACACACACACACACACACACACTCACACATTCTCTCTCTCTCACACACACACACACACTCACACACACATACTCTTTCTCACACACTCACTCTCTCACACACACACTCTCTCACACACACACACACACACACACACACACACACACACACACACACACACACACACACACACACACACACACTCTCACACACATTCACACACACACTCTCACTCACACACACACACTCTCTCTCTCTCACTCACGCCTATAAAAAACGTGGATGAAAATCTTCAGAGCGGATAAGAGCGACAGTTTCAGTCCAGAAGCCGGATTTTCACACACTCTTCTGCGAGTTTATCCGACTGGACGACTGACATGTTTTCTGGCATCTTTTGCTGATTTGGTGCAAATCTCCTGCGATTGGTTTCACCCGCACAAACTGTTGTCAGTGTTACGTCCGTTTGCTTGTGTGTGCGCGAGTGTGTTTCTGTACATATCAGAGCAATATAAGAGTGATGACTTCACCAAAGCTGTCGGTGAACGCGGTGACGCGTGTCGCTTCATCATCATTATATGACAGGTAGGGATGCACGCCATACCGGTATCGGCCCATATATAATCATTTTTAATGTTATCGTTATCGGCCCGATAAGGAAATTTGGTCGATATATTAAAGTTAATAAATAATGTAATATTTCCTTCAGATACACACTGTTCAACATGATCGATCTGAATTGCTTGAAACATGATTGGAATCACTTCGAAAAGGAAAATACAGTGAAAGTCTGTCATATCGGCTAATGAGTGTGTTTGGGATATGAATTTTAATGATGAGAGTTTTGTTTTGTAATCAGGCTCTCAGAAATATATACAAATTTGGATTTAGATTTATCGGCCGATATATCGGTTATCGGCTTTCAAATATAAAGAATTATCGGTTAAACCGGCTAAACCGGTGCATCCCTAATGACAATATTATCAGAGTTTAGATGGAGAATGGTGTGTTCAACACGGCTGGTCTACAATCATCATCTTCCTGTGACTGATCCCACATAGAAATCCAGCGAACTGAACCGGTTTGTGCGCATCAACACGCAAAACTCGAAAATCTCAGGAGGATATGTACATAATTTGATGTTTGTTCCACATGTAGAGTCAAGAGTGAGTCTGTTTCTTTTCTTTTCTTCGATCTCCACATTGACGTCTTCATCACCCGTCTCGTACGGTACACCACATGTTGATTTATTTTTTCATGATCAGAATGTGTAAAATATAACGGTGCAAGAGAATCTTTATTTTGTGAGCTACTCTGTGACATTCATTTTTTTCCTTTGAGAATTCTTGAATATTGGTATGAAGTAGATATTAAAAAATAAAGACATTAACATGGAATTGTGTTTATGAAGGTCGGCTTATGGATTTGATCGTGTTGTGTGTGTGTGTGTGTGTGTGTGTGTGTGTGTGTGTGTGTGTGTGTGTGTTTTCGGTTTTTCTATGGCATTGAAAATGTGGAAAAGTCTGTTGGAAAAACGAAGCACGTCTTTACAGGTTATCTGTTTAATAGTGATTATAAGGTGTATTGTTATTGCATGGATTTTATATTAATATAGAATAGAAGACCCTCATAAATGTAAGGTAAGACGCATTTACTGTAACTTATCCTAAAATATGACATTTAAAGAAGAGTTCAGAAGAGTAAAATCTAATTTAGTTGCATATAAAAAACTCATTCCATATAAGAAATAGATAGTCCAACATATAATAAATTCACACATCGCTATTATGAACATTTAAACCTCAAAACTGAGGTGAATAAATCACAAATGTTGATATTCAGGTGGGAAATATTTTAGGCTCATGAGAGATAGGGACATTTTACCCAATTTTACCATGTTTACTCGACAAAAATGATGGAAAAGCAGATTAAATATGCCATCGTTGTACCATGGTACCGTCACAATATGAAAGATTCTGAAAGCTGTTTACACAATGTAATCCAGCATGGTTTTACAGTAGGGATGAGATGTTTACAGTAGGTGTGCTGAACTGTGTTCCTCCACTAGATGGCAGAAACACACTGGCTTTCTCAGATCTAGTCGGATGGATTGACTAAACTAAAGGAATTGGTTAACACACACACACACACACACACACACACTCATCCTCACAAACATCTCCTCTGTCATCATGATACTCTAATAAAACTGCTTGTCATGTAAGAGAGTTTTGGAACAACACGACTTGATTAAATGTAGATTAGATGATAGTCACGCAACACAAAACTCAGTCCAGAAATAAAGTCTGAATGCAACACCACAGATTATACTTGCTTGACTTCAGCCAACGCTTCAGCATCTCTGCCTCGGTGGGTTTAGATGTCCGTCACAGCCAATACACATGCTGGAACACTAATCACACACACACACACACACACACACACACACACACACACACACACACACACACACACACACACACACACACACACACACACACACTCACACACTCAAACTCACTCACACACACACACACACACACACACACACACACACACACACACACAATGGCAACATCTTTAACACAAGCCAATGTCAAAAACATCACTTTTTTTAAACAATTGTCATTAAAAAAATAATTTTAGTAGGCCTATAAAAGCATGGATGGTCTTAAAACAGGATTTTTTTTCTTATACTTTTGGTTTTGTGGTGAAATATAATTAAATTTATTTCAAGTTTTAGTATTTTTGTCTTTTTTTTTTTTTAAACATGTCTAGGCCTTTATAGTTTTTTATATATATATATATATAGCTTTAGTTATTTTAGTACTTCAAGTTAAAATAAATTTAAAATGAGATATGTTTCCTTGGCATTTATATTTTATTTTCAATTATTTTTATATTTGGATATTTTATAATTATTAATTATTTAGATTTATGTAAATTTACAATTTAGTAATGTACTATAATGTACTATAGTTGGTATAACCCTAGATGCCAAACACCGCCAGAAGAGGAGACAGAGAGAGAAGTGCAGAAGACTGACATCATGCTCACTAAACACTGCAGTATTGTACAATAATTATTAGTAATAATTAACCAATAATTAGTAAGTGATCGAACACAACAATAAACTTTTCAAACAATAGCATTGTTGCAACACGACCTCATTAAGTGATTTAAGCAGAGCTGGGTAAGTTACTAGTTACTAGTTTACAGTGTAATTAGATTGCTCTCTGTACTAAATATTGCATTACTTATTAGTAATTACTTCCTAAATCCCATATCAACCTCGACCAGTTGAACAATATAAGGATAGACATGAAACTGCTATTTTAATTATTCTTGAAGTATTTAAAGAGAGGTTACATTAAAAACATACATTTTAACATTAGACGTTGCATTTTATTGTTAAATCCACAAAGAATTGTTCTATATAATTGTCTATACTGTAACCTGTCTAATGCAAGTACATCAGAAGTAACTGTAAATAAATTACAGAAAAATTAAGAGTGATCCCTGCATGCATTTAGCGGAAGAACATTGTGTTGATTGTGCTTTCAGCTCTGCGCGAGTGTGTGTGTGTGTGTGTGTGTGTGTGTGTGTGTGTGTGTGTGAATATGAGCCTTCACAATATATAATGCTTTACAGTGAACTCTGTTAGAGCTGCATATGACAGTAAAACACTTACTCTCCTGTTGAGTAATAAAAAAAGTCGCTTTTACAACATTTCAAATCCCTCAGTTCTCCATCTCTGAAAAGCCGATGTTGATTCTTGTTTTATTACGAGCTCTGTCTCGCTCTCTTTTCTCCAGCTGATTCTCTGGAGGTTGGAGATTTAGATGCTCCATGTCAACCTTCTTCTTATTATTATTATTTGGGCTTATTGGCGGTTCGCATTCTTAAAAAGAGCATTACCCATAGATATCATATAATAAAGGCTAGAGGTCTCGTGCGCGCTGCTGGCCAATGGAGGTCGACGTCCGCACCAGGCGGCCATCTTGCCACAGGCAGCTCGCTCACTCGTAACATTGTGTTTTAATGCTGCATGTACTTTTTAAATAACCATAACTTGCTCAATCTTCTACCGATTTTCAAACGGGTTGGTTTGTTATAAACGTCAGAGATGTAGCCTAGTTATGACACTACATACTTATGAATAATTATAATATTATATATTTCAACATGTTCAAGCATCCAGAATTATAGCCACGTTAATAACGTTTGTAAGAAACCAAACCGTTTGTAAATCCGTCAAGATTTCAGCGAGATAACAGTATTTGTGTTCGTGCTGATCACTCCTTACATCAGGTACAGAGGCCGCCCGAAAGCCTGCCTGTGACAAGATGGCCGCCGGTGATGCCGTTCGAGACTCCGCCGTAAGACATCTAGCCTTATATGGATATCTATGGCATTACCGCCATCTACTGTTAATGGATCAGAGACATTATATCCATACTCCCAGAACAATCAGGACTCGTGCTTTCAGTGTTGCTGCGTGTTCAGCTCCTCCATCTACAGTCCAAGTTCTTCACATTCCAGAGAGGGATAATGATACTAATATTAATAGGCTAATAATACTAATAGCCTATCTATATTCTATAAATCAAATTTGTTCTATTTAAAAACTGTATTATTAAACCACCCCCTTCTACTGAGTTTAAAAGCTTCTTTAATGTTAATTGTTGATCATCTTCTAAAAGTCTTACCTAATATGCATATCTACAGTTTCCTTTGGTCAACCTTCTTCTACTTCTAATGGTGTTTTATGGCAGTTGGCAAACCAACTTTCAGTGCATTACCGCCACCAACTGGACTGGAGTGTGGAGCACTAATAAGCAAAAAAAAAAAAAAAAACTTAAACCTAATTCATGTCAACCTTTCTCACTTGTGACTACTAACCTCTTCCACTCCCACACCAGACACTCGGAAAAGTAGGCGGAGCACCTTTCTTTATTTACGGATATGACGAGATATGCACGGACGAGTGACGTATGTGTGCAATTTCCCGCCGAAATCATCCTGACAGGTCTAAAATAAAAACACTTATAAATAATATAGGCTTACCATAGTGAATCTAGGTCAGACAAAAACACGTTTTGGAAGAAGGATTGATAATGTATTGATTCGTTGTTTAAAGGTCCCGTATTATGCCCCTTTTCACAAGATGATGTCCCCAGAGTGTGTATGTGAAGTTTCAGCTCAAAATACCCAACAGATCATTTTTTACAGCATGTTTAAATTGTCATTTTTTGGGGCTCAGAAAAACGCGCTGTTTTAGTGTGTTCCCTTTAAATGCAAATGAGCTGCTGCTGCCGGCACAGGGGGCGGAGCTTCATGAGCTCGCACACAGTCTCTCAGGACAATTTCATCTCACGGAATGATGATAATATCAGAAACTCTCAGTAACGTGTTCATTTCGAGTCGGACAATAATGCCTACAGAGTCAGAGTGCTGTATAGAAATGAAACAGGTATAGTTTAGTAGTTTAATTACGGTTATTATAACGTATTTGTCATCTGCTTGTATGTATCCATTATTTATTAATAGCCTACAAGTCTGCTGTCTGAATGATGATCAAACATGTACTGATGAGTTTAATAAAGTTTATTGTATATCACACAAAAGATGAAGAGTCAGTTTTACTTCAGAAAATCACCGTAAGAGCTGAGTAAACACAGTAAGTTATAAGAAGTGCACAAGTACATAAACGAATTTCGGTAGAGTTGAGGGAGCATTCCTGTGGGCGGAGCTTAGTCAAAAAACGGTTCTAGTGACGTCATTAAAGAAGGAAGTAGAGGGATGTAGTCCAAACGAGCTGTTCGATGTAGGCGACTTCTGTTAAATAAAATATCTCGCTTGGCATTGAACTTTGAGCTTTATAATTTTACAGATATTATTTATGCTCTAACAGCAACATTACACGCTAACTAAAGTTTGAAACATGGGATAACGAAGAACGGGACCTTTAAATTTTGTTACATTTTGAACAAAAAAGTTACATATTTGCCTGCCTTGCGTTTCATAACGTGACTATTTGAATAGGCTATATTAACTATAGATCTGTTAAACATCATCTAATGTAACACTGTTAATGGCATTAATATTAAGTTCTTATGAAAAGTTAGTAATATTAAGATGCAGATGTATTTAGTGCATGTTTGTTTGTGCCTTTCTCACTTTTTTATTAAATCAGGCCAATTACCCTAGTTGATAATGACTTAAAAGTCCTATTACTGTCTGTCATCATTTCAGAAGCCTCTTGACAAAATGCTGAAGTGTCATTATGAGAGAGCGAAAGCATCTTTACTAATTATTTGAAAAAATGTAGATCTAATATTTCTGACTAGAAGTCTATCATGCTGCTGCTTTATATTCACAGATCATCCACAAGCGATGTGACAGATAGACAAAACATATTAAACAGCTAAACCGACTGAAGAACAAAACCACACACAGAATCATTCGAGTTTTATTTTCATTTAATGGACTAATCCACATACAGTGAAAACCCTAAAGCAAAAAGGTCAGGTTTCTGTTTTTCAGGTACGATGCATGAATAGTACAACAACTAGCAGGTGTCCACGTTCATCAAACAATAAGACAGTCAAACCAGGATCTTACAGTGTCAACTAAAGATAGATCACCCAGAAATCATCATTCACTCACTCAAACACCAACGAATCAGAGTCGTTTTGTGTTTATCCAGGTTTAGAAGGACTCGAGCGAGTAAATGAGGCCAGAACGGGTGAAATAATTACAATAACATCTCCAGGAAAGCTCTATTTTATTCACAGTCTGACTCCTATACTTCAAACTTCTCTTCAGAAATAAGTGTTCGTCGAAAATCAACTGACACTATAAAACATCTCCTAATCTGCATGCAGTTTCATCATGTTTCAGTATCCAGAGAAGCAAAAGTGACTTTAAAAGGTGTTCGACTCGAGCAGCAGATCATTTTGCTATAGAGTTATCGTAATTATTTATTTATTTACAAGAACACGTGACTTCTTGCGTTTCTTCTTGTTATTTAGCTCTGAGAGTCGCTGTATCTGCATCAAAGCTACTGGCTTGAAAAGCTTCATCACGGAATGGAGCAAAACACGCTTTGATTTTCTATACATGCGATTAGAGTATCACAGCGATGTCTGATAGCGGCGGGTTGAGCGTTCATTCACAACCGAAGATTCGAGAATCGGTTCCTTTGAATCTGAATCAAACTGGTCCAAGTGAGGCTGAATTGGGAATTCCAAAGAGTCCATTAGTCAGCACAAGCTCTAAAACATAAATATTTACATAATTATTTTTTGACTAATTATACTTATTCATTCCCTGACACATAGATGCATTTTCTTCTCAGCTGAGCAGACATTTATCTAAACTAAGATAAATTGTCAAAACAATTAAAAGCCATCAAGACAGCCAAACAAAAAACTGTCCACCATTCAACTTAAAGATAAATACTACAATCAAAATATGAATCTAATATTAAATAATAATATATTAAGTAAATTCTAGGAAATATTCTTTCACCGTGGTAAATAATTTTTTTTGCTTATTAAATGTAACTTTATTTAAAATACTTTTGCATTTATATTAATTTCTTTGAATTTTTCAAATCAGGGTTATTGTCGTTAACTAAAACTATTAAAAAATGTTTTTTTGTTAATTGAAATAACGCTAAAAAGACTTTGAACACAAATTTGAAAGGTTGACTTGGCAAGAAACTAAAATAAGTTTAAGTTGAAGCACTAAAATAATTAACTTAGAAAGTTAAACTTAAACTGAAATAAAAATTAAAATAAATTAAACCTCAACACCAATATTAAAAAAATGAAATGACAAAAAATGTACTAAATTTAACATGAAAACAAAAGTATAATAAAGCTAAAATAAAAACTAAACGCTGATTCAAATTCAATATTTCTGCCAACCTCAATTCAAATTCATCAATTAAACTTGAATGAGAAAAGCATCTGAATCCACTTCTGAATGAAGCACAACCTTGATCGTTAACTATCAGACAGACATTATCTATAAAATGCAACACAAAAAAGGTGTGTGTGTGTGTGTGTGTGTGTGTGTGTGTGTGTGTACAGATGATTCATCTGATTTTTTTTTTTTAGAGCTAGTCATTAATTCAAAGACACAATGGGGTCAATCTTTTCAGACGAGGGTTCAGTGGTGTTTCGGGTTGCTGTTAGTTGTTTGTCATGATCCACCAGGACGCTGTGAGAAACAAACAGGCAGATATTAAAGAGATGAAGCATCATAACTCCTCATTAAAGGCTGTTTAATTTCTTGTTTCTTCCAGGCTGAGACAGATGCACTGAGAAAGGGCTGATAAATGATGTGCCGCTCTCTCTCACCTGGCATGAGCATCGTGGACACGATCTCTGGGTCCTCCAGCATGTCTATGATGCAGCGCTGGAACATCTTACTGGCGTCAGACTGCAAATAACTGCAGACAAACAAGCTCGTATTAGCAGAGGATATAATGAACATGGACTTAATGCTCACTTAATGACACTAAACTGAGTTTTGAGTTACATTTCATTTAAGTCTCAGACATCTGGCGTCTCTGTCATGCTGATACTGTCACGTCTCTGTCATATTTTTGCAATCCCATTAGTTGCCACTAGTGGTGCAAGAGCGGCACATTTAAGCCAATGAGTAATCGCTATTCGTCAAACAATCATGGAAAAAATATGTGCATGGTTTCCACAAAATCTGAAGAAGCAAAACTGTTTTCAACATTGATAATCAGAAATGTTTCAGCAAATCATCATATCAAAATGATTTCTGAAGGATCATGTGACACTGAAGACTGGAGTAATGATGCTGAACATTCAGCTTTGATCACAGGAATAAATTACACTTTACTGTATATTCACATAGAAAACAGATGATTTGAATCATAATAATATATCACAATTTTTTTTGTATTTTTGATTAAATAAATTTAGCCTTGGTGAGCATTAAAACATTAAACAATCTTACCAACCACAAACTTTTGAACGGTAGCATAAATAGATGCAACGCACCTGAATATTCAAGCAATACAGAAGTTTGGATTTATTAATAAATGTCAGAGCTTCTTGTTTTTATTTCTCTGAAGGTGAAACACCATCTACAAACTTCCTCCACAGAAGATAATTACACTGTAGTATTATTCACTGCACGTTATAATTGATTTCTGAAATGATTTGTTTCTTAAATTAGATCGCTGTGTCTTTGAGGGGAAGATGAGATCCACGCGTAAGGTGTGTGTTCTTCACAACGCTGTCATGAGAAGCATCACGCATGAGATTAGGTAACATGAGCCGTCACGTGTGAATCTTCTAGATCAGCGTGATCGTGACATTTGTGTTGCTAGACGAGCCATCTGCAAATCTGGAGTCTCGTTAGACCCTCGACAATCTGGCTGGAAAACATTGAAGGAGCGCGCACACACACACACACACACACACACACACACACACACACACACACACACACACACACACACACACACACACACACACACACACACACACTCACATACACACACACACACACACACACACACACACACACACACACACACACACACACACACACACACACACACACACACACACACACACACACACACACACTCACATACACATTCAGGCATGAAAAGTAATTCGAGTCAAGCCCAAAAACATCATCAAGACTTGTATCCAGGGGATAATCTGGCCTCTTAAATGGGAACGTTAGCAAAAGCGTTCTTAGAACATAATTTAGTTAGCAGGGAAATCGATGTTTTAGTGTGTAACTGTTGTGGACAGAAGAGAATCGCGGCGGATCACGTTCCCTGTCGGATGTAAGAGCCAGCAGGAGCTTCAGCACACGGAGGACGACAGCAGGAGGCTGAACAACCCAGACCAGAGCGTGCTCCACTCCAGCGCGCAAGAACACACTCCATTACCATCTGATTTACAGAAACCCTTGAACCAACTCTCTAAATCATCATGCTGCTCAACACACACACACACACACACACACACACACACACACACACACACACACACACACACCTCATCCAGGAAATACGGTCCTCCCAGAACTCATAGATGATGTAGCAGCTCTTCTCCGGAAGCTTCTGGATGGACACACTGAGCGAGAGACACAGAGAGACGACCGGTCAGTGCAAGCATTTCAACATCGCCACTAACACTAGAATTAACTCTACATGATCAAAACTCTGCTGATAAACCCCTCGCACTCAATCTCCTCCAGTCCTTCTGTCTCTGATCGACAGAGAAATTACATTAAAGTATATTTTAGTTCACCATAAGTGCTTGCCAGAACATTCAGCAGTGCTTGATATTTAAATATGAAATTAAATATAAAGATGTACTTGAGTCTGGGTCAAAAAAAGCACAACAAAGTTCAGCTAAATGCAAACTATAATACACTTTCATTTCATTCAAATGTCTGAAAAGTTTGCACTCATGTATATTCTTTCACAGTGTATTATGTAGTAAGTACTCTTATTTTAAAGGATGCTAAAGTGCACTTCTTTTCCACAAGGGGTCGAGCTGAAAAAAGGCACATGAAAGATGCATAAACACACATATATGACTTATATGTGCTTAATTCTGAAATTTAGGAACAGACTGGACATGAAACTGTTATTCACTGATATTGTTCAGAGAGTGAAGCAACGAGAACCCAATCAACTCATTCATTGAAAAGACTCAAAAGAACAAAACATTTCTTTAATTGGACTTCGCTACTTCATTACTTCATTATATACTTTCTCCGTTCACTCATTGCCTTCATCCATCACTGATTTTCATTAAACATATTGTATCGTTCATCATTGTGTTCATTATGATGGAGGATCTTGGAGCTTAGACGCACTCAATCTCCTCCAGTGCTTCTGTCTCTGATCGACAGACTGTTTTAACGAGTAAAAGTCTTTAAGTTTAATTCTACAAACGTCCTTCAGCTCGAGCTTCACGAGTCTTTAAGATCTGAAATCTGCACTGATTTTTATCAAGTAAATGTGAAAATAACTATTATATTAATACAAATAATATTTCGAGATGAACGCTTACTGGACTGAAGCAACTTTGGTTTACTTGAATATCCATACATAATTAAAAAAAATATATATATTCTGTATCAAATATGATCATGAGGCTTCTGAGGAAGCTTTATTTGTTCATCTCTCAATCATCATTGTATTGCATTATATATTTTAAAACTACAGAGCTTTGATCATAAACTAAGCATTTAAATATCATCTTACTAAGACATATTATTGGCAGATATTGATATTTATATGCTATTTGTGTAATTATCTGTTATAAAGATCTCATTGATTTACATAACAAGCTTTCAGAATTTCATCTTACGTTTTGTCCATATAAATATCAGCATCTGCACCAAATTGCATATTTTGAGTCCCTGAATAAAATCAAGCTGTTTTTCCTCCTCCACATTCTCACTATATCAGACTATATGAGCCATAAAAGCCTGATGTATCAAATATGAGTCTGTTTTTGTTGTTGTCTTTTTATCTAAAGGTTCAATTTAAAGGATTTCAGGCTTTACAGGGTTAATATTCTCTTGGAGCATTACGGTTCATACAGTATCTTGATAGTAACTTCATAATATGTGACCCTGGACCACAAAACCAGTCACATGGAGCAATTTTATGAAATTGAGATTTATGCATCAGTGAATAAATAAGCTTTCCATTGATGTATGGTTTGTTATGATAGGACAATATTTGGCTGAGATACAACTATGTAAATCTGGAATCTGAGGGTGCAAAAAATCTAAACACTGAGAAAATCTCCTCTAAAGTTGTGCATTTATGTTCTCGATTGTGCTGCATTCACTCACAGAAATACATGTTTTATATATTTACGGTAGGAAATTTACAAAATATCTTCATGGAACATGATCTTTACTTAATATCCTCATGATTTTTGGCATAAAAGAAAAATCTATCATTCTGACCCGTGCAATGTATTGTTGGATATTGCCACAGATATACCCGTGCGACTCGTGACTGGTTTTGTGATCCAGGGTCACAGATGGTGTGTGTGTGTGAGTGTGTTTTCCTCACTGTAGGTTGTCGTTCTGATTGGCAGTGGTGTCGGCGTACGTCTTCAGAGCCTTCTGGAACTCCTCGACATCACTCTCCGTCACGCTCATCTGTCTCTGCACCAGCAGAATGTTCTGGAGAAGGAAACACACACATCAAATATGACTAACTTGAAAGAGAACCAACGCTAGCTTCCGGTTTCATGCCCAACATCTGATCATAATACAGAATCTGTGTATCATTACTCATTCACCCTCATGTCCTCGTGTATAATATAATATTTTATAATACACTGAAAGTGCTGACACTGTCCCTTGTGAAAAAGAAGAGTGCTTAATTATACCGAATGTGCATATTTCTGCAGATAATATAATATTAATGAAATAAAAGTTCACTTTCATGACTGTGGTTCTTATCTCATTTGAATAACTTTGTGATAATGTCAGAAAGCCTTATCTTTGGCATGGCACAGAAGTACACTTATTTTAATGTGACTAACATACTAAAGCACATCAAGTACTTGATTATAATTCTAACTGTAGTGTGTTATCTGATATTACATCTACAGTAAATATATTTTGAATTTATTTAAACTTAATCACAAACGTGTAATTACAAATATATATAATTACATGACGTACAAGTTTCGATAGAAATGACATTAAAGTATATTTTAGTTCACCATAAGTGCTTGGCAGAACATTCAGCAGTGCTTGATATTTCATTTCATTCAAGTGTCTGAAAAGTTTACACTCATGTATATTCTTTCACAGTGTATTGTGTCCAAAGTAAGTACTCTTATTTTAAAAGGATGCTAAAGTGCACTTCTTTTCCACAAGAAGTCGAGCTGAAAAGAGGCAGACGAAAGATGCATAAACACACATATATGATTTATATGTGCTTAATTCTGAATTTTAGGAACAGACTGGACATGAAACTGTTATTCACTGATAATGTTCAGAGAGTGGACCGAATTAACTCGTTCATTGAAAAGACTCAAAAGAACAAAACATTTCTTTAATTGGACTTCGCTACTTCATTACTTCATTATATACTTTCTCCGTTCACTCATTGCCTTCATCCATCACTGATTTTCATTAAACATATTGTATCGTTCATCATTGTGTTCTTCCGATCTGACTGCCGTTTAACGTCTGTAATTCTTGCATTATGATGGAGGTTAAACAGACATAAAATCTGGACTGGACTTCTGAGGCGGTGGATCGGAGAACTCACTGATTTGTACGTGCTGGCCAGTGTATCTTCTTTCAGTGGCTCCAACTTTGGACTCTAGAAATGAAAAGCAAAACACACTTGGTTTGTAAGACATGCAATCTCAATATACAAGCTCAAAAAAGATTAATGTGTGAATGGATATTTGGACTTATTCACCTGACACTCCAGTTTGTCGATGAGCTGCTGCAGTCTGTTGATCTGAGAGCACCAGTTTTCATCTGTATCTACGGTAACGCCTGAGACGCAACACACACCAACACTCAGTACACAACTCCACTCATCAGCAGCATTACTGTTAAAACTATTAAAAATGTTTTTGCTTATAAGACATTTAAAAGACACTTTATATTCAGTAATATCTGTTTGACTGCACTGACACTATTGGGTGAGAACAAAACTTAAAAATCAATTCTGTCTGTAGAGCTGCTTTGTATTTTAATAACTGAGTTTGCTTCATAATTAATAAACTTTGTAACATTTACACTGTTTCTGAACTACATTGAAATAATATTGAACACAATTACAAAATGTATGACTCTCATTATTTAAACATAAAAACATTTCTACAAAACAAATTATATAACTTATGAATTTTACATTATTTTAAACTAGCTTTACTTTTTAGACATCGGACTGGACGAAAGGCCTGATATAGAGCTGGCTGCAGTTACACAGTTACACCAGTCGGTGGCGACAAGTGACTGCATTACTGAATGTTGAATTAATATTCTAATTCATTCTACCGATTCGCTGAAACATTCAGTAACGAATGAACAAGCCTTTATGGGTGAGTCATTGAATCATTCATTCAACCAATTCTTTCAACAACAATTGAATCATTACGAAATGAAACAAGCTTTTATGAGTGAGTCATTGAATCATTCATTCAACCAATTCTTTCAACAACAATTGAATCATTACGAAATGAAACAAGTTTTTATGAGTGAGTCATTGAATCATTCATTCAACCAATTCTTTCAACAACAATTGAACCATTACAAAATGAAACAAGTTTTTATGAGTGAGTCATTGAATCATTCATTCAACCAATTCTTTCAACAACAATTGAATCATTCAGAAATGAAACAAGTCTTTATGAGTGAGTCATTGAATCATTCATTCAACCAATTCTTTCAACAACAATTGAATCATTACGAAATGAAACAAGCTTTTATGAGTGAGTCATTGAATCATTCATTCAACCAATTCTTTCAACAACAATTGAACCATTACAAAATGAAACAAGTTTTTATGAGTGAGTCATTGAATCATTCATTCAACCAATTCTTTCAACAACAATTGAATCATTCAGAAATGAAACAAGCATTTATGAGTGAGACATTGAATCATTCATTCAACCAATTCTTTCAACAACAATTGAATCATTCTGAAATGAAACAAGCCTTTATGAGTGAGTCACTGAATCATTCATTCAACCAATTCTTTCAACAACAATTGAATCATTCAGAAATGAAACAAGCCTTTATGAGTGAGTCATTGAATCATTCATTCAACCAATTCTTTCAACAACAATTGAATCATTCAGAAATGAATCAAGTCTTAATGAGTGAGTCATTGAATCATTCATTCAACCAATACTTTCAACAACAATTGATTCATTCAGAAATGAATTAAGTCTTAATGAGTGAGTCGAATGAAAAAAACAGTATGATTCAGGTGTGGTTTTGTTTGGAACTTTAGTCATTAGTGGAGCAAAAATAGACATAACTTATAATATTATGTCTAAAATGTAAGTCGCTTCATAATTAATAACCTTTGCACTGTTCACACTGTTAATGAACTGAATAATATTGAACTAAATTGAGCTGAATAATAACACTATTGTCTTTCAAAAGCTGTGTGTGTGTGTGTGTGTTACCGGTAGTGAGAATGCCTGAGTACGGATCAGTAGGCGACAAACACATGTTCTTCTGCACTCGGCGGCCACATCTTCTGTTGTTCTTCTGTATGATAAGATGCTCCGGGACTTTAACTTCAACCCTACAGAGAAAAAGAGCCCAGATCCTCTGTTAATGTTCTGCATCATAGGAATGTGTAAATATATTTTGTGCTTACGTAAAATTATGATGTTGTATCAGTAATAATATCGTCCCCCTGTAGTCATATAATCTATGATCACCAACATGACACATTTAAAAGTTTTTTCCTTAAAGAAAAATTCTTCATGTCTTAAAATATTGTTAACCTTTCCTGTTTCTGTTTCCTAACCGTGGTTGGGAGACACAGGGGAGATCCGTCTTCTCCAGGGCCGGAAGTTCTCCTCCCGGGGTTAACTCCCTAAACTTCACGCTGTTTAGTGTGATGGTAGCATATAAAAACAAAGAGGCCGTCTTGCCGAAGAGTTTAGGTGCTTTATTTTTCTAGCTGCACTGAAATACACTGCACATGGACTCGCTAACTACCTGTACTGGTCACCGTGTCACTCTCACACACTCTCATCCGCTGCTTCGCGGGGATCAGACGGGGGAGGGGCGCGCCTCGGACACGCGCACTCACTCACTCTCATTCACACACACACACTGAGCTGTCCTAAACTAAACACATTGGAGACACATCCCACAACACTACCCCCACCATGGACTGGCAATTAACACTAATTCCATTCCATCTAAATGTACTTAGCACACACTCTCTATATCTGTAGGCCTAAAATGTGAAGAGATAGCTGTGTCCCAAATAGTATGTAAATCTAAATGGGTAGGTTATACTAATTTAACAAGTGCCTAAGCAGTGCTAAAAGTTCTAAAGCTCATTCAACAGTGAACACAAGAGTGAAACATAAACGGAAATGCAATAGTCTCTAATAAAACATAAGAGTACATCACCTTTTAAATCCTATTCTTCGGTGACCAGAGGTAATACTGTCTGACTAATACAGTAATAATCAAAACATACATTGGATGCAATAAAGTGCAAGCATGTAAAAGCATTGAAAAACTCTTCTACTTTTTTTTTCCTTTTTTTTGAACGTGAAAACAAAAGTGCTTTTTGTAGAAAAAAAAAATAATATAGAACAAACTAGACTAGAGTCCAAAAACGTGAACTGTAAAGTCTCTAGTGCAAATATGAACTGTCATAGGTGACTCACTCAGTGACCCAGTCCCCATACCGGGACGGTCCTCGGCGCTGACGTTGGGGTCGAGGTTCGCGCAGAGACTGGTGGTGAGGCTCTTCCACCGCACCCCCACCATGATCAAGTATCACATGGGAAGGAGTGGATGGAAGAGACCCGATCATGTGAGAATTAGCAGCAGGTGGAGTGGACGGCCGGGAGTCGCTGGAACCATCACTCGAGGCAGTAGAGTAGAGGCTGTCCAGACCGAGATCCTCCCGGTCCGCTGGGTGCCCATCCACAGCTGGTGGCAGGATCTCAGAAGGCGTCCAGTTCTGGGATTGGTCCAGGACCCAGGCATTGTCCAAAGGCTCACGGCTGCGGTAGCATTTGAGTTGATCATGGTGGACGACCTTGACCTTAGTTCTGGGGCCCTTTTGGATCCGGTAGACTAGATCGTCTAAATGTCCCATAACAAAGTAAGGTCCTTCGTAGGAGGGGAGGAACTTTTTGACTTTGTTTTTGACATGACGTGTTCCTTTGATGAGATACCACACCGCGTCGCCGACTTTGTACTGTGTGTGGCAAGCGTTTTTGTCGTATTGTCTTTTTGCACGCGTGACTGACTCACCAAGAGCTTCTCGGGTGATGTTGTGAGCTAGTTCCAACCGCTCACGCATTTGTTGCACATACTCAGGGGCGGAAGGTGCATGATCTGAGTCCGGAGGCAAACCAGCTACAAGGTCCACTGGCTCGCTTATTTCACGGCCGAACATCATGAAGTTGGGGGTGAAACCAGTAGCGCTGTGCTTGGTTGCTCTGTACGCCATCACTGCATATGGGATCATCAGGTCCCAATCCCAGTGACAGTGTTCTGCAGTGGAGGCCAGGATCTTTTGGAGGGTGGCGTTAAAACGTTCAACTTGGCCGTCGGACTGCGGTCTGAATGGTGTAGTGTGGGTTTTGTCGATGCCAAACAAACGGCACATTTCTTGGAATACCTCTGATTCAAAGTTGCGCCCTTGGTCGCTGTGCAGACAGTGAGGCATTCCAAAGCGACATACCCATTCAGTTGCTACTACGTTTGCCACTGTCACAGCCTTTTCGTCAGGGATTGGGAACGCTTCAGTCCATTTTGTGAAATACTCCTGTATTACGAGTATATAACTGTTTTTACGTTCTGTCTCATTGAGTGGGCCCATAATGTCCAGTGCAATGCGCTCCATGGGTGCTCCAACTCTGACAGTTCCCATGGGTGCTTGTGGAGTCTTGTGGGGTCTGGCTCTGCATGCGCAGTTTGTACAAGTCCGGCACCAGAGGGCTACATCTTCTCTCATGTGGTACCAGTAGTATCTGGTTTGAAGTCTGGCCACAGTCCTTTCAATACCAAAATGTCCACCTACTGGCCCTTCATGCATTTGGCGCATCACATCGGGTTGCATTTTGCGAGGAAGAACAATTTGAGGATAGAACTGTGTGTCGTCTAAACAGTAAAAGCGGCGTACCAGTACTCCATCTCTGAAGTACAGTCTTCTCCATTGACTCCAGTACGTTTTGGTAGCTGGGCTGCATGGGGAGACTGTGACCCACGGGGGCCGCTCACTGCTGACCTCTAACCAAGCTCTGATTGGTGCAATGTCTGTATCAGCAGCTTGAGCCTGGCGCAACTCCTCCATAGTCCAGCCAAGAAACAGTCTGGTCTCGTTTGTGTTTGTCACATAAATAATCTCTGTTTGTTTTAAAGTGTCTGTGTTGGTAACATTGACAGCGCTTACCCCCACCGGACTCAGCAATAGGGAGCTGGTGTCAGAGTCCAAATCACACTGAATTGCTTGGTGACTTGTGGTTCTCCGCTGCGAGGAAGGGTCCTGCAGATTACAAGGACAGGACTGGCGGCAGGGCCTGCGGGAGAGACTGTCAGCATTTGTGTGCAAGCGACCTGGGCGATGGATGATCTCGAACTCGTACTCCGCTAGCTTCTCAAGCCACCGGGCTAACTGACCTTCCGGCTCTTTCATTCGCGTGAGCCAGCGCAAGCTGCTGTGGTCGGTTCGTACCTTGAAAGGCCTTCCAAGTAGGTATTGCCGAAAATGGGATGTGAAATCGACAATGGCTAGCAGCTCCCGTCTCGTAGTGCAATAGTTCTGTTCAGTTTTGGCTAGTTTACGGCTACCGTACGCCAACACCCGTTCTGTGCCACCCTGCATTTGCGACAGAACAGCGCCGATACCTGAGTCGCTGGCATCGGTGTCCAGGATCATTTCACCATGGTCCAGTGGATAGCCTAAGACAGGGGCTGTGATGAGGTGGTGCTTGAGCGTGTCGAAGGCGGCTTGGTGTTCAGCGTGCCACTGGAAGTGTGCATTCTTCTTTGTCAGGTTATGTAACGGTTCGGCAATGGAGGCAAAGTTTTTCACAAACCTGCGATAGTAGGAGGCGAGGCCAATGAAACGTCTGACCTCTTGGACTGATGTGGGAGTGGGCCAAGCTTGGACTTTGTTGACTTTATTGGGGTCAGTGGCCACACCGTGCTCGGACACAATATGACCTAGATAGACAACTTGACGGCGGAACAGGCAGCATTTGGCTGGTTTCAGTTTGAGATTTGCCTGTTTGAGTCTCTGGAACACTTGGCTCAGTCGCTGCAGCATCTCAGGCACATCCTTGGCCAGCACGATGATGTCGTCCAGATAGACGAGGCAGGTCTCCCACTGCATGCCGGCAAGGACACGGTCCATAAGGCGTTGGAACGTCGCCGGCGCATTACATAAGCCGAACGGCATAACGTTCCATTCAAATAGCCCATTGCGGGTGCAAAAGGCGGCTGCACGGCGGGCCCTTGGTGTTAGCTCAACTTGCCAATAACCTGCAGCAAGATCCAAAGTACTGAACCATTTGGCGGTGGCGAGAGTATCCAGCGTGTCTTGGATGCGGGGTAGCGGGTACGCATCGGTGATGGTGTGGTTGTTAAGTGCCCTGTAGTCTATACAAAGGCGATAAGTCCCATCCTTTTTACGCACCATAACGATCGGTGAGGCCCAACTGCTGTGGCTGCGTGTGGCGATGCCGCTCTGGAGGCCCTCACTGATCTGCCGTTCTGCACTTCGCTGCTTTTCCCCAGCCATGCGACGAGGAGGCTGCTTCACTGGAGGTCCCGGCCGGGTTATGATGTCATGCTGCACAAGACTGGTCCGGCCCAGATCACCAGGTCCCCTGGAAAAGACACTTTCATAGGCACACAACAGGTTAGATAGTTCAAGTTTTTCATTGTCATTAAAGTCAGTGGAACTCTGGGAATAGAGCTCCTGGAGGTGCTCTGGGACTGCAGGGGGGCTGGCTGGAAAGTCTGCCGCTGTGGGGACACTGGCCAAGGGCAGAGCTTCAGCTGGCTGGAGGAGGCCTGCAATGGCACCTTCTTTAATAGTCACAGCCTTATTGCCAGGGTTAAAGAGGCGTAATGGAACGATGTTGGTGGGCTGTGCATTGACTAGGGCTCTGGCAATGAGTACTTTGTGCTTTTCAACGAAGCCTTTGGTGGGGCTAAGCATCATGTCTCCCTGAGCTTCTCTGCAAAAGTGCACGTTGCCCTTGACAAGGTACTCTTGTCCCGCTTCAACCACAACAGTTCTGGCCACTCTTACAGCGTGTGACTTTGGAACAGTTTCTGGGTGAAAGTAGGGCACTTCTTCCCCAAACAGAATTATGCGGTGCCTACCGAAATCAAGGCGGGCCTCAGCTTGGGTGAGGAAAGGATGGCCAAGCAGCACCTCATTGCCCTCTATATCCGCTACAAGGAAGTCCACTTCAACTTGACGGTTGTTGATACTGACCGGTATCTTGGCCTCACCGAGCACTGGCACGTCTCCTGGTCCCACCCCGAGCAAAGTCTCTACGGTGGATGACTGAAGCGGTGGTCTCACGTCTTGGTGAATGGCGTTGTATTGGTGAAGGGGCAGCACGCTCCTCCGCGCTCCACTGTCCAGGACTGCACATACCTCCAGCTCAGATATGCGCATGTGAATGTTCATTTCACGATGCTGGCTTTTAAGGTGGAACACAGTGGTCAGCGGGCTTTCTTTGGCGGCGCTTGAAAAGAAAGTCTTTGTATTTCTTTGAGGGGACGAGCACTGGCTCTGTTTGTGACCCCAACCATTACAGTTATAGCAGCGAATGTCACCCTTTTTAAAGTTCTTGTGCTGCTTTAGTGTTTTTGCAGATGTGCGTGGGACAAAGTGATTGAGTGATGGGCTAACTGCAGAGGTAGTGGTAGTCACAGTCTCATTTTTGTCTCTTTCTCTGACAACAGCAGCCCGGGGCCTGCGTTCAGTGAGGTTGCGGGCCCCTGGCTGCATGATGCTGGTGACATAGGAAGCAGCTCTCTTGGTAGTGTCATGACGGTGAGCTATCTCGTAAGCTTTGGCTAATGTAGCTGGACGTTTTTCTAATAGTCTTTGAACTAGCTCTGCATCCCCCAGGCCGTTTGTGAAAACTTCAACAGCTATAGCGTCTTGCTCAGCCTCTGACCAATCACCATAAGCTATAGCTACTTTTCCATAAATGTCATCTCTGAACACATGAAGCGCCTCACCAGATTTACGCACTCTTTGCCTCAGCTCTACTGCTACAGCCGCTGCATGATCTGAAGAAGGGCCATAAGCAATTTCGAGTTCCTCCAGCAGGCGGCGGTAGTCCCATTTGGACGAACGAGGGTTTCTGTGGACGATGGCGCCTGCAGCTCCGGTGAGGCAGAATTTCAGCTGAATGGCCATTGTTTTGACTGACCAGTGATTTGCCTCTGCGCAGCTCTCAAACCTGTGCAGAAACTCTCTCCACGGTGTGCTGCCGTCGTACTGGCCGGGACGGAGAGTGGGGACTCTCTCTTTGGGGTTATAGTCCTCATCACTGTCCGACAGAGGAGGCTGACGGGACGCAGAGCGGCTCTTATGTGTTGGAGATGAGGGACAGGGCTGGCGCAGTGGGAAATGTCCATGTTTCACAGTCATGTCGGGATTAATAAAAGAATAGGGCATAGGAAGCGTAACGGCTTCAGGTTTGGATATAGCTGGTGTGCTTTGTACAAAACTTCCCATGTGAGCATTGGCAAAGGGATTTGTAACTTCATAGTGCCCCTTAAATGGCATGTCTGGAGCGGGATATGTGAAAATGTGCATGTCTGGCCTTCCCACGGAGCCGTGGCTTTGACTGTTGCCTCTGCAAAAGGGATTTGTGGGCGAAAAATGGGCGGGGCTGTCGAACGGCGCGAACAGATCTTCTCCATTTGCAAGTGTGTTAGTGCAACTTTCATCACACAGGAATGGGTTATAATGTTCGTGTTTTCTCTCAGCCTTGCGTTCATAAGCTTTCACAGTACCTTGACTGTTGTCCTCAACATTGGTTAGCGACATGAACGGGTTTGAGTAGTTAGTTTCTCGTCCGTAAACATCGGAGGGATAACGAGCGGCCGCCATGTTATATTAGTTTAGCCACGCCACTATTACAGTTGTATTACAGTCACTCGGCTTTACTTTTTATTGTCCTTTTATTTTCATTGCTCACCAGTTTAACAACGTGAATGTCCCTTCGTGGTCGCCAGTGTTAACCTTTCCTGTTTCTGTTTCCTAACCGTGGTTGGGAGACACAGGGGAGATCCGTCTTCTCCAGGGCCGGAAGTTCTCCTCCCGGGGTTAACTCCCTAAACTTCACGCTGTTTAGTGTGATGGTAGCATATAAAAACAAAGAGGCCGTCTTGCCGAAGAGTTTAGGTGCTTTATTTTTCTAGCTGCACTGAAATACACTGCACATGGACTCGCTAACTACCTGTACTGGTCACCGTGTCACTCTCACACACTCTCATCCGCTGCTTCGCGGGGATCAGACGGGGGAGGGGCGCGCCTCGGACACGCGCACTCACTCACTCTCATTCACACACACACACTGAGCTGTCCTAAACTAAACACATTGGAGACACATCCCACAACAATATCTTGAATGTAACTCGACACCCTTGCCTCATTTAGTATACGCGGTTCTATGAATATGCAAATGAGCCCCGCCTCCACTCACTCACTCAGCTCAGAGATCCACTGGTTGACGATCACTCGTTGATCTGATTGGTTACAAGGTAGTTTGTGACGTCAGAAACACCAGCGATTTCAAAGCGTGTTTTTGAGACTGTCTTTGGTTCACTGCAGTTTTAAGGAGCAAAAACACTTAGCAATGCTGTCGACTTATGAATTTACACATGGTTTGTCTTAAAGCAGATTAAAAACTCCACATAGACGGCATTAAAAGCTTGGTTTTCACCACAGAGGGACTTTAAAACTAGAAGCATTCAGATGGTGTTGTTTTCAGTGAATATCCAGCAGAAGACAGTGAGTGGATGGCAGATTTGACAAAGCACAGCTGCAAGAACACAGCATCTGTGCGTCCGCGTTCACTGCCAATAGTTGATGAGCATAAGCGAATAACATTGAATGTGAATAACCTCGTCAATGTTGTAACCCTGCTGACGTTACCCACATATGTTCACATGAGTCAGAAGTCTCTCTCAAGGCTGTTGTTGACCCACTTCTGCTATTATCATCAGATGCACATATATCTGATGTAACTGACCACAGACCCAAAAACGTGTGGAAAACGCTAGAGATTTCTGAACGGGCTGTGTGTTTAGCTGGAGATCATCTGCATGTGTATTGATTCTCAGAATGAAACTTAGGCTACGTCTACATTAATCCGGATACATTTGAAAACGGCGTTTTCGTTTATAAACGCTCTCCGTCCACACTAGCGTTTTCAAGCGTTTTCGGACGTTTCAGTGTGGATGAGAAACTTTTGAAAAACGCCTGAAAACGCTAAATTCACCTTTACTGCGCATGTGTAAAACCCCACAAACGCTCACTGATATGATTCAGATGGAAAAATAAATAATAAAGTTATCGCGCAATTCTTCTGACAGGATAATTTTATTTAGTAAAATATCTCACCATTCACTGATGCGTCCAGGTCGCACGCAGACACCATATGTTTGGTCTAAAACGCGACTGTTCTCATGTATTACCGCAGGACAGCAAATGTGAGTAAATTCTGTCATCTTTGCAGGACTGTGATATGAAGAGTGTGCAATGTAGAATATTTTTAGCAATAGTGTGAAAGTGAATAGCACATAACAGGCACAATACTGGTATAAACGTGAATACCTATTGGTACAATATGCGTCACATGACTAAAATTACGTCATCGTTTTTAAATCTCTCCGGTTTCACAGTCCACACTACAACGCAAAAACGGCGTTTTCAAATGTATACGCTTTGGAGTGCGTTTTCAAAAAGCTTCGTTTTCCTTAATAAAAACGCCGTCTCAGTGTGGACGGAAGGCCAAAACGGAGAGAAAAAGATGCGTTTTCAAACGAAAACGTATTAGTGTGGACATGGCCTGAAGCTTTGAGAACTCTTGAGCTGATTAATTCATGAGATCAGCTGCGCATCGAGAAACGAACAGCGCCAAACACAATTACAAAATGTATTATTCGTATTATTTAAACATAACGAAAAACATTTCTACAAAACAAATTATATAACTTACAAATATTACAGAACTTTAGACTATCTTTACATCGGGACTGGACAAAAGGCCTGATATAGTGCTTTACACAAGTGACTGCATTACTGAATGTTGAATTAATAGTCTGATTCATTCAACCGATTCGCTCAGCAACACTGATACATTCAGTAACAAATTGTCTTTATGAGTGAATAAGTCTTTATGAGTAAGTCACTGAATCATTCATTCAACCAATTCTTTCAACAACGATTGAATCATTCAGAAACTAAACAAGTCTTGATGAGTGAGTCATTGAATCATTCATTCAACCAATTATTTGCACAATGACTGAATCATTCAGAAACTAAACAAGTCTTGATGAGTGAGTCATTGAATCATTCACTCAACCAATTCTTTCAACAATGATTGAATCATTCAGAAACTAAACAAGTCTTGATGAGTTAGTCATTGAATCATTCACTCAACTAATTCTTTCAACAACAATTGAATCATTCAGAAATGAAACAAGTCTTGATGAGTGAGTCATTGAATTATTCATTCAACCAATTATTTCAACAATGACTGAATCATTCAGAAACGAAACAAGTCTTGATGAGTGAGTCATTGAATCATTCACTCAACCAATTCTTTCAACAATGATTGAATCATTCAGAAATGAAACAAGTCTTAATGAGTGAGTCATTGAATCATTCATTCAACCAATTATTTGTACAATGACTGAATCATTCAGAAACTAAACAAGTCTTGATGAGTGAATCATTGAATCATTCACTCAACCAATTCTTTCAACAATGATTGAATCATTCAGAAATGAAAAAAGTCTTAATGAGTGAATAAGTCTTGATGAGTGAGTCATTGAATCATTCATTCAACCAATTATTTCAACAATGACTGAATCATTCAGAAATGAAACAAGTCTTTATGAGCGAGTCACTGAATGGTTACGAACGCTGATTCATTCAGGATCGAAAAACGGTATGGTTCGGCTGTGGTTTCGTTTGGAACTATTGTCATTAGTGGAGCAAAAACAGATATAACTTGTAATATTATATCTAAAATGTAAGTCACTTTATATTAACTTCTTGTTTATTGAACTGCAGTATAAGCAATACCACACTCGCAATAAATAGCATTTTACAACATAAATGTGTTTGTAAAAATGACACAATGATTAAGTGAATAAAGGATCTGAAGTTCAGCTAAGCAAGAACAAAAATCAGAAGAAACATCAGTTATTGTTATTATATATTAATATCAGTCACCATTATTGGTTGCAATTGTGCAATCCTGAAGCTATAACATCCAGAAATGAGTCTGACGTTCACCAGGACTACGATAAACTCATGCGAGTATACGCTGAACTATACAGTGTTATGAAATGGTCCTAATGGAGCTTTTCTGTTCGACAAAAGGGAATTACAGTCAGAGAGAAATAACAGCAGAAATGTTCTTTGACTTACTGAGCGATTACAGCGAACAAAAACATATGCAAACATTTTCCTGTTGTTTCCGTCGCATTACGAGCTCTTCTGAGAATACCGGCGTGTTTCTGTGACAGATGCTTTGTGAGGAAGAAAACACCCCACGGATAAACAAGACAAATGTGCTTCATCATGAAGAATACATTACTATTACTTCTGCTGCACTCTGTTTATCGGTTTCTCCCTCTTTCTCTTGTCTCGTTTATGAAATGCTGAGATGAGCAGAGGCTACATCCTAATAATACAAAGCATCTCACCTCAGGCTCACAGATCCATCTTCATATCACACTATTTATGGGTTTCTAGAGGTTTCAGAAGAACTCTTTTAAGGATCCTATAATGCCACCGTTCTTATGATGTCTAAAGACATACAAGGTTCTTCTAAAACATTATAGGAATATAAAAATAGGTTCTTATAAGCAAATCAAGTACTACATTTAATTGGGGTGGAATTTGTATGTAAGAAAGTAGAATTATACTGAACTGACATTTATTAAAAATCATATAACCTTTAGATTCAATTCAGAAATTAGATTAGATTAAGGGATTGATGGATGGATGGATAGATAGTTCTTCTCTATATCAGTGTCAGTGAACTCCTGAAACGCCTCCATTGTAGTCTTGAGTTTCTTCCGGGAACGAACACGTCACAATATTCCTCATTTACATAATTAATTCGAAGAATAAAGGGGCGGGGCCTGGTTGAGTTAGTTAGTAGTGTGTTGAAACTGGTGGTTATGGTAAGGGGCGGGGCATTTCCCAAACACACTCGAAGCACTCAACCAATCACAACACACTGCTCCAGTCGACCAATCAGAGCACAGTGTGCTTTTCAGAAGGAGGGGCTTCATAGAGACAGGAAGTAAACAGAGCGTTACTGACAGACTGGGAAAAGAGGAGCCGCAACAATGGAGAATATGAGGAGAGTAATCAACATTCAAGCAGGAAAACCTGTTCTAGTAGAGCCTGAAACAACATGGTTCTCTCGAAGAGGTTTTCCTCTCTGAACTGTAAAAGTGTCAGGAACTCCTTTAATTTTAGGAGTGCAAGACAGAAAAAAAAAGTGTTGCGTTTACAGTGTGTATGAGTGTGTGTGTGTGTAACTCACGGAGCGGTGCTACTTTGCGCCTCCACGGCCTCCATCGCACACTGGAGAGACATCTGGAGCGACAGCAGCTGGCTGGACGTCTCCCTCAACATGAAGCGGGTCACAAACTGACCCAGAACCGATGAACCCTGGTACTCCTGCAGAAGAAGAAGCTCACTGTATTACCTCACATGCAGCGTTTTCTTTACCTGCTGCATCAGTCGTCATTTACGACATTGGGCCCTATTTTAACGATCTGAAACGCAAGTATCAAGCGCGAAATGCAAGTAACTTTGTGGGCGGATCTCGGGCGCTGTTGCTATTATACCGGCGGGATAAATGACTCTTGCGCCCTACGCAAATCTAAAATGGGTTGGTCTGAAGTAGCTTCATTACTCATAGGTGTGGTTTGGGCGTAACGTGAAATAAACCAATCAGAGCGTCATCTCACATTCCCTTTAAGAGCAGGCGCGCTTGTTCCATGGCGGATTGCTATTATAACGGCGGATTTGCCAGGAGCGGTTCACAGCCGAGGAGACCGACGTTCTCGTCAGGGCCGTAAAACACAGAGAAGTGACATTGGGGATGGAGAAACACACCCAGATTAGCTTCGGTTAAACAGGCGTATGATAATTTGGGTAAATGTGTAAGCTAGATTTATGCCTATTTTTTCACATCTTCATGGACACAACAATGATTTCCCTCGTGTGTTAATATTTTTCCTTGTAATTATGTATGATTTTCTAAAAATGAGAACTGCTGCTTCTGTGTAGATGAGATGAGCAAAGTGCATGCGCGTTGTGCACACGCTACATTGATTATGGCCAAGCATGCGCCCTTAAACGACTTTAGACGAGGTTTCTCCTGGTCAGTGGCGGAATTGTTTTCTGAAACTGCAAAATAGCACCAGGGAACGTTTGCGCCGGAACACGCCTCCTCTTTTCGCTGAACCGCCCCGGGAGCGCAAGTTCATTACCTAATTTACCGACGTGCTTCTGTGGAGGGAAAAGTCCGCTGTGCGCGGGTGCAAAACAGGAATGATACATGCGTCTGTGTACAAAGTCAATTGCGCTGGGTGCGAGATACAGCCCCTTCAGTGTTTAATATCCTGCAGTGGTTCCGTCATCAATGCAGAAATATCCTGAGTAAGCGGCTGCTGCACGGAGAAACCCTCCGCTGAGTTTACTGAGCATCCAGGAAACATCTTGACAAGTAACGACCGGTCTGAAAACAAAATTAAGGCCCACTTTCTCCTGCACTGACAGAGATCAGATACAATTACTGCCCTTGACACAGAGCAGATCAGCGCTGGCGGACAGAAATAGTAGAGTGGATCATTTCTGAGTGTTTGCATTTATAGTTGCCCTCCTGAAAAATTCATACCTAAAAATGTCTGACTGTCTTTGCATAAACAAAATATTAAAGCCATTGACAATATGGTGCCGTGCAACAAAACAGATGTGCTGTTATTGCTATTTTAGCATTATTTGTTTGCTATTTTAGTTTTTATTAATATTTTGAATTTTGAATTTAATTTATATTAATTTTTTAGTATTTTTGTTATATGCTTTTGTCATTTTAATTTGTTATGTTATGTTTTTTTTTCATATATTACAGGTTTGTTTCATTTTAGTGCTTCAATGTATTTCAGTTAGTTGCAAACGCATTACTTTTAATTTTCATTTAGTTCATGTTTTTCATCTAATATTTAGATTTTATTTTACTGTAGTGCAGCTTTATTTTAGTTAAAAAAATATTTTTTAATAGTTTTAGTTACCAATAATAACCCTGGATATGATGTGACCTCATCCGAATTCTACGAACGTTTTGCTAATGTTCCCATTATTTCTGAATGTTTTCTGAATATTCAAAGCAAAGGTTTTCTGTTTTAGTTAGGTAGTTTACCTCCTTCGTCTTGTCCATCGCCTTCAGGACGGCGACATTGAGTTTCTCTAACGCTGACAGAACATCCAGATATTCTCCAAGATGCTGAGAAAAGTAATCTGGAAAGAGAAAGAGGATGAATTATAGGTCAGAAACAAAACATGAGTCATATTCTTTCTCCGGTGGATTTTTTTAGCTGTGCATTTATGCATGTTTACTGAGATAATATTAACCTTCTGGGCAAATGGTCAGATTAAACTGAAAATAGTGAGAGAGAGCTACTTCAGACCAACTGCGTCTCAATTCATAGATTTATATATTGTGTACTAAATGTACAGTCAGCACACAGTTTTATAGCGGCCTTGGTGCTTTTTAATCAGTTTCTCCACGGGGATCTCAGAGAATTCTATAATAAACAGTTTTAAGCCTTAAAACCGTAAATCCAGCAGCAAAAAAACAACTCTTTTTAATATATAAAAATAATATCTCTGTGGAGACAATGCAATGAAGTAATTTTTTTGCCATGTCATAATCTTATGCATTGATATTACAGACCGCTTGGTTACGTAATGTTTTGCATCAGAAACTAGCTTAACTAATTAACTAAAAATGTATTACTCTCACAACATGCATGGATGCACACTTCAAAAATCCACCAGAAAATGTATAACACCTTTGAAATAATACACCAGCTTTAGTACACAAATCACGACGCATTAATCTTGCACACTATTCAAGACGGATAATATTCAAAACATTCGGATTCTCAATATAGTTGAGATGCTATATAACTCAAAGAATCAGAGGAGATATTAACAGAATATGACCTTGCAAAGTAATAACAAACACTTAAGATTCATTCTTACAGAGAATGTGAAATGTGTGAAGCCGTTTCCAACAGGTACATTTCTTTTTTAATTACTGCACTTGAAGAAACACTTCTTCCATCTTTATTTTCTATCCATGATCATTTAAAGGAATAGTCCACACCTACCTGATAGCTTGTCTGTATCGAGGTTACTGGAAAAGGAAGAGGAGAGAGAGAATAAAATGAGTCATAAGATGAAAAGCCTTAATTGAATTGGAGAAGGGTCAAGGATTTGAGAGCGGTGTCATTAGAGGAAGATGTGTGGGCCGTCCACAGTTTTTTACAGTGTAAACAGCCCAATTATGCTTGGTTCTGCGAACATCGCAGGGCTGAGGTGATATTTCTCAGCAGATGGTAACTCGCAGAGATAATGATCTCGTTAATCGGGTAAAACCAATAGAACAAAAAATATCCTATACTCAGATGCCTTATGACTTTTACAAACTCAGATCTGCACTAAAATGATTTAAACCAATTTAAAATATCATGTGCAAACAGCGGGTCTCTATACCATTGACCCACAAAGATTAATATACAGTATAAATAATTAAAGCAAAGAACAACCACAATATTTTTTTCACACTCAAAACTGTCAGTATAATATTTATTTATTTATGCAGTATGCATATTGTGTGAACTTTATTGTATAGTGTCTATTTTCTAATTTTTATTTTAAAATAAAATAAAATAAAAACACATTACTTTTCTAACTCTAATGTGTATTGCAAACTGTTGATTTGTTGCTATCAAAAATTCAATAATATAATATAATATAATATAATATAATATAATATAATATAATATAATATAATATAATATAATGTAAAGTAATGTAATGTAATAAAATATAACATAATATTAAGTTCCAGCATCCCAGTGACCTTGCAGAGGATAGAGCAATTTTTAAAAATTATTATTATTATTATTTTTTTTATAAAGGGACCATGTACAAATTTTAACATAAATGTTTCCATATCATGCATTGTACCGGATTTAGCCAAAGGCTAATTTTCTTCCCTAGTCCCCAGGCAGGACAACTAACATACAATTACACAGACACAATGCCTATGTGTTCACATACAATAAAAACATACACACATACTATCAGGGTCACAAAAAAAAAAAAAAAAAAAAACTAAACTCAATTAAACTGCAAAAATCTCAATGTTTACAGAGCTGGTTCGATTTAAAAAAAAATGTTTAACTTCAATTTAAAAAGACCAAGAGCTTTGCACCCTTTAATATCCTCTGGGCATTCCACTGATTATAGCTTTCACTGCGAAAGACGATAGTCCAAATGCAGAACGACGAAAGGGAACCAGACAATTACTCATGGATGATAATCTGGTAGATCTCACAGAGTTTTCAGAGCGAAAATCAACAAAGTCACATAATAGAGAAGGAGCCAAGCCATTAAGAGCTTATAAACCATACACAAACTTGAAAAAAGTCTAAAATTGTCAAAGTTCAAAAAATGATGTTTCTCTATGATCCTACAATAATGAAAATGATTAGGTTTTTAATGTAAAAAATGTATTGCCTGTTTATATAGATTTTAAGGGTTTAATCACAGTTAATAACAAGACATGTGAGAAAGGATTGTAGTATGCATAAAAGTCTTAGCTACATCAACAGAGAGACATTGTCTAATTTGTCTAAAATTTGCCAAGTTATATTTAATATTCCTCACCGTTTTCTTTACATGTTTTTTAAAACTGAGATTTCAGTCCAATATTATGTCAAGATAATTGAACTCATTAACTACTTCTATCTTTTCACCATTAAAAAAGCAACATCAGGAGATTTAACATTTGTTTTTGAGAAAAAAAAATTCCTTTTGTTTTACTAATGTTCAAGCTAAGACATGATTGATCCGGCCACTGTGCAATCCCTTCTCTAGCAGCTTTTAACTTCTCAGCTGCTAACACTGCTGTAATTGCATGTGTAAAACTAACAGTATCATCAGCAAACATTTGCACTGTTGCGGGAGATCATTAATATACAGACTAAATAATAAGGGACCTAACACTGATCCTTGGGGTACACCCATTGCATAATGTAAATTGCAGGACTTAACCCCTTTAATTTTTACACATTGTTCTCTACAAAATAAATATGTATTTATCTGTAAGTAAATATGAGGATACCCATGCTAAAGCTTCAGATGAAAACTGAAATGTAGACACTTTATAAAGGAGAACTGCATGATTAACTGTATCAAAGGCTTTACGTAAATCAAAAATATGCCACCAACAAATCCTCCTTTTTCAACTTTAAATTGTATTTGCTCTATTAAATGTAAAGCTGTTTCAGTAGAATGACTCTGAAACCAAACTGCATACAATATAATCCAGACTTAACTGTGTTAAGATGGGATGTCAGTTGTTCTTCTCTGCAACCTTTGAGAATTCTGGCAGTATGCTTATGGGTCTATAATTACTAGCTTCATAACAATCTCCAGATTTAAAAATAGGAATAACAATGGCTTGTTTCCACGCAGTAGGAAAAACACCATTCAAATGAGTTAATTAAATGAGTGATGGCAAGGGGTTAAAATATCTTAACAAACATAGTATCCAATTGATGAGCATCTCTACATTTAGAAATTTTCAACGAGCAAATAACTTTGTTGACTTGCATTTCATTTGTCTTAGATTAAAACCTTCACCTGCATCATCAATCGGACTAATATTTATTTCCCTTCTCGAAAAATTTTCCCCTAATTCTTTCACTGAGTTAATAAAAAACTATTAAAAGTAGTAGCAATGGCACAATCATCTTCAATTTGCTTTCCCTGAACTTTATAATATAATATAATATAATATAATATAATATAATATAATATAATATAATATAATATAATATAATATAATATAATATAATATAATATAATATAATATAATATAATATAATATAATATTAGGTTCCAACATCCCAGTGACACTGCAGAGGATGAAGCGGTTTATAATATAATATATAATATAATAAGTAATATATTATATTATATTATATTATATTATATTATATTATATTATATTATATTATATTATATTATATTATATTATATTATATTATATACTTTTATAATATATTATATACTTTTATAATATATAATATAATATTACATTTAGAATTTAAAAAATACATGCATTTATTTGGAAGTTATGACATAAGAATACTGTGCATTACCATTATAAAATGAGGTGACCCTAAAACCGAAGATGCAGATAATCTCCATGAGTTACTGGTATGGAGGAAACATGCCAAAGAATAAAGCCTCACACAGTCACACCATCCCACACCTCTCGGATTGTGCATTTCATGCTGAACTCCACATTCATATTCTTCTGCAGATGAAAACAGATCTACAAATACCCCAGTACGTGTTGTGTTGTGTTGTCACATTAAATCGCCATCGCAGCCAAAACACAATTATGTGTGAGGCGAAATAATTGGCTGAATTTGCTTTGAGTGCTCCCTGATAGCATTAATGGACTTTTAATATTTCGCTGAGACTGAGGGACGGAAAAAGCAAAAGGAGAAAAGGGACTAGTTGAATGAATTGGGTAATTGAATTGCATTGTGTCCAAACTGGTGTCTATTAGCACACTACCATCCACAGACTAATGCTCAGACTTCATGATATCAGCCGGATCCGTCTGGCATACGGTGTTGTGGTGATTCGTAAACGACAATGGGCGTCAAGATGAACGAATCTATGGAAAGCCATTAGGCCCAACATTTGGCCCTGTTGGCCTCCATAAGAATCGATCGTTTTATCTCGTATAGTGGACGACAACCAACGTGACGTCATGACTGAAAGGCTAGCATGTTTATTCATTTATTCTGGTCCCCCAAGACGGGTTCTGCCACATCTGGGATGTCAAAATAAATAAAATCTGAGCTTTCCAAATAAATCTCCATTCAAATTTCCAAATAAATGCATGCATTTTTCAAATTCTAAATTTAATATTATATTATATATTATAAAAGTATAGAACATAATAAATATAATATACTTATATTATATTATATTATTACATGCCGAAACAAAAGAGAGATGATGATATAGGTGGAATTATGCAATGAAAGACAGCCAGTGCAAAACACATTGAAGACGGCATGCGATGATTGGGTGTGCATCGCATAATCTGGCACAGTGACTATCGTAAAAATATTCTGTAAACTGAACCTAGCATAAAACATTTGATCATATTTAATAAATGCCTATGGAATAGGGTCACTAATGCAAACTGATGCATTTTGATGGATTTTATCCATCTGGAAATTGACTGGATGGTGAAAAGTGTCTCTATATGACAGAAGGGTTTGGTTAATGAGAAGTCAGCTGAATCATTCATAACAAGACTTTGCAATAATAATGTAAAAAGTGTCACATAAAAAAAATCACATAATCTTTAAAGTTTGCATGTGTGGCCGTACAGTACGACCGATTCACAGCCACTAACACAAATTCCAGCAGGTACATTTATCCATGAAATAAAGGAAAAAAATAAGGTCATTTTCGCATTGAATATTTCCCAGGGGTCTGTAAATCAACCGACTGGTTTAACGGCGTAATGAGGACGGGAGCTGTTTAAAACGAACTGAGACGCACGCTTTGCATGAAGCAGACCTATTTTAGACTCTAACTTGACTAGACTAATTTACTACGGGCTTCTGAATACAGTAATTACCCAGCGACCATTCCGACTGATTGCAGAAATATGCTCCATTTTTAGAGGAAAATCTGAGCTTTGAACTTTGTGGCCCTGTGTGTGTGCGTGTGCGTGCGTGTGTGTGTGTGGCAGCTCTGCAATGCAGTTCTGTGTGAAATCAAATTTGCTCCTTTGTTCTGTCGATTCCTTGGCTTCCTGGCACACAATTCTCCATGCTTTGATTCATACACGCCACCTCCGGAAATACTTTGATCCTCCTGCGCGTCAACGTTCGATTGCTTGTTCGTTTTCGTTCCTGATGCTTCAAAAAAAGCTATGGCATGCGGCGCAACATAATCACGCCTCTCTGAAAGGCAACTAATTAGGGAACGAAAATGTAAGGTTGCTAAGGATACAGGTCACCTCAACTCACAGATAACCAGTGGTGGGAGTTCACTACGCATGAACTGCGCCTACTGATGCACGCTCTGTTTGCGTTGTTTTGATTCACTAATGGAATCATGCAAATCAGATAACGATGCAAAAAGGCACTAATAATTAGTGCAGGTCGCGTTTGGAGGAAGCAACAATCATGTGACTTTAATGTGACTGTACAGCATCACAAAAACACCCAAATCGATCTTAAAGATCTCAAATTCAATGGCATTACTGTATTATGGACTCACAGAGATGAATTATTTTCCTAAAAATCTTGACAAAAAATCTTGAAAGAAAGTCAAATACATCAGGAATGGCATTAGGGTGAGTAAATGATTTTTGAATTTAATTGTTAGGTGAACTATCTCTTTAAAAGCAGAACTTGAGCGACACCATCTGAATAGATACAGATGTATTCTCCACTGTATATTGCAAACTGTTGATTTATTGCAATAAACATAATTAGACAATATAATATTTCATATTACATGTAAAGGAATATTACTTCTCACTTCAAAAGCACCCAAATCGATCTTAAACAGCAGACTGTGTTCTCGAACACAACGTGCATCGGGAGAGATATGATCATAACGCTCTTCTCCATCATTTAATCATCATTTCATGATTTACTGCAGCCATGATTAATTAAAAACTCAGACGAAGGTCTATTTAAAATAACATTCAGCTAGCCTTCTAATTAAATATTAATTGCATTAATTGCACTAGAAAAATAGCACTGAGTTTTGTAAATATGTTGCAATATATAATAAGCCGAAATCCTTTAAATGAAACTTTGAAATGAGAGTTTTTGCACTCTTGTACTGTGTGCAGTGTGTGCAGTGAGTTGGCTGTGTGTGTTAGTGATGGTTGAAGTGTATACTTTGTTTGCCGTCCGTCGATGGAGTAGAACAGCTCGCGCAGCTCGTCGGTGGTGAGAATCCCGTCTGCAAAATAGGCTTTGAACTCCTCGAAGGACAGCTTGCCGTCGTCTGCAAGAAGACACACGAGAAAATCAGCACACACAGCTGTTGCCAAGATTTTTTTCTTTTTTTTTGTGCGAAATAGGTTTAGCGCATTAAAAATGTATCTGATAGGAATGCTAATTATCAAGAAAAACCTTTTTCCATTTAATTTAGTAGTGCATAAATTCTATGTCGATGCTCGGAATCACTTTTCATCTAGAAGGGCTTTAAAGCAATAAATCCATTTAGACAGAAAGAGACCGGCTGATGGACATGCAAAGCGACCAATCACAACAATCTCTGCTTTTATGTGGTATTTAAAGGCAGATTTAACAAAAAACAACAAGTTTGTGTACATTAAAGGGTTAGTTCACCTAAAAATGAAAATTATGTCATTAATTACCCTCATGTCATTTCAAACTCGTAAGACTTTTGTTCATCTTCTGAACACAAATGAAGGTATTTAATGAAATCTGAGAGATTTCTGTCCTTCCATTGAAAGTCTATACATCCAAAACTCTGACGATACAAAAAATTCATAAAATAAATCCAGATTTAATTAAAAATATCTTAATTTGTGTTCCAAAGATGAGCGAAAGTCTTATGGATTTGACATAAGAACTAACCGTTATATATATACTATGAAGAGTTCAGATGCAAAAACTAGGTGCCATCTGAAATTTTCTTCTAGAATGATAATTTTTATGAAGCTCGTATATTTAAGTTTAATAATTTCACTTAAATGGCAATGATAATTACCTATTAATTGCCATTTAAGTGAAATTACTGAACTTAAATAAATGAGCTTCATAATCATTCTAGAAGAAAATTTCAGATGGCACTTAGAAGTTTTTGCATCTGAACTCTTCATATATATACACATATGTATGTATTTATATTTTATATTGCGTTGTTTTGATGCCACAAACCATGCAAACTTTGGAAATGAGTTACCCTTCACTTCACTAGTAAATTTGATGGCCTGATGCAAAACTGTGCACTTCGACTCCTAGAAATTGAGACGTAGCTTGCAATGTTCGCACAATCTTTCCAGTTTTGTGTGCATTACACATCACACAGTTGGTGAATGGACCAGAAACGCTGGCTGGAATATATATATTCTCCTCAGCCCACGGTGACTGTCTTTCTCAGGTCAGATAAACACCTGGCAATGCTTTTCACTGACGGCAGATGTCGTAGATCAACCCTGATCCGTGAACTACCATCTGCCGTCAGTGCATCTGCTCTTATTATTAGGTAAAGTGCAGAACGTGTCATCCATCAAGAGCCCAAAGAGAAGAAAGGGGGATTTACATGCCAATATGTGACACAGCACTCATTGATTCACGGCTGACAGACCGTCTACATCACTTCCTCTCTGAACATTCGGCTCTCTGACATTCATCAGCCTCCCGAAAGACACCGGATTCTTTCAGCCCTCCACTTGTGCATTTGGGGTTTGATGACACTTGAGCTCCACGTCAATCGTGACGTTTGACTCGACTTTCAGAACGTGGAAAACTCTAGATCTAATATCTAAAAATCAAATATAAAGCAAATATTAACTAGAAAATGATGTGCAAAAAGGATTTAGGAGAAATACTAAATGCTAAATCTCTGTGATATGCTTAACCCTGTCTGACATGTGAAATTAAAAAAAAAAAAATATTTTACAGTGTCCTTGTTACATATGTTACATCTACTTACCATAGTAATAACAGTAAATTATGCATAATTACATGCAACTAACCCTCAAGCAGATCCTAATCCTATCCTAACCCTATAGTACATGTAGTTAATTAATATTACTCAGAACTTAAATATATAATTACACTGTAACAATGACACCTTAAAATAAAGTGTAACCAAAAGATCTAGAATTTTCTTTAAATGGAACAGGTTTGCATGTTTTTATATTGTTGTTGAGTATCATATTTGATACGTCAGGCTTTTATGGCTCACATCGTAAGATGAAGTTTACTAAGTAAACTACTAAATAACTTGTTTAGGAAGTTATTTTTAAATTTAGTGTATTAAGTCTTTTTTATTATTATTACGCTGCTGGACCTGAGTATATATTTCGTTCTCATATGTCATTAGATGATATTCTAATGCTTGTAAATGAGATCTTTATAACAGTATAGCAGATACTTATGCACATAAATATCAATATCTGTCAATATCTCATATTTAAATGCTTATAGTTTATGATCAAAGCTCTGTAGTTTTAAAACGTATAATGCAATGCAATACAATGATGATTGAGAGATGAACAAATAAACCTTCCTCAGAATCCTGATGATCATATTTGATACCCATGAGTGTTCATCTTCAAATATTACTAACAATATCAAAGTTATCCTTATGTTTACTTTATAAAAATCAGGTTTCAGATCAAAAATGACACGCGAAGCACGAGCTGAAGGTGGACGTTTGCACAATTATACTAAAACTCTTTCACTTGCAAAGTTTTGATCATGTTCATCATGCTTTTTAGGGTTAAAGAAGATTAGACTGAGATTCTGAGAAAATGATTAATATTAAATAGTGAAATATAAAGTAGCCTGCATGTGAGCCTCTGATAACTTTTATAAAACATGGGGCATAAATCAAAGACCGATTGCAAAGAGAAGCGCTGTGTCTCCAGAGCCAGAGATCAGACCAGTTTCTTTCAGAAAGAAGTAAAATACTCATCATTTACAAAGCACACATCATTCTGATCTAGACATCAACTCCTGACGAGTCAAAAAGAGCAATCTTTAGACTGATGCTGTCAAAAAGATTATCAGACTTACAATTCACTAAAACTCACACAGAGGTTTATATTTATACTTGAAAAAGAAATCCATGCACACATAAGCAGCGAGACTTCTTCAAATAACCGTCTGATCCACAAAAGTGCAATTTCACTGCGACGCATGAACGAGCTTTGAATGTTTTTAAGTTAAAAACAACATTTTTGAGGCCAAATGGACACTTAATTACACAAGGACTGAACATATTCAGAGCATTAGAAAACTCTCCAACATCTCCAGTTAATTCAAGAGCAAAGTTAATGGCCATCTGCGTTCAGTCTCTTCACAACAGACGGCATGACCAGAATCAGAGCCGTCTCTGGATAATAAAAATACACACTAGCCAGCCAAAGATGCACTTAAGAAGAAAAACAAGATCATTTACATCTTGACCAGAAATGTAATTAGGTTGGAAGAAACCTCAGCAAGAATGAGTCCAGTTACAGTATCAGCGGGTTTGTTTTCTCTCAGAGGACTTCTGTAATCTCCAAGGCATATCTGGATTAGCATTTGGATCCTAGAAATTTAGTGTGTCACTGAATTGGGTTATACACAAATAGCAGACACAAGAGTAAATGTGATATATTTGTTTTTGTATAACAGAGAAAAAACTGTTCGCTGATCTCAACTGAATTTTCAATACCAATCCGGGTCACTAGCATTCATTCCTGAAGTTAAATATGTATATCTGAAATATTACACAAAAGTGAATAAAGTGATATGCTACTGTTAAAATGTTTAGGATCTGTAAGAAAAAAAAACTATATAATTTAATATTTTTATTTACCAAGGATGCATTGGTGCAAAAAAGTGACAGTAAAATATTTCAAATAAATTCTGTTGTTTTGCAATTTACATTAATCAAATAATCCTGAAAATAATTATATTAATATACCAGTAGTATATAAAATTCCACAAAAAAACTTTTTCAACACTGATAATAATCAGAAATGATTATGACTCTGAAGACTGGAGTAATGATGCTAAAAATTCACCTTTGATCACAGGAATAAATTACACTTTACTATATATTCACATAGAGAACACTTATTTTTATATTGTAATAATATTTGATAATTTTTACTGTATTTTTTGGATCAAATAAATGTAGCTTGGTAAGCAGAAGAGACTTCTTTTAAAACATTAAAAATCTCCAAATATTTGCACAGTATGTATAATCAAAAATATATTTAATTATACAAATAAAAATATATTATATTTTCAAAAACTAATGAATCATTTGCATATACAAATATATATCATGTGTATATTACATCTCAAATGGTGTGACGCATGATTTGGATGGTAAAAGTATGTTAAAATGTTAATACTAATGCATAAAAAATATGCAATGTACACAAAAATGCAATATATGAAATGTTATTAAAAACATTTGTCAATGATCTTATGATGAACATGCCAGGGTCAAGTGTGTTTAGACTGGTAATTAAAATATCCTCTTTAAAAAAAATAAGTAATTGAGCCTGAACGTACAGTTTTCATCATTGGTTTGGATTGTGAACATTTGCTTTGTTTTCTTGCCAAACATCGCCTGACGTTTCTAGGTCAAAGTTTAATTGTGAGTGATCTCTGAAGTCCAGTAAGAGCTCAATCTGCAGTCAGATAGATCGCGGCTCTCCTGGTTTAATGGAGGCACTGGAGAAAACAGTCCGGCTCTCAGGAGACTTTTATCTACTCCGCTGCTCTGCCTGATTTAGTCTCAAACTAATGTGCCATTCTGCGCTGTTGTCTGCGGATCAACATTCTCTAATGCATCTTCCAAAGCGTTCCCCACCCATTCCATGCTGAGCTTCAAACACATCTCCTCTAGCAAGGATGAAGCAATGTGACACAGCCTCGTCTGCTGCAGTCACTTCAGGAATTTGTTCTGTTAAAGCCTGATTTGTTTCACGCATCTGCGCTTCAGAAATGCACGGTTTAGGCATTTAAAAACATTTACTGACGCTAACAGTGCAGTTTTTTTCCATGCACCTTTAGGGCTGTTTCACGAAAGGACAAAATTAGTTCTGATTGCATGGGAAAATTATGCAGATGCAATAGTTTAGTGTATCCGCCCTCAATATCTTTACACACAAGCACATCAAACCAGTTCTAAATTAACCAACAAAAATGCTGTGCAACTGGCTCATCGCTTAATTTAAATTACACTTGAGTTTTACTTCTTTTTTTTCTTTTGATGGTGCAACAAAATTACCAGGTATTTTTTTGTACTGCACCATAATTAAATATATTCACACTGCATGCAAATTAGCTCTCCACGGCCTGGAGGTGTTCAGTGGATAAACCTTAACAAAAGTCCATGAGTGATTGTGTCAAATGTCAGCAGGTGTTCACCAGGAGAGACCCAGCAGTCCATCCAGAACCTTTAGCGCTTCAATAGCACACACACACGTCTCTTTTCTCGTGCCCACGTTTGCCCCTCGCTGGAAGGATCCAAAACAATGGCCAAGGGTTTCTTTGAGGCTTAAACGTACATCGCATCTCACCGCGGTCACAATGGGAGAAATGGCTGAATGCCAGTGTGAAGGAGACTTTCTGAGTCATTCATTTTCTATATGATGGAGGTCTAACAAAAAAAAAATTGAGAAAATTATGATTCATACATCTCTGCATGAACACGAATGTCATCTTGCTGTCAGCTTACAACATATTGAAGTCCAAGACGAAGACATTGAAATAGTTTATGAGAATTTTGGATGCAGAATTATTCATTTATGTATGAGTGACACAATCGCCCTGCAGTAACGAGACGCTGCAAACACCTAACCAGTGATAATTCTGTGTATTAATATTTTATGCTTAAAGTAGCTTTATTTCCACATAAGAAGGAAAAGACAGTATCATCTGAATATTTAAAAGCACATTTTAAAAGAGGCAGTATCTTTCCTTTGAACAAAGAAAACATTTTTTTTTTTTTCTGAAGACGTGGTTCAAAAGGAAATTCTTTCAAATGAATTCACAGGACAGTCTCTGGCTTCTGCCAAGACAATGCTTTATTTCAGCACAAAACCTCCAGTCATCTGCTTCTTTAAGCTATTTCTCATTCGGTGGCTCTCGCTGGAGAATTGAAGTCTTCACATGTAATTTTTCATCTCAGTATGAAACTTCACTACTCAGAACAGATCTCCAAAAGTGCAGTTTTCACAGATAATTCAACTCGGGTAAGATAAGAGAGGCAGTGCCTCGGATGAAACAAAAATCAATAGTGCAAAAATACAATAAAAGTACAGCGCACAGTGAAAATGACATGGGCAACTCAGCAAAGCATAGTTTAAAATCTAGGGTTTTCTACTTGTCGCACACTGTTTACTTGCTTTGTTTGTGTATTCTTTGTAAGACCGTAATATAGATGGAGAATGGGAGCTCTTTGCTCAGGCGCTGGCGTTCTCAGCGCTGGGAAAATACATTATGCCATCATAATAAAAGTCCCGCTTCCGACACATCGGCCAAACAGAAAAACGAATCAGCCGATGGCGATATTTAAATGGAAAATTTCAACCACTGAAAAACCCAACAAGTTAACTCAACTCAAACCGATTGAGGAAACTGATTGCGGCAAACCATTTAAGTTTAAAAATAAATACATATGAGTATTGTGAACTTATATATATATTGAGTCATCAGTAGAATGTTCTGAATGGTTGCTAGGATGTTCTGAATGGTTGCTAGAATGTTCTGAATGGTTGCTAGAATGTTCTACATGGTTGCTAGAATGTTCTACATGGTTGCTAGAATGTTCTGAATGGTTGCTAGAATGTTCTACATGGTTGCTAGAATGTTCTGAATGGTTGCTAGGATGTTCTGAATGGTTGCTAGAATGTTCTGAATGGTTGCTAGAATGTTCTACATGGTTGCTAGAATGTTCTACATGGTTGCTAGAATGTTCTACATGGTTGCTAGAATGTTCTGAATGGTTGCTAGGATGTTCTGAATGGTTGCTAGAATGTTCTGAATGGTTGCTAGAATGTTCTACATGGTTGCTAGAATGTTCTACATGGTTGCTAGAATGTTCTACATGGTTGCTAGAATGTTCTGAATGATTGCTAGAATGTTCTGAATGGTTACTAGAATGTTCTGAATGGTTGTTCTGAATGGTTGCTAGAATGTTCTGAATGGTTACTAGAATGTTCTGAATGGTTGTTCTGAATGGTTGCTAGAATGTTCTGAATGGTTACTAGAATGTTCTGAATGGTTGTTCTGAATGGTTGCTAGAATGTTCTTGGTTGCTAGAATGTTCTGAATGGTTGTTCTGAATGGTTGCTAGAATGTTCTGAATGGTTGCTAGAATGTTCTGAATGGTTGTTCTGAATGGTTGCTAGAATGTTCTGAATGGTTGTTCTGAATGGTTGCTAGAATGTTCTTGGTTGCTATAATGTTCTACATGGTTGCTAGAATGTTCTGAATGATTGCTAGAATGTTCTGAATGGTTGTTCTGAATGATTGCTAGAATGTTCTGAATGGTTGCTAGAATGTTCTGAATGGTTGCTAGAATGTTCTACATGGTTGCTAGAATGTTCTGAATGGTTGTTCTGAATGGTTGCTAGAATGTTCTTGGTTGCTAGAATGTTCTGAATTGTTGCTAGAATGTTCTGAATGGTTGCTAGGATTTTACTGGTCCCTACTCTAATCTGCCAATTATATTCTGGTCTCTAGATTCTGTATGTCTTGGAAATCCGATCACATAATAAAGTAAGCGCACACCTCTCCTCAACAAATCATTGAGGAATCATTCACGACTGACTTAAACACACCACTCAGAGAAGCCTCAAAGAAACGTATGACCAATTCATTGAATCGCACAATTTTCTCTATTTGTGACATGATTCACTTTTAACACAATCGTCTCCTTTTCCTCTTTCCTGATACTTTCAGCATCCTCATTATCACACTCATCTTTCCTCATCTTTCTTCCTCTCGAGTTCTGAGAGGTTTGCTCTCGACCAGCATTGCTGTCAGATTGAGTCAACAGATGCAACGTGAGCAGAGAAACACTCTGAAGCCCCAGCCAATCTGTCTGTTTGTCTGAGCGCTGAAAGAAACAGGAACACGCAGAGAGAGAGAGAGAGAGAGAGAGAGAGAGGGGAATAAAGAAGGGATTTAGGGGGAGAGGACGAGGGTTTAAAGGACAGGAAAATGATGAATATGCAGACAGAAAGCAAGAACATTTCCAAACGGGCTAATTTGTGCAAGGAAGATGCAGAAGAGCAGAAGGGAAAGTGCTGGTTGTAAGTGAAGAGACAGTCGCAGTGGGCGTTCACAGCCTGTTTTGTCTCTCGTAGGCCTTTTTCATTACATTCCCTCTCATTCGCTCTCTGTGTGTCTGTGCTGACAGCTCCAGTATTTCGGGCCCTGCCGAAGGGGCCGTAGACATGCTTGACGTGCTGTTTGTCATCCGATTGGCAGCAGCGACGGGCTCAGGCAGATGCTGAAACTGACCTTCTTTCAGGCAATATGATTCAGTTACGCAACGCACACGACTGTGGGGTGACACAGTTAGTAGAAGAACAAACTACAACCAGAATATTCAAGCAGTTACTTGATTTTAAAGGAAAAGTATGTCATCTCAAAGTTGGAGCAAAGAAAACAAAATAATGGGCCCTATTTAACGATCTAAGCGCATGGTCTAAAATGCAGGGTGCAAGTGCACATAGGTCGTGTCCGAATCTCCTTTTGCTAGTTTAATAATGGGACAAATGGTCGGCGCGTGCGGCGCATGGTCTAAAAGGGTTGTCTCTATTAACTTAATGAGTAATGGGTTTGTATTGTGCGTAACGTGCAATAAACCAATGTCATCGAGTGTCATCTCCAATTCTCTTTAAAAGCCAGTCGCGCTCGAGCCATGGCATATTCACTATTTACATGAAAAACTGGACGCTTCGCTAGACAGCAAACAGATCTGCTCATGCGCGAGGTTAAAGCTTTATACCATCTACGGGACAAGCCGGATTCAACCATATCTTTAAACAATATTAATATTTTATATTGTAATCCTTTCATTTTTATATTTGGCATATTTGTGTGCTGCTGTGCGTCCCTGTGTGTTTAATAAGCAGTGAGTGTATGTGTGTTGTGGACCCACGTATAGGTGCACATTACTAATGCACTCTTTAAATAACAAATGTGCCAATAATGCGCCTGAACACACACCTCGTTTTCAGACCAGCAGCCCATGAGCGCAAATGCATTCGATATTTAAACAACGTGGCACAGGACGTGAAAATGATAACTGCGTCGGGCTGGAATTAGTAAAACAAACTTGCAAACCCAAGTTTTTGGGTCGCAGATGAACGTCCAACTTTTGATGAAGATAAACAACCAATAACGTGTCTCTGAACACACCAGAAACTATTTGAACATACATACAATTACACATCACCATTAATTACTAACCGTTAGAGCATTGAAATCAACAAGCAATGGCCTAAATCTGCCACTGATGGATGCTTTGAAATTTAAATAACCCAACTAACCCTTAACATGCACTACTTTGTTTTCCTAATACAATTTCACCATATTTCCAAACATTTTTCACACAAACATTAGACTATTAATTATTATAGGGTTGTCAAAAATCAAAAATAATTAATTGTGCATATTGTTAACTAAAACTAAAACATACGTTTCATAAATTGAAATAAAGCTGAAATAAAATAAAATATAAACCTTAGATTAAAAACTTAAACTTTAAAAAATTATATTTTTATAATAAAAATATATAATTATATATTTACAAAATTTTATGTTAGATGTGATTAATCAATTTGACTGCACGAAATATTATAGAAATTAACAATGATTTTGTATTTAATTTTATTATAGAAGTAAAATAAAGCCTTTCCTATAAAGCAAAACAAATGCTTAAAAGTGATATTTCACAAATTGAATGCCTTTAAAAATACTGAATTAATAGCAACGCTTATTGCTATCTATAGTTAGTTATCTATCAGTTAGTTATCAGTACTGTTATCTATAGTTAATTAGCAGTCTTAATCAGTCTAATCTCTTCCTCAAAGTGTAGCAGACACAACCCAGATAAGTTGGATAAGTTGACCAGCACAAATCCACTCATCAAACACAGGCCTGTGGGAGAGTGTGAAGCAGGACGGGCTGCTTTTAACTCGTCTTCTAATCTTTAAATAATCTTCCTTCAAGTCACTGAGCTCAAAATCCACACATGAGAGCTGAAACTCGACTAAAAGCTTGATATACTCTCAAGAGGAGAATACCAGCCAAACTATGTTTTTATTTCCCAAAACTCGTCTAACTCAATGTTCTACTTAGCAGCCGTGCTCTAGTTTGACACCAACAGCTCACTGAGATGCTTTAAGATGTATTATGATGATTTATGAATATAGTGAGAAGCTTCACGTGTGCAAAACTGACCCAATGCATTATATGGTCTCAGGTCCCTCCTTTAAAGTCCCCCTGTGGTGTAAATGTCTATGTGGTGTTTTTAATATGCTTTAAGACAAACCATGTGTAAATTCATAAGTCGACAGCATTGCTGAGTATTTCCTCCTTAAAACTGCAGTGAACCAAAGACAGTCTCAAACACACGCTTTGAAATCGCTGGTGTTTCTGACGTCACAAACTACCTTGTAACCAATCAGATCAACGTGTGATCGTCAACCAGTGGATCTCTGAGCTGAGTGAGTGAGTGAGTGGAGGCGGGGCTCATTTGCATATTCATAGAACCGCGCATACTAAATGAGGCGAGGGTGTCGAGTTACATTCAAGACATTTTAAGGCATGAAGAATTTTTTGAAAGGAAAAACGTTTAAACGTCATTTCGGTTATTTTAAGGGATAAAATGATTGACTACAGGGGGACTTTAATGCAGACAGTCAAGTTAAATGGCAAACATACACGTAATGTCAGGGGTTTGTTTAAATCACTGACACTAACTCACTATGAGCAATAGTAATATTGATGCTGCCTTATCAAAGCCCACTAATTATGGTTTCACAGCACATACACAGGCTCCTATTCTCTCTGACGCTGTTATATTCACCCACTCCACTTCTCTTTCTATTTCTCTCTCTGTCCTCGGCAATGATGATTGAAGTGGCAAGAAGGTAATTGGCATTCTGCAACAATGGTAATGACCTCTGAAAGGACTCGTGCTGTCCCAGTGACAGCCACTCATTTCTGATTTGTTTGGACAGCGCATCATTCTGTTCATTTCGCCCTCTCTCTCCACATGCATTAAAGTCCTTTTGAAGAATAAACAGGGTTTCGTGACACTGGCTCCGGCACAGAGGAACCAGCGGGACTCTAAGGCTTCAAACTCTCAGAGAGAGATATCATGCATTCGGCATGAAATGAAAAGTTTTGTTTTTTGCAACTGGCTATAATAGCATTTCCAGAAACGACGCTGAGAAATGTTTGGTGTAGAAACAATTTTCACTTAGAAATTGCTTGTCAATTTCACAAACAATTACAAAGAAATGGCAAGTAACACATTGAGTTGAACGTGTAGTTTTGAAGTAGAAAACTGTACAATCTAGTAAAATCATATTCACACAACTTCCATTCAAAAATTTCATATTAAAATAAGACTGAAATATTGCATATCTATACTATTGAAATTATATCCCTTAGATAGCAATGGAAAGGCAAATAAAGATCAATTAAAAGATCAAGGCAAATAAAGATACCAATCTGCAATCAAGTCTGAGATTAGCCGGTTTGATTCAGGAAATGCATGAATTTGATCAAATGTATATTTAATGCGATATTAGTTGCTCTGAATAAAAGCTCAGCCTAATGCATAGATGTTGAGATCTTAATATAAAATAATTACTTACATGATCGAATGATTCACATTCATTTTATTGATTCAAAAATCTCTTTTTAAGGAATGTTGATATTTGAACTCGTGAGCTATAATAGAGCAATACAATCTTCTCTTGTTTCATTACTTTTCTTTCAAATGCATGTGTGCCCAGAGAGATTGTTAACAAATGCATCAGGCTATTTTTGCAAAATAACTACACAAAAGTTTTATTTACAGAGAAATAAATTGCTTTTCGACTTGTGGTTAAACCGCTGCGTAAAAGTAACAAGAGAAACCTTTTAAATGTGATGCAACAAAAGGTCAGATTCACACTCACCGTTTTTGTCAGCTCTGCGGAAAATCTGTGAAGAGATAAAGATGAAAAAAAAACAGTCAATGGCAGTTTATCAACATGAACATTATTCAGAAGCATTGAGGATTGATGGAAATGCACAGTGATGATCAATATTAAACATAATTTGGCCTTTAATGAACTTCCCCTTTAGAGCTGTATGGTGTTCTCTCTTCAACACTGATGGACATTATAACTGAGATTCCTTCTTAAAGCCTGTTAGTCACATAAACATAAGCAAAATACTCGGTATATGGTCGGTGAGATCTTAAAAATGCTTTGGAAAGAAGTCTCTTCTGCTCCTCAAGGCTGCATTTCTTTGAATAAAAATACAGTAAAAACAGTAATATTGTGAAATAATATTACAATTTAAATCAGCTGTTTTCTATGTCAATATATTGCAAACTGTAATTTATTCCTGTGATCAAAGCTGAATTTTCAGCATCATTACTCCAGTCTTCAGTGTCACATGATCCTTCAGAAATCATTCTGATGATGATTTGCTGCTCAAGAAACATTTATGATTATTATCAATGTCGAAAACAGTTGTGCTGCTTATTATTTCTGTGGAAACATTACACATGTCTTTACTTGGTCGGTTTAATGCATCCTTGCTGTATCAAAGCATTAATTTCTCTTTCATTTCTATATTTCTGAGCCTAAACTTTTGAACGCTAGTGTTGTTTTGTCAATAATTGCACAATTTATTATGCATTTCAGCAGAATCCTTTAGATCAAAACATTTTTAAAAGAATGTGAAACCCATAAATTCTGGTATTCTGGATCATCATAACAGAGAAAATGGTTGCTATTCTCAAGGGCAACTAATCCTTTCATCCGTCAAAGTCTCTCAAGTGTTTTTCACCACTCTTCTTCCTCCACTGGCTCTTCAGGCCCAAACATATCACAGTGTGAAGGCTTGAGACTCATCTGAGAAGATTTCTGATCAGTTTGCCTTTGAGGATTATGTAGGTGTCGACAGTACAATCATCCGGTGGCTAAACACGGCTCATTCACACCTGGACGGGGTCGGCACCCTGTTAGAGTCTTTATTTGACTCCTCGAGTGCTTTTAACACCATCTGGCCTTCACTTCTGATGGGCAAAAGTTACTGTCAGTTCAAGTCCAAGCCCACAAGAGTCTATTTACGATCCTCAGTCTTCGCTAATACCTCCCGGTCTCTGATTATTGGGTGATTATAGGGTGTATGAGTGAACTGCGTACTGTACATGTGTCTGATATATTTCCACAACACAGATCCATGTGTTTTTACAGAATAAAAGGTTCTGGGCCAGAGAAACTCGCTTTGCCCTTGAGCCCGAATCATTTCTTGTTGCTACTTTACATTTATCTCACCTGTCAATTTAAAAAAAAAAAAAAAAAAGATCATATGTGTGACACTCTTGGCATATATGGATCCATAAAGAGCCTTTAACATCCATGGATCCTTTCCAAACGCAAAAGATTCTTTATAGTGGAAAAAGATTATTATCTTCGGATTATTAAATGATTTGTTCTTTTCAGAACTGATCACTGAAAGGTTCTTCTTTGGTCAACTAAAATGATTCTACCATTAAGTTGTACAACACAGCTAAATATGAATAATATCTAAAGCCAGACTGTTTGTTTTCATAAACAGATTTTTAAAAGCAAAGATTTAAAAGAAAAAATGTCAAACCTTTTCAGCAAGTATTGAAAACATTTCTAAGATTTAGGATTAATATTTCTCTTTCTTTTTTTCCTCATTAGCAGGTTTTTATGCTTCTTTTTAATTTAATAGCTTATTTTTACAAAGTCATTCCTCTGCTAATTACTTCTTTTCTGTAGCTCTGGTCTATAAGTGCCACTGTGAGAGCTGAATTTCTCCTCTGGGATCGTCAGGTGGCTAATTTATTATATCTTATAAAACGCAGCTGTAAGTGTTCAAAATACGCAGCAAAACAACAGAGAATTAAGAGTGTCACCTTCAGACAAACTACTCAGTGATTTTATGTCTAGGCCTCAGTATTGACAACATACAAGCAGTTTCTGTGCAAGTGGATGTATTTTATATCTTTAGAAACTCTTTTTTAATTGAAAGGAAAAGTTCATGCGAAGCTTCAAAATTCAAGTTCATGTACAGACTAAAAAAGTGCTTTTTTGCTCTAAACTGTATACAATGAACTATTGGAAAAAATATGGAAGCTTTTTACCGTCACTGAATAAAAAATACAAAAGGTAATTGTAACTTTTTATCTCACAATTTTGACATTTGTCCTCGCAATTGTGAGTTTACATCGCAATTGTGAGTTTTCGCAATTCTGCCTTGTTCCCTCAGAACTGCATGGTATAAACTCGTAATTGTGAGTTGCAAGGTAAGTGTTGCAAATAATAGTCTCAATTGCGTTGTTATAAAGCCAGAATTGTGAGATAAAAATTAATTAATTTTTTTATTCTGTGGCAGAAACAAGCATCCATAGAAAAGAGCTACAAGATGATCCTAATTTTCTTTTTCTTTGCTCAAAATAAGAAAATAAAGTGATCCCTACTGCATAACCTATTCCTTTAACATTTCTGAAGCAAAAGTGCATTTTCACAATCTTATTAAAATACAAACAGCTTTAAAACACAGCTGACTGGCTTGCACAATTAAAATGTCATTCAGACAAACGGAATGAACTAAAACCAATAGTAGGATTTGCATTTGGCTGAGAGCCACGCATTCAAACCAGCGCTGACTAATCTCTCCAGAGCAGATTCATCTAAGCAAAACGACACCCAGATGGAGATTAAAAGGTGAAATATACTCGCTTTATGAAGAGTAGGCAGCGTGTCTGTTGATTCTTCAGCTTTATATTACACAATAAGGTTTGTAAAAGCCAGATGCACAACAGTGCATTGCCAAAAGATAAGTGCAGGATAATGCATCATTAACAATGTCCTTTAAAGGTCATCTGAGCTTCATGCCGAGAGATCGTTTCCAATGGCTCTCTGGCAGGTGTTGAGTCAGTGGGGAGACACGAGTCCTACCGACTCCGTTCACTAGAAAGAGAACAAACGACTCACAAAGCACAATATCAGTTGAGTCACGCTTTATAAATAGGCCTGACAGCATCTTAGTTAATCCAAATCTCTTTTTCCTTCAGAAGCCACGGTTCAGGATCAGCGCACAAGAGCTTCAAACGCGGGCCGAGGGAATTATAAGGCGCTGTTCGCTCTTCTCCTGAAGATGCAGATTCGGGAAAGATGATTAGAAATGATCGCCTCGGGGAGCGAATGAATACCTCCCACAAACACAACCTCTGCCCGTCGTGTTGCGAGAAGAGATTTTTTAACACGAGTCGCACTGTCTGTTTTAATGACAAAAGCAACTATTAATCTAATTTAATGTTTTCATTAGTACCTCATTTATTTCAGTATGTGTCAGTGATCATTAGAGGAGATGTTTTTCTGTTATTAATTTCAATTTGACTGTTTGATAAGTCAAGCATCACTTTTACTACTCCTATAAAAACAGTCTAGAATTGTTTTTTGCACAGACAAGCACCAAAATCTCTTCATAAAATGTAAAACTCAATTTTGGTGATGTTGTACGGATTTGAGAAGGCTCATATTTAATTTCATGCATAATTCCACATCCTGAAGATGTTTTAACATGGTCTGAAATGCAAGGCAAAAGACAGCAACATTAGCAATTGTCTCTTCAATTAAACGTCGAAACAGAAAGTAAATTTGACTGAATCACATGCTGAGAAAAGATTAAATCCTTCAACATTAATCATGACGTCCATCAGAACTGTCAGAAAACGTCTCTGTTATTTCTGTGATGATCAAAGACACAGAAGATCCCGCTGAAGGATGAAAGCTTAAGACACAAACACGATATTTTGATTTTTTTGTATATCTCCCAATGGCACACATGCACCGAGCTCTTAATTAAGAGTGCTTGAAAAGCTGGAGCTGCATGTAAAGTTAACATGAAGTGTCTGCAACCCATAATGTGACGTGCAAGAGCATTTTAAAGAAAAATGTAGGACAGGACTTGATTTAATCCTTCTGGAATTGACTGGATCAAGAAAAGTGGGCATTTTATACTGAATGCGGTTTGCAATGGAAGATCAACTTTACCTTGCAGAGCATCTCATATATCATCCCAATGGTGATGCTTCTTTTCCAAATCAATTATTATATGATATTTATGGAAGCTTGTTTCTGCCATAGAGTGAAAAATAAAAAAGGTAATTGCGACTTTTTAATCTCACAATTCTGACTTTTTTTCTCAGAATTGCATGTTTATATCTCGCAATTCTGACTTTATAATACGCAATTGGGAGATATAAAGTCAGAATTGCATGATATAAAGTCGCAATTGCGTGTTATAAAGTCAGAATTAATTGTGAGATATAAACTATTCTGAGGTAAAAAAAAAAGTCTGTCTTTTTTTCCCCTTAGAATTGGACTTTATATCTCACAGTTCTGAGAAAAGATGTTATAAAGTCAGAATTGCATGATATAAAGTCGCAATTGCGAGAAAAAAAGTCAGACTTTATTTCACGGAATTGCGACTTTATTTCACGCAATTCTGACTTTATATCTCGCAATTCAGACTTTATATCCCGCAATTCTGACTTTATATCTCACAATTCAGACTTTATATCCCGCAATTCAGACTTTATATCCCGCAATTCTGACTTTATATCACGCAATAGCGACTTTATTTCACGCAATTCTGACTTTATATCACGCAATTCTGACTTTATATCACGCAATAGCGACTTTATTTCACGCAATTCTGACTTTATATCCCGCAATTCTGACTTTATATCACGCAATTGCGACTTTATTTCACGCAATTCTGACTTTATATCTCGCAATTCTGACTTTATTTCACGCAATTCTGACTTTATATCTCGCAATTCTGACTTTATATCTCGCAATTCTGACTTTATATCCCGCAATTCTGACTTTATATCACGCAATTGCGACTTTATTTCACGCAATTCTGACTTTATATCTCGCAATTCTGACTTTATTTCACGCAATTCTGACTTTATATCTCGCAATTCTGACTTTATATCTCGCAATTCTGACTTTATTTCACGCAATTCTGACTTTATATCTCGCAATTCTGACTTTATATCTCGCAATTCTGACTTTATATCCCGCAATTCTGACTTTATATCACGCAATTGCGACTTTATTTCACGCAATTCTGACTTTATATCTCGCAATTCTGACTTTATTTCACGCAATTCTGACTTTATATCTCGCAATTCTGACTTTATATCTCGCAATTCAGACTTTATATCCCGCAATTCTGACTTTATAACACGCAATTGCGACTTTATTTCATGCAATTCTGACTTTATATCTCGCAATTCTGACTTTATTTCACGCAATTCTGACTTTATATCTCGCAATTCTGACTTTATATCTCGCAATTCAGACTTTATATCCCGCAATTCTGAGAAAAGATGTTATAAAGTCAGAATTGCATGATATAAAGTCGCAATTGCGAGAAAAAAAGTCAGAATTCTGACTTTATTTCATGGAATTGCGACTTTATTTCTCGCAATTCTGACTTTATATCTCGCAATTCAGACTTTATATCCCGCAATTCTGACTTTATATCACGCAATTGCGACTTTATTTCACGCAATTCTGACTTAATATCTCGCAATTCTGACTTTATTTCACGCAATTCTGACTTTATATCTCGCAATTCTGACTTTATATCTCGCAATTCTGACTATATCCCGCAATTCTGACTTTATAACACGCAATTGCGACTTTATTTCACGCAATTCTGACTTTATATCTCGCAATTCTGAGAAATAAAGTCAGAATTGTGAGATGTAAACTCGCAATTGTGAGATAAAAAGTCGCAATTATCTTTTAAAATGTTTTATTCTGTGGCGGAAACAAGCTTCCATAGATATCATTGTCTATATTATTATTAATCTATATTATTTCCGTTAACTATTGTCAAAGATTTTAGAAACCCTGCTTCAACCAACAGCAGCCTAAAACAATTAATAGTACTTGGCTACTGGTTAACATTCACCAAATGTGACGTCAAACAAAAAGAGGCAGAGCAAATTGAAGTGCTTTTTAGAATATTACTAAGTAAGTGGGTAATATAGCTGTTTGTGAAGATATTGAAGAAGTTATTGTCTCCTAAAAGAAAGAATCAATTCTGAACTGTTGAAACGAGTCGTCAGCATTTCCAGTCTCACTTCCGTAACACACCAGGTTTGTAACGAATTTGCATAAGGCCAGTCTATGGATTTCATTGGCTGCCCTACTTTGCCCCGCCCTCAAACACTGTAGTTGTAGCTGAGACTGGAAGAATTTGGTTCGTGTTGTCGAGAAGATGCCGTTTTCTGTGCTGGGAATGAAAAGAATGAGGAATTGATACGGTAAAACCAATGCCATCGTTTCCGACTCACATTGTAAGCGGTAGACCAATCACAACAGACTAGGCCATCTGACCAATCAGAGCAGAGCAGGCTCTCGCAAAGAAGGGGTTTCGAGAGACAGAATCTTCGAACGAACCGTTTCAGACTCTTTGAGAAATGAGATGATGTGCAATGGGTTTTATGAGGAAGAGAGTGTTTTTGACCTTTAATGCATGGAAATCTATTGTAGGAAATAACATTAGCAACTTTTAATTCTTTTAGATTAAAGATTGCACTAATGAATCAAGCAAAATAAGACCAGGAACATGTGCTAAATTCAGGTTGAATTTAAAGACATAGAAAAGACCACACAAACACACACTTCACCTCGGCTGTCAGACCCCCTCTATGACAGCTTACTTAACCCTGCTGAGAGAACATCTGCAACTTTTTATCTGTCACTAACAGCCCTAAACCAATGTGTGTTCCTGAATATACCGTCACATTGACTCTACATTACACAGCCACAATTCAATACACATTAAAGACAGATGAAATGATTATTTATAAGAATCAATGCAATGCAATATTGACGATACCCTTGATTATATTTTAACCACAAATAGATTTCAAAAAAAAAAAAAAAATCTATTTGATTATGATTACAAATTCTGATCAAAATGCCAGGTTTGTGCTTAAAATTTACACAAAAAGCAAACATGCAAACAATCTAGCTGTCCATTTTAAGAGAATATATCACATTGCATTATAGAAAAGAAGGAAATCGTGACAATCAATTCCCTCTGATATGATTCACCAGCGGCTGCTGCAGTTGTTTTAATTGTAAGGCATAAAAGCATCATAATCATTAAGCATAAATGACAATTAGCCTACGGGGAGTCACAAAGAATAAATTAATTAATAAATTAAAACAGATGACATGTTATGTTCATTTGTAGCCACATGCTATGTTACATATGTATTAGGCCTATTTAAATATGCAAATGAGCTATATATACAGTAATACATCTAATGTACAAGGGAAGAGTGAAAATAAGACCACTATTTAAGTAGATTATTTTTTTTTTGTTAATGATTGCGCTTCACAATAATGCATCCACTGCATTATTCACTCCCTAAACTGCCTAACAATCAATGCTTTATAGCATAACCTATTTCAAGAAGACTATACATTTTCACATGTGCATCACCAATCAACCTTCTCTCTTTCTCTCTCTCTCTCTCTGTCCTAGAAGTGACACAATGACTTGTGTTTTTGGGTTCAAGGTGAATGTTTGCATGGTGACCTATCGGTGGGCTCATTGCCCGAATATTTGGCTACTTACATCGTGAAAGATGGACAGTCCGTGGACCGAATCCTGCATCTGATGCTGCTGCAGTTTGGAGCGGAGATGCTCGCGCTTCGCAGACTGGAGACACATCGTGATCATTTCGGTGCACGCCAACATCTTTAAACGAGCTGAGCAAGACTTTTGAAAGCAAATATTCACTTAATGACACCGATAAATATGCAGATCCCCGAGTAAATGAGATCGGAACTGGTGTGTGAGTAATCTTCTGGACGAATGCTTCTGCTGATGCTGAGGATGGAATACTAGTGAACGCCAAAGAATCGTTTGAATGATCGAATCTGTTCGTTTGAATGATTCGAACGAATCGATTCGAAAAGCGATTGTGAATAACTGGTCTGTAAGGGAAAATTGGCTGTTTTTTATTTTATTTATTTTTTATTTTATATTTAATGTTATGTAAATTACATAAAGCAAGATGGAAAGGCTTTCACATCTGTTCTGTATCTGTCATTTGGATTTCTGAACATGTTGCTTAAAGTCTTGTTTCATAATAGTGGGAAGAAAACATCCGAAATAGACATTTAAATGTTCATTTTATTACACTTTATCTATTTGCATCTGTAGACTTCAATTAGGCTACAATACATATAGGGTAGGTTGGGGCAAGATGAACATTGACATTGTATTATGTTGAATATTAACTCTTTTTGTGTCTATTTGTTAATGGGGGATTTGCGGACACATCAATTTTTTGAAAGTTATAGTTTTATTTAGAAGTAAAAAGATCAAATAAGACCTTTTGGGGCAAGTTGTTACTAGTGGTATTATTTTGAAATGTTATATTTATTGTAATTAATGGGGTTATTATTCAGTATTCCATGAATAAGATGCACATTTCAGACACTTTCATTAAAACCTATAACCATTAAATCATTACCTATAACCATGAAACCATTAAATGTGCATTCTTGCTATTATGACATATCTTCGATTAAAAGGGAGGGCAATTAAATAAGTAAATATTCATGTCTGTATAATTTTACCTTTCAGATGAATCTCTTTTACTGCGATTCTGCTTTTTCTGTCATCAGTTATTCAATTAAAGTAACACTAAAGTGTCAAAATAAAATGTTAAATACAACAGTTTCTTTAGTATTTTACATTATTGACACTTATTTAAATAATTAATATGAATAAAAATGATATCAAAGTAATTTATACATTCTGTAAAAGTTTATCCAATAGGGGCATCTTACCCCTCTTTTAATATTTGACATTTTGTACAATAACAACTACAGTAAATTAGCAAATGTTTCTATTTATTTCCTAATAACACATTTAGCAGCACTTTGGCTACATGCACAAAACTTTACAATTATATTCCTATTTATATTCTTCTGAAGGTTTGTATTAATGGGTTTGTTCATATATCATTCGGCAGATTGGTATATATAAATTCTATAAATAATAAATAATAAATATATAAATAAGAAGAAAATAATCTATGAACAATTCCCATTGCAACGAACCGTTCGAACGAACCGATTCAGAGGAAGTTCTTCGCGCTCTGTTTCTCCACCTCCTCGGATGCTGATTGGTCCAGCAGTAGTTCCTTGGACATCATTGCTTTGACTCACTTTTGACTCAAATCTATTTATATTATTTACATCTATCATATTATATTATATTATATTATATTTAAAAAAAAATATGAACAAACTATTATACAATTTCTTTAATGTCATCGAAACAGTATTTTAAATCACCACATATGTAAAGGGCCATAATTAATATGGACTTGTCCTGGCAAACAGCGCCATCTCGTGAAAGTACAGCCATTGAATCATATTAATAAATCCATTACCTGCTCGGTGCTTCAGTCTTTATGGGTAATGGTAATAGAAGTACATTATCCAAACGGACGCGCGCGTCGCGTCACGTGACGGGGTTGCGCAGTGACGTCAATCTGACATGGAGCCAGTGCTGGTGGCGGACGTTTTGTTCAACCGGTTGAGATGGAGCAAAGTTTATTTTAACGACGGGAATATGACCTCAGATCCCGTTAAAACTGAGATCTAGAAACATTTCCCGTGATCATAAGACGGTAAGATGTAAGCGACACAGGTTTAGAGGATAATATGGAGGAAAAACAGCCGTGTTTTGATAACGCGCTAGCTTGTTTGACCGGTGACTGACTGACCGACCGTTAGACTGTGTGGCTGATGATGGTTTTGACAGCTGTTTGATTAGTGAACGTAATTAATAATGTGAAACGAATAAAAAGTGTCCATTATCGGTTTCAAAAAGATACATGCATGTAATTGACTTGTAAACATTCGTTTTTGTTGCTGCGACACCGTCAGTCAGAAACGCCACGTGACGTCACTTCTGTAATGCGCTCTTTAGTTTTGTGACAGTATCATCATCATAATAACACAGTATAAAAGTACCATCTGATACCATGGTACTGATATTTACGTACCACGATATTTGTATGCTACACAAAGCTAAGATTACTTCTAGGAATACAATGGAACTGTTATATAATTTCTGTGGTATATGCCAAAATACATTGATATTACCATGTGATATCGTGTCTGTAAGTTACCGTGGTAAAACCACAGTGCTTTTGTTAGTGTATGAGATGTATTTTTATACAAAACTGTTAAGGCAAGACACCACAGGGTATAATGGTAACGGATAGCACCACACTTAATTATTCACGCTACATTAAAACTATTGTTATATGTTACAAGGTTTCTGAAATGTTTAAATATGTATTTTATACTTTATCTAATTAAATGTGCACTAATAAGCATATATTTCCAGAATGGAAATCTGAGTATTGGATAAAGCCATTGTTCAAAATTCGTTTCATTTTGTTGATTATATTAGAGGTTTTTATCTCTGTTTTTATGACTCAATAACTCAGAAAATACAGTCAACACTAAGAAAAAAAAATACATTTTCACCTTGTTCTATGAATAAAATGTCATATAAACCAGTTGAATGATACAAACGCAAATGGACAATGTGTATTAAAATAAATACTGGAAGCAAAATACCCCAAAATCTCAAAATTGACCCGTGCATGGAAAATACATTGCAGTGTCTTACCTTAAAAGTAAAACCACAGTATGCGCTTTAAAATCTTCTTAACTTTTAATGTGGCTAACTAATCTCTGACAGCGTGCAGATGTGAGCTTTTAAAGGAGAACTCCGGTCAATTTTAACATTGAGCTCATTTTTTTGTACATTTGGAGTGCTGTCAATACAGAGAACAACGACAAAAATCGGTGTTGCCTACACCGTGTTATCCTCTTTTTAAAATTTGCACCCTGTTGACTTCAATGGGGCAAGTTTTAAACCTTTTTTTCGGTCGAAGTCCATAGTAATCGATTGTCGAGTTCACGTGTGTGATCATAGATACTAAACCAATGCGCGTTAACTCGACAATCGATTACTTTGGACTTCGACCGAAAACAGGATGTAAACACAGGTATGTGCGCTGGCTGAATAATCATCATTTTTATTCATATCTTTCACATCTACTGCAGTCAGATTCACCCGCGATCACTCAGAAGGAATCACTCACATTGGCTGTGCACTTGTAATGACACATCAAGGATGTTAAGAGGCTAAAAGCAGGTTTAAAACTTGCCCCATTGAAGTCAACAGGGTGCAAATTTTAAAAAGAGGATAACACGGTGTAGGCAACACCGATTTTTGTCGTTGTTCTCTGTATTGACAGCACTCCAAATGTACAAAAAAATGAGCTCAATGTTAAAATTGACCGGAGTTCTCGTTTAATGCGCTTGGAGGCATTAAAGATGGTTTAGACTGAGGAATATCAAACCTGTTATAATGAGTAATAGGAATGGACGACTTTTTATGTTCTTATTGGAGTTTGACAGCCTCAGTACCCATTAGCTTTCACTGTATCGGAAAGAGCTGAAAGAACATTTTCCTTTTGTTTTAAATAGATAGATCATACAGGTTTGGATTTGAAAACGATGTGTGGATGAGTAAATAATGTCAGGCCAGTGAAAATCAAGCCTTAATCTCGGGTTTATCAGGACTTTCTCTCAGTGGAGAGACTGATTCCCTGTAGTGACTGAGAAACATGGTCTGTCCTTGGAGTTGCATCATCTGTAATCTGCCAAGGATTACTGGAGACTTCTGGAGGCTTCGGTTGTGAGATTAGCTGTTACCGCAGGGAGGTGTTGAAGACACAACTACGACATACATCACACACCATTACTAAACGACACACAGCACTGATCAGGGGTCAGGTGTGTCTATACTGTGCATTTAGTGACAGATCAGCCAGAAAAAAATACATTTTAGAAAGAGAGTGGGTGTTTTGTTGAGATAGTCAACATGAAAGCATATCCGGTTTCGCTTAGATATGTGACACATTACAGAAGGAAAATGGCTTGCGAATGTTGTATTATGACCTTTTGCCACTATTTACTACCGTCTCAGTTGACACGTTTTAGTTATAATGAGACTTAACCAATTAATTAATCGATTTACAGTCAAACCAAAAATTATTCAGACTCAAGATATAATTTTTGATAATTTTTACTAGTGTGTGCAGGACACTATAGTTTATAGTTTATTAATGTAAGTGAGGAGAGCAAAATAAAGTAAACTGTGACATATTACACCCAATAAATCTTCATACCGTGGCTACCAGTAACATTTGGGACCAAATATTACTCAGACACTTTGACCTGATCATGTTTTGCTGAAGTGTGTTTTCTTTAATTGCTAATGCTCTTTTTACACACAGACTGAACAAAATGAAGCATTGCTTGAACTAAACTGGTATTATGTAATTGTGTAGTTAAATTTAACAGCTGACAGATATTCAACATAATTCATGTGTGAGACAGTCTAACAGAAGGACGGACAAAACCAGTTAAATATAAACTGAATTCTTGTCATATTTTATTAACATTTTCTAAACTATAGCGAATAAACTGTGATAATGTGAGAAATCTCGAAGGTGTTTGAATACATGTTGGTTTGACTGTATATGCTTATTTGTTTATTTCAGATTTGAGCCACAATAAGTGCTTTTAATGGCCGCGTCATGAAGTCTCAACTTCAGATAACAGGTGAGCTAAAGTGATAATCTGTATTTTGTAATTGCAAGACTTCACAATTGTAATTTGGGTTGCACACATTTTAATGTAGCGCTTTCATATTGTTTTAAGATGTCAGCCATCTGGATATTTGTTGTCAGATGAATACTTTGAATAGATCTGTGATTACATTTGTTGTCTTTGGTTAGTTCTGTCCGCTAAGCTGCGGGACAGTAAGAAGAATTGGTTTGGGCCGAGTCCTTACGTGGAGGTGTGTGTGGACGGCCAGTCCAAGAAGACGGAGAAGTGCACCAACACTCACAGTCCCAAATGGAAACAGTCTCTCACTGTGTAAGAGAGAAATATGTACTAAAACGAGTGACACTTGCGTTACAGAGCTGATCCAGAATCAGTGTTTATTATCATTATATTGTTTGGTTACACTTTACAATTCCGTTTGTTAACATTAGTTAAATACATTAGTTAACATGAACTAACAATGAAAAATAATGTTAAGTTCAACATTACACACAATATCACTTCAGCTAAAGTGAACTAACAATGAATAGTTATATTTTTTATTAACTTACATAAACAAAGAGTACTAAATACTGCAACAAATGCATTGCTCATTGTTAGTTAATATTAGTTAATGCATAAACTAACGTTAACTAATGGGACCTTGTTGTAAAGTGTTGCCTATTGTTCTGATCTCTCTCTCCAGACTAAAAGTGAATGTTGTTATTCACGTAACTACATTATTAAAGTGTAATGACTATTGCAGACAGTGTTATTCTAGTATTTTTGATATACCATTATAGTATTTATTCATAATTTTATAAGTTATTAATAAGTTTTACCAATTTTTTTATATACTTAGTCATTGTTATTTTTTTGTGTTTTTTAACAAATTCTATTTAGCTTTTGATTTATTAGATTGATTTTAAATATCTAAAAATAGATATTTTTATTTTAGTAATTTTAGTAACTTTTTTCAGTTAGTTGGCAAGTGTTTTTCATCTAATATTTATACATTTATATCTTGACTGCTCACTCAGTGCACTTGAGATATTATAGATCATATAATACATGATTTATTGATACATAAGTGTAGTGATTTTTTTCTTATATATGCTCATTATTTTATTTGAAATAAAATGCATAGAAATATGGCCAGATTATTGAATGTTAGCAGTTGAATTATGGAATATAAAAGTTTTAAGTCGGCTTTATTTCAGTAATTTTTAATAGTTTTAGTTAACATTAACATCACTGCTCTGTTGATCATATTCCCTGCAGGATCGTCAGCCCTTTCAGCAAGTTAATCTTCCGTGTTTGGAGTCACCAGACACTTAAAGCCGACATTTTGCTGGGCTTGGCCACTCTTGAGGTCAGCGAGACCTTAAAAGCCAACAATATGAAGAGTGAGTTTCCATGTTCTTCACTTTGTGAATCTCGTTATTCAGAGTCAGGCCTGTTTAGTCTGAGTGTGTGTGTCTCTGTGTGCGTGTGTGTCTGTGTGTGTGTTCACTCAAGAGTCTGATAAAGAGAGAGGCAGGTGAACTGACTCATAGTATCAAACAAAGTGTTTTTTCAGAGACTTTGGTCATGTGGGCAATGCATCATGTGACCGCTCACCGCTGATGTGAATTATAGAACTGAAGATTGAGTTGAGGGTGTTGATTATCCTGGTTACCATTTTCTTTTCCTGTGACCTGAAGTGATGCTGTGAGCTTGTTAAGTGAAGCCAATCTACCTTTCCAGGTCATCTGTGAACATGACTTACCTGGTTTTAAGCTTTAAAAGCTTTTTTTTTATCTGCTTGATATTGCATTTTTGGTAAAACATGCTACCAAGCCGTAATGATGTTGGTTTATTTTATAAATAATTTCAATCAATTCATGACTTGGTCTGAACGAGTCATTTGTGAAACAAGATTATTTAAAAAAAAAAATCCGGTTACACTTTATTTTAATGTGTCGTTGTTATAGTGTAATTATATATTTAAGTATTGAGTAATATTAAGCAACTACACGTACTTACTAAAAGTTTGGGTAGCATTAGGATTTGGTTGAGGGGTTACTTGCATGTAATTATGCATAATTGACTGTTTTTACTATGGTAAGTACATGCAACGTGACAAGGACACTGTAAAATAAAGTGTTTAAAAGCCATGGTTAAAAAGTGTTGGCATCAGGGTACTGCTTTTATGCGCTGTTAATATACATTTTTCAGTTATGTAAGCAGTGTCATGTTGAAGATCATGTGTGTGTGTCTCAGTTTGTGAGGTTGTGCAGACGTTGCAGTTGAGTTCAGACAGAGTGCGATCGGAGGTGGTTGGAGAGATCTCGGTGTGTCTGGATGGACTGCAGATGGACCCCGAGACTTTTGCTTCAGAGGAACAAAAGCACAGTGAGACTTTCTTTTTCTCTGATGTTTTTCAGCAACGGTTGAGAGATTTAGATTCTTTGTAGAGCTGCACGATTAAGCGGTAAAAGATGGCGATCTCGATTTAAACACCGACGCGACCTCATTCCTAAATGGCAACGATTCGGTTGTTTCTAATAAACCTTTGACAAAATCACACCGGAACATTCAGATCTAATAATAATAATTCATTACAGTTATATAGCGCTTTTCTCGGCACTCAGATCTGCGTTGGTGCTGCCACTGATCCAAAGAGCAGTTTTTCATGAATAGGTACAGTTATTTCTATGTTACAAATATTCATATTATCATAGAAGTAATGGGATAAGTTTATAGTTCGGATATAAACACTGATGTCTACTGAAGCGATCAAAATTGAATAAATCACCTTTTGAAAGTAACATGGCACTTCAAATAAGGTGGTGAGTGGTGACTGTTTAAAATATATTTGTCATTTAATCAAGAGATTCGTATAAAAAAAAAATGCTGATTCTTTTTTTTCTTTATGACTGAGTCATTGGATAATTTATTCAAAATTATTAAAAAAAAAGAATTCATTCAGATTAAATAAACATTTTAAATAGACTGCAGCAATTAACATTTTGTCAGAACATATCTGTTTGAAACGTACACAAAAAAGTGGCTCAGTTTATTTATCCAGAGTCGTGCATCTCTAATTCTTTGCTGTTAAAAATGTAGATTTGTGTAATGTTGCTGTTTCTCTGCAATCACAGATTCGGCTGTAAATGGAGAATCCATACAGAACGGGGATGTAGCAGGGAGGTAAAATAAAGATTACTCGACTCTACTGTGCAGTTTATGAAGGAATATTACCACATTATGTGCAGAAAGAGTGTGTATCTTTCTTTGCTTTTGTTTGAATTCTTGATTAAATTAGTTCTCGAGGGAAATATCTTGATTGCTTATTCAGTGCACTTGGCATTTTATAGATCATCATAATACAGGATTTATTAATACATAACAGTAGTGTAAAATATAGGGCTGCACGATATGAGGAAAAGCTGCGATGTGCGATAACATTGTTTAATATTGCGATGACGATTTAACTTGCGATAAAGCGATTAGTGCTTTCGGTTCTTCGCTTAGTGCATAGGTTCTTTGCGAACCTAAACATTAAATAGCCTATTCCCACTGAATAAAGAAATCAAATAGATAATTTTTGACATGCTTTGATTGAACAAATTACACATAAATGAGGCATTATAACTATAAAAAATTAACGTTCAATTTCCCCTGCTCCTTTCAAAATATTTTCTTGTAAACTCAACAAAAACATCTATCTTTGAATAAAACAAATGTGGGGAAAATAAGGTTTATACTCAAATAAATAAATAGAAATAAAAATGGCCATTTAAAATAACTGTAATGGCTCATATTTATTCAGCGATCGGCGGGAAAAGGTCATCTGTACGGAATATCGCTGTGTACGGAACATGGTTAGTCTACGTTACCTGTGTTTGTAACGCGTCATCTCTCCTAAATCCTAAATAATTCCATATAGCTGAAGTGCTGCTCTTTTTCATCACAAGGTCTTCGTCAGCCACCACATTTTCCTCACTCTTCTCTCCTTCCTCCGCCATCGTATTTGCTAACGGCACAGTGTCGCAACTAAATTGACACCTCACAAATCAATCTGAGCGTAGCTGACACTTCCTGGGGCTTCACATGCCAACCATGTCTTCAGGGCTAAACGTGATGGGTCAAACGTTTATTACATGCACTTGGCGCACGTAATAAACTGCTTTCCCTTATTCATCGTGTCAGGCTGTCTATTGCGATGTGTTCATCGTGCGATTTCATATCGCGATGACGATGAAAATTCGATGTATCGTTCAGCCCTAGTAAAATATTTTCCTTCTTTAGTTTATATACTCATTTATATAAACTCATTATTTTGGTTTAAATAATATGCATTAAAATATGGCCAGATTATTGAATGTTAGCAGTTGATTTGTGGAATATACATTTAAAAATAAAAAATGTAATGTACTTTTAGCCAATTTCCTTTATATTATGAATGACACCTATTGATGTTAAACAGATATTGTATAAGTTGAAAATCAAGGTTTAATTTGTTAACATTAGTTAACATGAACTAACTATGACCTAAAGCATCTTAGCTAATGTTAATATCAACATTTAATAATACATTTTTAAGATCTGCTAACATTAGCTAATGCACAGTGAACTAATATGAATATGAACATGTTATTAAGTAACAAACAAAGGATAATAAATGCCGTCATGATTAGTTCATGTTAGTTAATGCATTTAAACTAAAGTTAACAAATGAGACCGTTTTTGCTTTGCTATTTATTTTACGCTAATTGAATTTTGATCGTTGTCTCTGTTTGTTGTTGGTCTAGTCGAGATTCTTCCCCATCCAGTGACATCACTGATGAAGCGCCACTGCCCAATGGTCATGCAGTGGGAAGCGCTGAGTCTTCCTCTCCATCCGCAGGGGCTCTGAGACCACCGCGTCCATCTCGACCTCAGCGACCGCCCCCTGCCTCGACACACAAACACACTTCCTCCACAGGTAGAGAACCTCATCAATAGGGGTGTGACAATATAGTGTCACATGTGTGATGCTATTTTAAAGGTTCCTAATTTTGTTTTGGAGTCTCCTACAATATATTAACATGCACCCAAGGTAAAAAAAAACATCAATTTTCTCATAATATACATCGCAGCATCAGCTTTTTTATCACAGTGTCTGAAATGGTTGGATAAAGGATCCAGTCTCTCTAAACCCCATCTTTCCGTGAGCGGACTCTGCTCTGATTGGTCAGATGGCCCAGTTATGATTGGTTGATTGCTTACAGCGCGGGTCAGCGTAGAAATTGTTCACGGGCATTGTTCAATGAAGACAACATTTGTTTCAAACCTTACCTAGGTTTGTAACAAGAAGTGACACTGGAATTATTATCGACTTGTTTCATTCCATTCAGAATTAAAAAAAATGTTGGGGTTGGCAGACAGAAACTCCATTTATCTGCACTTTGATCTTTAAGGGTGCTTTCACATCTGTAGTTCGGTTCATTTGGTCCGGACCAAGGGCGAAAAATTATACTTTGTAGCATTTTTCAGGCGTTTTGGTTCCTTTTCACACCACACTGGTCCAGATCAATTTATGAGTTGATAAAACGAACCAAAATGCAGTCACGTGACAACATCCACATCACTCGTTGGCCAGATGTGTCTTGAACGCATTTCCATAATTGCATTTCGATTGGTTAGAATTAACGTGCGGGAAAATTCCAACAGAATTCCCGGAAGTAAACAAAGAGATGGAAAATCCGGCAGACAACACACCACTGTTTACTACGGACAGACGAATGCGTGGGCTGAATGTATCCCTGGTCATATTTTATTATATAGTATGTCAACACCACTTTAGACAGACAATAATATTTGAGAAAGAAGCGAGGATGTGGTTCGAAAATAACGTTAATAATTTCTATCAACTCCGAGCTGCCATGCTTAAAGTGCAAACTGTCAACAAACATTTCTCCTCATCCCATAATGCACAGCGCAGCTGACTACAGCAACTGGTTTAGTCCAGAAATGCGCAGTTGGTTCTGTTCGAGGTCGGATCACGTTCTCACCACAAACGAACCGCTCCAGAGTTCGTTTCAAGGCGTACCAAGACCTCCTCACGCTTGTTTGGTCCGCTTTTGGTGCGATTGCCGCATTCACACTTTCAATGGGGAAAACGAACTCTAGTGCGATTCAACCAAACTAAATGAGGCAGGTGTGAAAGCACCCTAAAACTTTGCAGACCTGTTACATTCACAAACAGCTGTATTACACACTACATGAAAGGTCCTATCTGAAAAATACCTATAAATACCTATTGTTTTTTTTTACTTACCTATAATTTTTTTTATACCTATTGTTTTTTTTTAGCATCCTCTGCTGGCTCTACTCCCACACACGGCAGCAGAGCTCCCAGCCCGGAGGCGTCTCCACGAGTGTGTGTGAACGGAGAAACGGAGAGTCAGGGGTCAAGCTCAGGTTCAGGGTCAAATCAGGCCCCCAGTGCCAGTCCAACACCACCCGTAGCTTCGCTAATCAATAGCACCCCTCTTCCTCCTGGGTATGTGATATCAAAAACCTTTCCACTTTTTTAGTTTAGATTTTCTAATTGACTTGCTATGTTAAGCTCACAGTGACAGAAATGTTCTCATATGATGCCACTAATAAGAGCTTATGCTCCTGTTGCATGTCAGAATGAATAAATGAATGTAAATAAAGACACTTTATAATAATAGTAAGCCTGTATGGATTTAGTCTGATATGTTTAATGGAATTTCTTTTTGTATGGTGTAGCTGGGAGCAGAGAATCGATCAGAACGGCCGCGTTTACTATGTGGATCATATTGAGAAAAGAACCACATGGGAAAGACCAGAACCGCTACCACCGGGGTAACCATTGATGCAGAGATGCTTTTATGTAAAGCAGAAAATGTCAGGAAAAGCTCACTGATTTTAGTCATTATGCCCCTTTACTTAGTGAAGTTTGACAAGCTCCCAAACCTTCAAGAGCATCTGAAAACGGCATTTAAGCTGGCTGTAGATTCATATATTTTAAGCGTCCTTCGGTATAGTTTTTGGTAACACTTTACAGCAAGGTTCATTAGTTAACATTAGTTAATGTATTAACTAACATGAGCTAACAAAGAGCAATACATTTATTACTACAGGAGAAACTCGAAAAATCATCTATTCATTTATTTCAGTAATTCAACTTAAAAAGGTGAAACTAATATGTTATATAGACTCATTACATGCAAAGTGAGATATTTCAAGCCTTTGTTTGTTATAATTTTGATAATTATGGCTTACAGCTTATGAAAACCCCAAATTCAAAATCTCAGACATTTTTTAAATGTTCATAAGCTGTAAGCCATAATCATCAAAAATTATAACAAATAAAGTCTTGAAATATCTCACTTTGCATGTAATGAGTCTATATAACATATTAGTTTCACCTTTTAAGTTGAATTACTGAAATAAATGAACTTTTGCACGATATTCAAATTTTTCGAGTTTCATATGTATAATATTTTTACAGTTAATAAAAATACAGCTGTTCATTGTTTGTTCATGCTAGTTCACAGTGCATTAACCAATGTTAACAAATACAACCTTTGATTTTAATAATGTATTAGTTAATATTAATTTCAATATTTACTTATTACTATTCTTAGTTCATGTTAACTAAGGTAGTTAACTAATGGACTTTATTGTAAAGTGTTAAGGCCCGTTCACACCAAGCACGATAACTATAAAGATAAAGACAAAGATAACTATATATGCGTCCACACCAACGAACGATAACGGTCTTTTTATTCTAAGCACGCGCGCGCGCCCCATTTTAAATGCGCGAGACCTTTAAATTAGAATGGATTCTGATTGACTGTCAGTGTTTTATCGTTTGACAGCTGAAAAAAAATCGTTCTGAAAGTGATCCCAACGATATCGTTCCTCACATCTTTATCGTTATAGTTGTGGTGTGAACTCTGTTATTCTTTAATATGGAGAACGATTTTTAGAATTATATCTTTATCGTTATCTTTATAGTTATCGTCCTTGGTGTGAACGGGCCTTTACTGACTTTTTTTAATAAAATGCCATTTTTTTATGCTTTTTTATTTTCTGACCTGTGAAACCTTTTTAGCTGCATTTTATGTATGAAAGATTAATGCTACTACCACTACTTCTAGTACTACTAATAATAATACTTATTATTTGTTTTTATTGGTATCAGAAATCATCCAAGGTCAAATGTGTAAATGTCCTTAATGAGCAGTTGTTTAGAGAATTGTGTGTGTTTGTGTGGTAGTTGGGAGCGTCGCTTGGACCCGATGGGCCGTGTGTACTATGTGGATCATATAATCAGAACCACCACATGGCAAAGACCCACACTAGAGTCGGTCCGAAACTACGAGGAGTGGCAGAACCAGCGCAGTCAGCTGCAGGGAGCCATGCACCGCTTCAACCAGAGATTCATCTATGGGGTGAGTAAACATGTCAAAGATAATGTACTTCAACTTTTTTCAAGCAATTTTAAATTAAAAGAAGCTGCCAGGATTTCCTCTATGACCCGAGCTAAGGGTTTTTCATCTGTCCTTATTCCTCCTGTCTGCTTATCTCTTCAGCAGCAGGAACAGCTTGTGCCTGCAGCTAATAAAGAGTTTGACCCTCTGGGTCCTCTGCCGGCGGGATGGGGTGAGTCATTTTTATACTGCGGAAAGAGGAAATCACATTTTCCTCTCATAATAGAGTGCCTCACACTGTCTTTTCTTGAGCGCATCATCCTTGACTTTCTACTTGTGTGTTGTTTGGCTCACAGAGAAACGGACAGACAGTAATAGGAGGATGTATTTTGTTCATCATCCTACAAGATCCACGCAATGGGAGGATCCTCGCACACAAGGGTGGGACAAAATCACAACCACAGCCACTGTTATTTTAGTATTTATTTTAAATTTTTTATTAGAGCCGCACGATTAGTTGTCAAAAGATTGCAATCTCGATTCAAACACCCACGTGATATTATTTTTTAAATGTCAGCGATTCGCCTCTGTCTATTAAACCTTTGACAAAATCATACCAGAGCATGTTTAGGTATGAAACGGCCTCACAAAAAGTCTTTTCTACCACACAGTATAAAAGTTTATATTTCAGATATAAACACAGATATAAATAGAACAGATAAACATATATAAATAGAGCAAATCACCTTTTGAAAGTAACACGGCGCTTCAAAAAACGATTGTATCGATTACATAGTTACACCAGTAGGTGGCGGCAAGTGACGGTTAAAAATGTATTTGTCATTGAATCATTCACTCAAACCTATTTACAAAAATGTTATTTAATTACATTAAATAGACTGCAGCAATTAATATTGTGTAAGAACCTCTAGTAATTTACATGTTATTTTATTTAGTTGTCTGTTCAGAATCGTGGGAGAATCAAGATCTGTATTTGAAACAAAAACATTGTGATTCTCAATTCAGCCACAATCGTGAAGCTATATTTTTTTAATTCATATTTCGGTTTAGCTGTTATTTTTATGTTTTTTTGTTTTTGATATGTGCTTTTGTCATTTTTATATCACTATTTTGTTTTAATTAATTTTTATTTCAGTTTTAGTTTTTATTTAGTTTAGTTATTTTAGTTAGTTTTTATCAGTTAGTAATTTTAATTCCTCATCTTAAAACTATTTCAGTTAGTTGTCAAGGCAACATTTCTAATTTTCATTCAGTTTAAGTTTTTCCACTTACATTTTTTTTTAAATAGTTTTGGTTAATGACAATAACCCTGAACACAGCTAAATTGCCTCCCTTCTATATGATTTTATTATTTGATGTAAAACAGAATAAGCAAGGAGCATTACTGCTTGAATTAAATGTTTTTGTTTGTCAGGTTGTTGAATGAGAAGCCTTTGCCGGAGGGTTGGGAGATGAGGTTTACGGTGGACGGGATTCCCTATTTCGTCGATCACAACAGGAAAACGACGACATATATCGACCCTCGTACAGGAAAATCCTCCCTGTAAGCCCTTTTAATAGCTTAATATATGAAGAGAAGGTCTTTTGTGACCTCCTCTGTCCCTGTGTGTGCAGATGTTCATAATGAAAGCATAGACAGTGTTCCTGTCTTAGGATACAAATATATTCACTTTGAAATTGAAATGTTACATAAGTCAAATGTGGTTTAATGCGATTAAAGGTTAAATGATGTTTCATATTGTTTTTTAACGATATCATCTGGTTTTGGTGTAGTTTTACAGTCTGTTTCTGTCTTTGTGAACCTGCAGTGAGAACGGCCCTCAGATCACATACGTACGAGACTTTAAAGCCAAAGTGCACTATTTCCGCTTCTGGTGTCAGGTAAGACCGAGTGACTTCAGTTACAAGTCGCTTTGACACTAAATCTTCAGAAAATGATCTGGATTTTGTTAAAAACCTGCTACTGTTCTTTCATTAGGGTTATAAATGTTTCATTCAAATTTTGTATTACTTCGGTTTAATCAGCAAAACACACTATAATGATTGAACACAACAGGATAAATGTTGTCATTTTAATTATTAGTAATTCAATAGCAGACAATGCAAGAAACTTGTTGCAGTAATGTCAGTGAAGATTGTTTAAAAATGCGATTTGTTTTTAAATAATGTAATATATATAATTAATTTTCATATATAGGGCAATATTTGCACATGTGATTGATTGATTTAAATGATCCTTTTATCCATAGCAACTAGCAATGCCTCAGCACATTAAGATCCACGTCAGTCGCAAAACACTGTTCGAGGACTCATTTCAACAGGTGAATTACATATTTTATATTTGACAAGTCAATTCTGGTTTACGTGTGTCACCATGTGGCATGTAGAAAGAAGTTAAATATTTGTAATTTGATCTGTTTAGATTATGAGTTGCCATCCGCAAGATCTGAGACGGAGATTGTGGATTATTTTCCCAGGGGAGGAGGGTCTTGATTATGGAGGCGTGGCGAGGTATATTGCATAAATTACAGGAAGTGATGACTTGAGTTGATGTATGTGCACACGCACAGTAATGTTGTGTTTCTGTCATAGGGAATGGTTCTTCCTGCTCTCCCACGAGGTCTTGAACCCCATGTACTGTCTGTTCGAATATGCCGGCAAAGACAACTACTGCCTGCAGATTAACCCCGCGTCCTCCATCAACCCTGACCACCTCAAGTACTTCAAGTTCATTGGCCGGTTCATTGCAATGGTATGACGCTTGAGTCATGTTGTGCTTGTACTGGACAGACTGACGGATCATAGTTTGGAATTCAATTAAAATTTCTGAACATTATTTGTGCGTTCTCTCTCTCTCTCTCATAGGCTCTCTTTCATGGAAAGTTCATAGACACCGGCTTCTCTTTGCCCTTTTATAAGCGCATCCTGAATAAACCTCTGGCTCTGAAAGACCTGGAGTCCATCGACCCGGAGTTTTACAACTCGCTCATCTGGATCAAGTGAGTGAGGATGAGTTGAATGAGTTACAGAGTTACGATAAGAAACATGAGTAAGGGCTTGGGGGTTAAAACTGTGAAAATAAGGGATAGGAGTTATAAGAAAATTAACAATCCCTGTGACTGCTCTTAATTACGAAACAGAATAATGTGATAATGTATTTTTGTATGTAATTTGACAATGGTTGGAGATAATGATGTTTTTTCTATAGGGATAATAATATAGAGGAATGTTGCTTGGAGATGTTTTTCTCGGTGGATAAGGAGATTCTGGGAGAGGTCACCACTCATGAACTCAAACCTGATGGAGGAAACATTCAGGTGACCGAGGAAAATAAAGAGGAGTATATCAGGTAGGAAATCTCATTCATAGTCAGGGGTGCAAACAGCGCGCTTTTCGGCGCCTCCCGCTTTTTTCACGTCAGTTTGGGTGACTTGTGTGAATCGTGCAGATCCGAAGAGTTTTTTTTTAGGAGGAGGGGGGGGGGGGGGGGGTTGAGAGAGTCTGATTATAATTTAACCAACAGTAATTCTGGATTGCGTCCACCAACAGGTAAATAGGAAATAAGCGAATCAGAACCAGAACACTGCGCGCCAAACCAGCAGTATGTGCGCAAGCGTGAACCACTAGTGTTTCTGTCTCACTCTGGATCTGCCACTGCATCACATTTCTCTCTGCGTGGCGTGGAGTGTCCGTTTTTATGTCGGCTCTCATGTTAACTGGTTAGAGCTTGTGTTAGAGCACAATGCCTGCGTGACACACACACTTCTCGAGCCGCGCCGAAACCGCGTGCTAGAAATAGAACCGCAACCGACGCCTATTTTTCACGCGACACGCAAGAGTGTTGGAAGTTTTCAGACAAAATAGAAGGCGCAAATACATATTAATAAATTACATTTTGATGCTTGAAAGTCTCTCGGTTTTGACAAATGCATATATAATTGTAATTTAAAAAATAGACCTAATTATCGATTTTCAAATATTGCCAATCGTCAATAGGCCTACAGAACGAAATCTTCTGTAGCCTATTTTGCCGTCAATACTGCCGACTTTGTCTTTGCTGTATCAGGCTATATATAGGCTATTATGTTTAACATCCAAATGTAGATGGTCTGTCGGCGCACAGAGCCATGCAGTCGCAGACAGCACGTGAAGTTCGTGAACACCGAATTCCCTTTTCTTTCTTATCTATTTGTGTTTGAACAGACATGTGCACGAAAAAATAAGCCAGTGTCCGTCTCAACAAGTTTCCCTGTAAACGCAGTCAAAATAAAACAGACGCGTTGTCATTACCGGTATTAGATACGTGCATTCGTCTTAAAGGGACAGCACCCAATATACCTGCAGCTGTTTGTGTCACCAAAGTTAATCAAAGTTTAGTCAAAAGATAAACTGTATTAATACTTAATACAGTTAATTTACCTGAAAAACATAAAGCACTGCTTTATTTCTCGTGTATTTGTGTTTTATTTTATTTATATTTGTATTTTGTTTATTAGTTTCTATGCAGATGCACTAGGCCCAGTGCTCGAAGTGGGGCGGTACTCACCGGTACGCAGTACCGGCACTTCTGCATTTTACTCCAAAGCGTACCTGCACGTTTTCTTGCGTACCGCTACTTCTCGCATGTAGCCGGTACTCTACCACTGACAGAAAAAGCGTCAGTGTCACGCCCATTTCACATATACTCCGTTTGCAATGCGTATGCGGAGCTTATTTTTTTTCCGCACCCATATTAACAGGTTAGACTAGAACTTTCGCACTGCACGCGGATGCGGTCCGGCAATGCGTTCCAGGAGCGGTGCATATACAGCAGTCCAACGATTGTTTCCACACGAGTCTATTTTCGCTGTGCTGCACGCGCTGAATTAAAGTGACAGCGTGTGGTTCATGGTCAAAATTAACACAGAATATGACATTATATATAATTTGTATTATTTAAAATTACTTTTAACATTTAAAAACAGACGTTTTCAAATTCCAAAGCTTGCAGAAGGTTCCTAATGGCAATACTGACTTAGGCTACAGCTTTCCTGGTAGCCTTGAGTGAATTAACTTGTCTAAGAAAATGATTCATAAAACGTATATATATATCTGTTGAGCCTATGTTTACTTTCGTCATTGACACAGACGAAAATGAAAAGACTAAGTTCAGCTTTAGGAGGGGAAGAAATAGGCCAGGATAAGAAGACTGAGAGAAAATAAATATAAAGATGAGGAGAGAGCAGGTAGCCTATTGATAAATAATCTAATGACAAGGTTTTAAAGATAGCCTATTTCTTATAATTTTTTGGCCTTCAAAAGTCCTAAATTGCACATATGTAGATCAGAGAAATCCAAATTTTCTCGGGGGAGCATGCCCCCGAACACCCCTAACTACGGGGGTCTTGAGTCTGGTTGTCCAGGGCACAGGAAATTGTTAATCCGGCCCTGGGTGAAGGCGGTGAGAGTAAGGCAAGAGAGTTCCGGCACCTTTTTCCCCCCACTTCAAGCACTGACTAGGCCTACCCTACACAATTACCCCAATCATCCTAGAATTATTAATTCTTTACAAAAAGAGCTATTCAAATCATCAGGTGAAATTGTTTTCAGGAAGTAGCAGTAAAGCAAGAAGAAGAAGTGCAAGATAGATTTTCTAAATTTCATTTGACTCTATGTGCCTATAGGGGTGGGTTGGGGATGGTGGCAATGTAGTATCTGGATATTTGCCGCGGGACGAGGGCTTCGATTACCTCTCTCTTTTTTGACCATACATGTGTTTGCACCCCTGCATAGTGCACAGATGAATTATGTAAATGTATTGTATAAATTATAATTTGTTATATCGTTGTGTTAGGCGGAAACCTCGTATCTAAAAAATTCTACTTTTTAGAAAATGGAAAAGACTTGATTTTTTTTAAATAATTAAACTGCATTGTCAACGTTGATACCGTGGCTTTATATATGGTCAGACATTTGCATGAGTCCTTATATTATTAACATTTTACCAGCAAATTTCTGAGAATTTTAGGACGTGTTTTGTTTTGTCAATCCGCATCTGAGTTAGTAAGTGCATTGTGTTACATTTTCATCAACTTACGGGTTATAATGTTTACTGTAGCTATGTGGCCACTCAATATTTTCTGTCATTTGTCCAAAATCTGATGTTATTAAAGATGAAGTGCTACACACAAGCTATTTAAGGCAGTATTGGCAATGACTCAATGACTGTCTTCTCCGCTCCTCAAATACATAAAACAGTAGACTTATATATATATATATATATATATATATATATATATATATATTAGTGTTTCTTGAGTAAAAAATGCTGTACTTATTCAAAGTACCAGTTCTTTATTCACCCTTGCACTGCAAACAAACTCCAAACTGCGTGCATAGTAATGATTTTGGATATACGACCCAATAGTGACTATATATATATATTGTTAGCCACTAGGACTGTAAAAATATCTAATGAAAATTCAAAGTATTGATATGGTATTGATTAATTTTCTCTCTTCTTCTGCATATTTAGAAAATTATTTTCAAATAAGTAACTAATTTGCACCAAAGTAATCAAAATAATTCCAAATTTCAGATTGCATTGCATCATTTTGTTAAGAATCTTTGCTCAGAGCAAATAGTGACACCCCTATTAGCGCTAATATCAGTCACTTCAATATTAATTAATAATGATGAAATCAACTGTGTGGCAGGTTGGTTGCTGAGTGGAGGTTGTCCAGAGGGGTTGAGGAACAAACTCAGGCGTTCCTCGAGGGCTTTAATGAGGTCTTGCCACAGCAGTACCTGCAATACTTTGATGCCAAGGAACTGGAGGTACAAACTACAACTCATAATGTTCAAAGGCTTTTTTTGTGAATCATGGATAACCGATAGGCACATTTAATCATTTAGCAGACGCTTTTATCCAAAGCGACATAGAAATGAAGAGAGCAATAGAAGCAATTAAACTAACAATAACAACAATATGCAAGTGCTGTGACCCTTCCCAGTTTAGTCTAATGCAGTATATGTATTTTTAAATAAATAGAAAGAAAAGAGAGTGTTTGTATTAATGGATCAAGTCTTGCCAAAAAAAGATGCATCTTCAGCCATTTCTTGAAAATGGCACAGGATGATAGATCAGGAATTTATGTTTTTTTTAACTGGAAGTTAAAACTTTGAAACAACGTTTAAAACCCTTGACTACATGTTGGGTGAGCAGGCAGTCTTTAGCTGTTGTTTGGGACGTTATGGTGCATTATAGTTTAATACAAATGTGATTTGACCATATGCATCTCTGACCTCCAAATGACCCAAGAAAGATGCATTCGACTGTTTTTAGTGCTGACACTCGTGTTATTATCAGGTCTAAATAAGGCCACAGTTTGTCTACATGTCTTCTGTATATTCTGATCCTGTAATTGTGGTGTAGGTGATGCTGTGTGGGATGCAGGAGATCGATCTGGGTGACTGGCAGAGGAACACCATCTACAGACACTACGCTCGCAGCAGCAAACAGATCGTCTGGTTCTGGCAGGTTAGATCTCACAATATAACACTAATCAAATCAAACCCACATGATCATAAATGTGGAGATGCTGCCATATTGGTGTCGGTGTTCCATCGCCTGTTGTCTGTCTGTGTTTAGTTTGTGAAGGAGATCGACAATGAGAAGCGTATGCGACTCCTGCAGTTTGTAACCGGCACATGCCGACTACCTGTCGGGGGATTCGCTGATCTAATGGGTAAGGGTCAAAGTTTGACAGTGTCATGCCAAACCATAGATGATATGTGACCCTGGATCACAAAACCAGTCACAAATCGCACGGGTATATCTGTGGCAATAGCCAACAATACATTGTATGGGTCAAAATTATTGATTTTTCTTTTATGCCAAAAATCATGAGGATATTAAGTAAAAATCATGTTCCATGAAGATATTTAGTAAATTTCCTACAGTAAATATATAAAACATGTATTTTTGTGAGTGAATGCAGCACAATCGCCAACATAAATGGAAAACTTTAAAGGAGATTTCTCTTAATTTCGAATTTTTTGCAACAATTTTCATTAGTTGTATATCAGCCAAATATTGTCCTTTCCTAACAAACCACACATCAATGGAAAGCTTATTTATTCAGCTTTCATGTGATGTATACATCTCAATTTCAAAAAATTTACCCATGTGACCGGTTTTATGGTCCAGGGTCACATATATTAAAATATTAATAGTTTAATATTAATTACATTTATATTATATACTAAGTAATAAAGTACTAAATTATTGTACTAAATCTAAAAACATAAAAATACATGTTCATTACAAACATTATAGACACATACCATGGTTTTAATTTGCGTACAATTTTCTGAAAACTCAAAGAAAGATCATGTTTAATTGCTAAAAAATGAGAATGAGGGTGAGTAAATGATGATGAAATGTGTTTTTTTTTTTATTTATTTTTTAATCTTTTGTATAATCTGAATTTGAATATATAGTGTAATATAAGAAGATTTCAGATGCAAACACCATGTCCGTCTCACATTTTTTCTGTCAAATTAGATTATTTATTTATTTTATCAGGCTTTTATGTTTAGGTTCAGTAATTAACTTTAATGGCAATGAAAAGGTTATTAGGCAGTTATTGAAATACCTTGTTTTCAAAAATGTCACTGGTCAATTCATTGGTATTTAACAAAATTGATTGTCCATGTGAAAACCTCAGAGTCCGTCTGGTTTCGCTTGTCGTGGCGAATAGAGCTGTTCTTTCTGTCAGGGTTACAGCAGCACACGAAACACTGTTGTGTTCACATGCTACTCGCGAAATCCTGTCATTGCCACTGTAACTATAGGGGCTTTCACACCGGGTAGTTCTAGGAACTCAGTTCTGGGAACTAGCCACCAGGGTGTTTCCCGGAGAACTAATGGTTCCCTCAGGAACATTTTCCTGGTTGCATTCGCACCGCCAGTAGGAACTGTGAAGTGACGTAAGCCGTGCTTGTTGTTGTGACTTTCATTTCTCCGTGTTCATTAGTTTATACATTAGTTTATACATGTTATGTATAGAAATTCGATTCCCAGGGAAAGCAAGAACTGACAAAAATGTACCTTGAAATGCAATGTAAGTCGCTTTGGATAAAAGCGTCTGCCAAATGCATAAATGTAAATATAAACGTAAATATGAAAAATTATTTGTGTTTGCTGTATTGTTGATGTCCAGTGTTGCTGAGCACAAATATATAATCATGTTTGGCTTAGTCCCCTCAAAGTGGCGTTGTATTTTCTCCTCAGCGTAAAGGTTGAGAGGTCCATCTATCACTGTTTTTTCCATGTTCATAGAGTTAGTTTGTGGAGTAAAAATATGACTTTCTTTTTTTTTTAAATGGCGGGTGCTGGTGTTTCGAGTACGTTTCGAGCCAATCAGCGTTCTTCACTAACGTCACTGGTAGTTCCTATAGCGCTGGTTTAGACCCGACTCTGAAGTAGGAGCTAAATTAGTTCCTCCAAAAGGAGTTCCTAGAACTAAAATCGTTCATAGTTCCTGTGGTGAGAACACGCCAAAATCCGGGAACTTCCACCAATAGTTCTAGGAACTATGAAAAGGTTCAAGGTCTTAGAATGGTCTTACACCGTGTCCTAACCTGATGCGATGCGATAAGATTCCAGCGACAAATAATTTGTCTGTCCACACTAGACGCGACTGCGAGATGCGTCAAAATCAATCAAAACCCACAGCCAATCAGAACAGCGTGTGGGCGGAGTCAGCCAATCAGAACAGCGTGTGGGCGGAGTCAGCCAATCAGAACAGTGTGTGGGCGGAGTCTTGCGGCACCAGAGAGTAATCTTGACGGCACTCGCAAAAAAATGGATATGTAGCTACATAATCAAATTCATAATTCAAAGAATACACTTGTTTGTTCACAGTTTGAACGTTCTTGTTTCCATTTGTTTAATTTCAAGATCTGAGGTGAATTTTCTATTGTTGCTTTTACAGCTACAAAGCTGGAGCACTAAATCATATTCAAAGTCACATTACACGCTTTTAACATTAAATAAAGCACACGATGTCGCAGAAAAATAGAAACCGTTTCTAAAATAGAATCGTTGCGTGTCGCGGCTGGTTAGGACAAACACTCTGATTAACATGGAAAATAACCTTTTATCGCATGTGTAGTGAGGACACGGTGTTAGAAAGGTTGACCACGTTTCCTTTTGCCAGTGAAACTACAACAGATTCATCCATGTCATTATAATCCTCCATCTTGTTTAAAAATCTCTTTAAACGGGATAAAAAACGTACAGCTCGACAACTGAAAGCTGGTTCATACGCACTGTGTCATTCATCTTGAGATCATGTGATTTGATTCGCGTCTTCTGATTGGTTCTGTTAATTTAGAGGCTTTTGGTGGCAAAGGGAAGTGGCAAATTGCTTGAGGTCCAGTAAATGAACCCTCCTCACCAGCCGAGGTCCGGACATTATATACCTAAAAATATGAATTGATGGGTTACCAGACTAAAGAAACGAGTGTAGATAACATTTTTTTTGAACAAAATATAATGGATAAACAATATGTCTTTTCATAAGCATCCATAAGTAATCCTTCACAAAACTGATCTAATTTTAATGCTGTTCTGTTATGTCCTTTACGTTGATTTGGTACAAAATATCTGAATTCAACCAGTAACAATGTCTAACAAAAATATGATAAAGGAAACTGTGCAAAATGCCTTCATCTCTAAATGTGCACTAAACATACATTAATTTCAACATTAACAACTTAAAAGGAAAACTAAAGTGCGTTTTCAGCAATATCATTCAGAAACACATGCAAAAAATAGTGCCACCTGGAAAAATTAAAAAGTGCAAGAAACCCTTTATCTCTTATTTTGTAGGCTACAGTCCATAAAAATGTAAATAACCTCTTATGAAATTTAAATAAAATTGTTTAAAATTCACTGTATTATCAGTGAACACTCATATGCTCGATGTTGGGCGGCGAATGAGTGAGAGAGGACGACCCGTGTAGATCGCTCATACTGGGCTTTGAGCTCATTTATTTTCTGTGCCCTTACCTCGGACTGCTGAGGATAAGTTTCTTCTAATAAGTGTCTATGTTTAGCTTCGTACTGACATTTAATGTTTCCATTTTTATAAAACCGCGACAGACTCGGAGCAAATGAGACACACGGGCCTTGTAACAGTTACAGCTCGATGCAGGAAGAATAAATGCGTATTTTTCCATCAATTATCTCAGAAAACTTGGTTTTCAGCGTCAACTTTACTAATTTTTGAAAATGCCATTGTTTTTCACTCACTGAAAGTTTTATCTCTCTGCATTTTTCACTCGCTGAAAGTTTCATCTGTCTGCGCGCTCTCTGCTCTCTTCATTGCGCATTAATGCGCAATGACTGCGCATCTGGTCTGAAAAATAGTCTGAACGTAGCAACAGTGAGCATAGTAACTGTAGTAGCAAACCGTTGCGCTGTTGGACCCAAACGTCTCTACTGAGCTGACTTTGATGTGCCTGATATAAATGTGTTTTTATTAGAAAATAGCGGCATTTATTTATTTCATTATTTCAAAAGGCTTCGCGGTCCGTATGGACGCATTTTGCGGTCCGGATTCGGACCGGAGTCCGCCAGTTGGTGACCCCTGCTGTAGGGGGTTTGTGATGGAAATGCCTTAACATGTTGGTTTAAATGCAATTCCAGTCCTTTCTATTGCACTTTAAAGAATATGATTATTGATCAGAATGAATGTTTTATTCCTGCAGGGAGCAATGGGCCGCAGAAGTTCTGTATTGAGAAAGTGGGAAAAGAAAACTGGCTGCCGAGGAGCCACACATGGTAAGATCAGAAATCAAATTTCATTATCATAATGTACAGTATGCACAGGCCTGTTCTCACTAATTAGTTTTGTGCAATAAAGCAGCAGATACAATCTGTATTGCATCAATGCACATAAATGACCAGTGTGCAATTCATTCATTTCACAATCAAGATTAAATCATTTAATATCCTCAAGCTAAAAATACAGCATTCTTGTAGGTAATAATACAGTCAAACCAAACTTTATTCAGACACCTTCAACATTTCTCACATTATCGCTGTTTATTCACTATAGTTTAGAAAATGGTGATAAAATATGAGCAGAACTCAGTTGATATTTGACTGGTTTTGTCCGTCCTTCTGTTAGACTGTCTCACACATGAATTATGTTGAATATCTGTCAGCTGTTAAATTTAACTACACAATTAGATAATACCAGTTTAGCTCAACCAATCACCAAGCAATGCTTCATTTTGTTCAGTCTGTGTGTAAAAAGAGCATTAGCAATTAAAGAAAAAATACTTCAGCAAAACATGATCAGCTCAAAGTGTCTTCTTCTTTATGGAAAACGTAAATATGATTCCGTCACGCCGGTCTTGATCTCACTACATTGGCTGCCGGTCAAATATAGAATTGATTTTAAAATTCTATTGTTTGTTTTTAAATCTATTCATAATGAGGCACCACAGTACTTGTCAGATCTGCTACATCCCTACCCTCAGTCATGGTCACTTAGATCTGCTAATTCTGGACTATTGCAAGTTCCCAGGACAAGACTAAAGGTGATCGTGCCTTTTCTGTCATCGGCCCTAAACTATGAAATAGTCTCCCGGTTCATATCAGAACTGCCCCAACTTTATCTACTTTTAAGTCTACTCTTAAGACTCATTTATTTTCTTTGGCGTTTAATATATCTTGACTTGCTGTTTTATGACTTTACTTTCGTGTGTTACACCTATTTTATAGCTTGTGTTTTATTCTTAAATTATTATCATTACATTATTTTACTATTTCTTTTTTTTTGTGTGTGTGTGTGTGTGTGTGTGTGTGTGTACAGTACTTTGGCCAACTTCGGTTGTTTTTAAATTGTGCTTTATAAATAAACATTGTATTGTATTGTATTGTCTGAATAATATTTGGTCCCAAATGTGTATAAATGTTACTGGTAGTCGCTGTATGAAGACTTTTTGAGTATAATATGTCACAGTTTACTTGATTTTGCTCTCCTCACTTACATAAATGAACTAGTGTTCTGCACACACTAGTAAAAACACATAAAAAAATTATATTTCAATTTTGAATAATTTTTGATGCGACTGTAAATGACCAGTGTGCAATTCATTCACTTCACAACCACGATTAAATCATTTACTATCTTCAAGCTAAAAATATAGCATTCTTATAATATATAAAACACAAGTTTTACAGTGTTTATATTATTGTCCCCCCCCCCCCCCCCAGCTTTAACCGTCTGGATCTGCCGCCCTATAAGAGCTACGAGCAGTTGAAGGAGAAGCTGCTGTTCGCCATCGAGGAGACTGAAGGCTTCGGTCAAGAGTGATGCATGCGCACGACATCGCCTTTTAAACACCTTACCATGACGACACACATCAGCTTTCTCCATCATATCAAGAGCTGCCGCCGCCGCTGCTACTTTAAAACCAGGAATGAGTGATAAACAGTGTTTTGTTGAAAGGAAATCTGCTTCCATTTCCCATTTTCTGATTTATGCTGCCTTACTCAATGATCATTGGCCAGACATCGGCTCACTCTATGCACACTGTGATCCTCCACCGAATAACGACTGCCGCTCATCTCTACTCCAGCAATGCACATGCAACAGACTCTGATGTTTATCTTTTCCTCTGCGACTTGAAGTGTGAGTTTGCATGGTGTGTGTCTGAGTGAGTCTCTTCTGTTGCGTGTGCATGCGAGGAGGAGTTCGTGCAAGTTACACTTTCATTACTTTTTTATTGCCAGTGCACAATTGCACCTGAATCCTTTTTTAGACGTGGTAAACACCAGTTAAAAAGAAAGGTTTGCACTTTATTAGTGAAATAATTAGTTATATTTCATCTCAGAATCTTAGAAATTAGAAATATTGCATGAAGAAAAAGTGAGGCGTGCAATTTTTTAGTTTTTACACCTCAATATTGACTTGTAATGCAGGAAAATCTCATTCTTATTGCTGTAACAGTTGCTGTAAAGTATGGAAGCTTGTTTCCGCCACAGAATAAAACATTTTTAAAAGATAATTGCGACTTTTTATCTCACAATTGCGAGTTTACATCTTGCAATTCTGACTTTATTTCTCAGAATTGCGAGATATAAAGTCAGAATTGCGAGATATAGTCACAATTGCGTGAAATAGTCAGAATTGCGTGAAATAGTCAGAATTGCGTGAAATAAAGTCAGAATTGCGAGATATATAAAGTCAGAATTGCGAGATATAAAGTCAGAATTGCGAGATATAGTCATAATTGCGTGAAATAAAGTCAGAATTGCGTGAAATAAAGTCAGAATTGCGTGATATAAAGTCAGAATTGCGTGAAATACAGTCGAAATTGCGTCTTATAAAGTCAGAATTCTGACTTTATTTCACGCAATTCTTACTTTATATCTCGCAATTCTGACTTTATTTCACGCAATTATGACTTTATAACACTTAATTGCGAGTTTATATCATTTTTTTCTCAGAATTGTGAGATATAAAGTCCAATTCTAAGGCAAAAAAATATATATATTTTTTTTTACCTCAGAATAGTTTATATCACAATTCTGACTTTATAACACACAATTGCAACTTTATATCATGCAATTCTGACTTTATATCTCCCAATTGCGTATTATAAAGTCAGACTTGCGTGACAAAGTCGCAATTGCGAGAAAAAATTCAGAATTCTGACTTTATTTCACGCAATTGCGACTATTTCACGCAATTGTGACTATATCACGCAATTCTGACTTTATATCTCGCAATTCTGACTTTATATCACGCAATTCTGACTTTATATCTCGCAATTCTGACTTTATATCTCCCAATTGCGTATTATAAAGTCAGAATTGCGAGAAAATTTTTCAGAATTCTGACTTTATTTCACGCAATTGCGACTGTATTTCACGCAATTCTGACTTTATATCTCGCAATTCTGACTTTATTTCACGCAATTCTGACTTTATATCTCGCAATTCTGACTTTATTTCACGCAATTCTGAGAAATAAAGTCTGAATTGTGAGATGTAAACTCGCAATTGTGAGATAAAAAGTCGAAATTATCTTTTAAAATGTTTTATTTTGTGGCGGAAACAAGCTTCCGTAATAAAGGATAGGCTTTATGTTTTTTTTTTATGCAAAATATAATTTTGAAGTGAGCTGTGACCTGGAAACGCCTTCATTGAGAGTATGTATATGCATGTGTGGTTGGGTTCACATACAGCAATAGTCCCATCAAACCATCTAATAATTTCATCTTCATGCGCCACTATTAAATATTCACTTTCCTACCAATCATGAGTTCACTATCCACACGACTAATGTCATAATGTTAGCTGATTTTAGTGAGGTCAAATTCACAGCTAGTCTTTTATATCTTAAAAAAAAAAAAAAAAATGACGTTGTTCACCAAAATCACTAATTTCGTGCAAAAATGTGCTTTATTTTGGAGAAGAATAAAGTGTGTTTGTGTCGTAGAGACGTTATGCCGAAGATTTAGTCCCTGACCTCATGGATATTCTGTGCGTTTCAAAGACTTTTCTTCTTATTCATATGCAAAACACAAAACCAGGACTGTAAATACTAATGTACAAAGAATAACTTATGATCATAACAGATTTAGAGGGACGATTTGAACAAGCAAAGCAGTTTTTTTGTGTTCACTTTAGCACAGATTCATCTTTTCTTTTCCAGAACATGATTTTGATTTATTTACACAGTTGTTCTCCTCAGTAAATCATCAGAAACACTCTTCTATACAGGGCACTTTATACCAGATCGTTTGGGTTATAATTAACTGACAAATAAAGGTCAAGGTTCATGTTTCATGTCTTAAAGCATTTTGTAGCTCTCAATATGTAAAGGCTGACCTCTTTATTTTCTTAACACTGTACATCATGTATTGATTAGCCTGCTATCTATAACACATTAACATTGAGTCAAGCTGTGTTTAATGATTTGGATTATATTTATTTTTCTTAAGTGAATGTGTACAGTTGAATGATTAATATAAAGATACCAATTTATTCTCAGCTGAAGAAATAAAAAAATAAAATAAAATAATGCATTGCTTCTTTTCTTCTTATGTAATCTTTAACAGTTTGCCAAAGTACATTTCTAAATGCAAAAAATGATAGATACTTTTGAACGTGTTTTGATTCTCAAGTTTGTTCTATGTGGTATTTCTGCATTTCATTATTATAGTTACGACAAAAAATATTACATAATTGATTTATTTATTAAATTGTTTAATTGGTTTTAGTTCTACAAAATGTAGTTAAAACACAACAGTTCACACAAATACAGTTTAAAAGATTAAAAGGCTACATCTATTATATAAACAAATAATAAAAAGGGCCTAAAAGATAAATACTTCAGATCTTGAGCTACAAATAATAACTTGTGACATCCAATGACGTGATTCATCTAAATTAAATTTTTAATGAGTCCACACATACACCACATATATTATATATCCTTATCCTTGATATTTTGACTTTTTTTTAATTTTTTTTTACAAAGTATTACTGCTGTAAATGTATAACTTTTCCAAAAAAGTATTGTCTGGACCTCAGCTGGAAATGAAATATGGAGACTGGACTTCAATTAAACACCCCTGATATACAGTGAAACACTGTAAATGGTTTACCATTGCATGATATGTAAAAGCAATGCATTGCCATATAATTCACAATGAAAAACAGTAAAAAGACATTTATATAAGTAACTGAAAAAGTTAATTTCAAACCCTGCATGCATCAACATGTCATCCTGTAATACTTCAAACAATGTCACCATATTTTTTTGAAGACACTTTATCGTAAAAATAACAAACAGGAAGAAGGGACCGTTAGGCTGTGTTTCGTGTTTCCGGTCGGACTCTTCTCCTGTCGCACTCTCTTCCGCTTCGCCTCCATTAAAGGACTCAGCGGCGCTTCGCGGGTCAATTTTTAAACCTTGTTTGGCAGAATCCGATATTAATCGGAGCCATCCTAACAGCAACCATGGTAAGACTTCATTGTTTAGCTTATTAGTGTGTGATTAATCAAGTATCTTAATATTTCTATTGATTAATTAGGATTTTTTTATAAAAATGTCTGAGTTTCCAATACGTTGTTGATACGTAGTGCAAAACTGCTTGTATTGTTCTAGGAAAAAAGCAGCCGGAAACACTAAATTTGAGATATAAAGCACATTATTTATGGTAGTTTATTCTTGAAATGTTGGTATAATAAATTTCAGAAATAATTCTCTAAAATCCAGGCAGGGGAATGAATGAGCCGTTTGTGCGCTCTCGCAGCCGAACTCTGGCGCAAGGCTTCGATTTAAATCATTTAATCGAACATTATTATATAAGTTTTGATGCATTTTAATGAATAAAGTTTTGCAGCCTTTTCTTTTAGCTGTATAAGAGTATTGTTTACGTTTTCATGTCCTCTGCTCAAGTCAGTTGTGCAGCTCTAACCGGAAGAAGACTTTTATTTTACAGTTTTTGTTTATAAACAGATTTCAATGCTTAGGCATTCACATTATTATAATGTATTTAGTGACTTGTGTTTTGCACCACTTTTTGTAGCTTTATTGGTGTATTGTTTACGTTTTCATGTCCTCTGCTCCGTTTAGTGACGCTAGATGGAAGACTTTTATTTTGTAACGATTATTTCGGTCTTTGCTGATAATCCTAATTGTATGATATCAATGCTTTTGGCATTCATATTAGCTCTATAATTGTAAATCAGCCACCAAAACACAATGGAGTGAACAAATTATTGATAGTTTTCTTTAAATTTGCTTAAATATATATATAAATATATATATTTAAAAAAAAAAATAAAAAAAAATAATAATATATCTGCTAATACAGACGATCAGCGGTATCAGCTGGCTGATGTTCATGTGACGCATCTCTAACTTGAACTCTTTTCTCTTTATTGTGTTTCAGACGGTCGGCAAGAGCAGTAAGATGTTGCAGCACATCGACTTTCGGATGCGCTGTATCCTGCAGGACGGGCGAATCTTCATCGGCACGTTCAAAGCGTTCGACAAACACATGAACCTGATCCTGTGCGACTGTGACGAGTTCAGGAAGATCAAGTGAGTCCTTGTTAAACTTTATGGGTTATTTCACCCAAAAATGAAAATTATCCCATAATTTACTCCCCCTCAAGCCATCCTAGGTTTATATGACTTTCTTCTTTCAGCCCAACAATCAGATTTATATTAAAACGCATCCTGGCTCTTCCCAGCTTTATAATGGGAGTTAATAGAGCCTGAGATTTTGAAGCCCAAAAAAAGTGTATCCATCCATCATAAAAGTAATCTATATGACTTCAGAAGCCATGCATGTAAGAAAAATATCCATATTTATAACTTTATAAATGTAATGTTTTGCTCTATCCTCTGCGCTTCCGCGTTCGACAGTACGTCATGCGTCGGGTCAGAGGTCACTTTTCCGCCGGAACTAGAGACTCGTACGGTTGAAGCCAGTGATTATAGTGTATAAAGTTATAAATATGGATATTTTTCTTACATGGCTTTTTCTCCGCATGGCTTCACTTCAGAAGGCCTTTCCCATGGAGTTGTATTGATTACTTTTATCATGGATTGATGCGCTTTTTAGGGCTTCAAAATCTAAGTTGTCATTCACTCCAATTATAAAGCCAGGATATTTTTTTAATATAACTCCTGTGTTTGGTTGAAAGAAAGTCATATACACCTAGGATGGTTTGAGGGTGAGTAAATAATGGATTAGTTTAATTTTGGGTTAACTATCCCTTTAAAGTCCCTCTGTTATGCAAATTATATACATTATATCAGTATTTGTGACCCTTGGATGACAAATCCAGTCACAATGGCAAATTTTTTTGAAATTGAGATTTATTCACCACCCGAAAGCTGAATAAATAAGCTTTCCATTGATTTGTGGTTTGTTAGGATAGGACAATAATTGGTCGAGATGCGACTATTGAACATCTGGAATCTGAGGGTGCAAAAAAATTGAAACATTGAGAAAATCTCCTTTAAAGTTGTTCATTACTGTTCACGATTGTGCAGCATTCACTCACACAAATACATGTTTTATATATTTAAGGTAGGAAATTGTACAAAATATCTTCATGGAACATGATCTTTACTGAATATCCTCGTGATTTTTGCCATAAAAGAAAAATCTATAATTTTGACCCATACAATGTATTACACGAAATATACCCGTGCGACTCGAGACTGGTTTTGTGATCCAGGGTCACGTTTATCAATTGTCCTTCACAGGCCCAAGAACTCCAAGCAGCCGGAGCGAGAGGAGAAGAGGGTGTTGGGTCTGGTTTTGCTCCGAGGAGAGAATCTCGTGTCCATGACTGTAGAAGGACCTCCTCCTAAAGACGTGAGTCAAGTCAGAGTGTTTCAAAGCTGCTTTACAGAGATAACAGGAAAATAATGCAACAAAGTTTGTTTCCAGAAGAAAATGGCGTCACAGTCCAGCTTTAAGTTCAGTGATGGTTCATTTTGTTGTAAAAATGTTATTAAATAACAGGGTTCCCACGGGTCCTTGAAAGTTTGTGAATCTGAAAAAAAAGATTTCAAGACCCTGGAAAGTTTTCAAAAGTAAACATGCATGGATACAAGTGCTTGAATTTATTTTGTGCCAGAAGTTTTCTTTAAATTTCATATTATTCCCTCCGGTCCGCTAATGTTATTTCGTCAGCACTTTGTGGCCTAGGCGCACTTGCGTGCTTGATTTACGCTAGGTACGTGCATTTGTTACGTTGCGTGAGGTACTTTGTGTTGTAGGTTGCCATTAGTGCTGGGCGGTTTACCGGTTCATACCGAATACCGGTGTTTATTTTTGTTACGATATGAATTTTTAATAAACCGCAATACCGGTGTATGTCGCTTTAATCGGAACGCGGCGCTGCGCGACACAGTCTCACCCCTCATTTACAACACACGTCTGCGGCGCATTACGGCTGCGACAAGGTTTTATGCCGTCCTCCACGCGGTGCATCAAAATAGACTAGGCGCCTATATTTAGCGAAGCGGCGCGGAGAGCCGCTTCTGGGAAGCTTCGATCTGAAACACAAGCATTGACTAGAATGGGCACGAGACGTGTGGGGGTGAGAGTCTTTTTTTCTTGCTGCGCGCGTGTTTTTATACTGTATTAACGTATCTGAAGTGAACTGACGGTCTTTAGAAAAGTTTCTTTGGTATTACGATTGAATCTTTCTTTATCTTTCCTGATAAAGCAGTGTTTATGAGCGTTGCTGCTTTGTGTACAGCCGTTACCGGGGAAACCACTGTTTCTGCCGCTCCTAAAGCGCGTCCTGCTGACACCTCTTTGTAAACAGCCTTGCAAACCTGTATTATTAATATTAGTGTGGATTTTTTCTATAATATTCACTCATGACAATAAAATAGGGCATTATAAGTAAATCTACTGCAGTATTTCCTCTCTCACTCAGTAGAAAATGTGGTTAACACCCATCATGCTTGAAAAAAAAAAAAACCGGTAAAAACCGTGAAACCGGTATAATTTAGAAAAAAACCGTGATGTTGATTTTTGGTCAAACCGCCCAGCACTAGTTGCCATGTTCACGCGCGCAAAACTGTAACGATGTATCTTACAAGGTAACACGATGTAACCTTGCTCTCACTTGAAGTGTGTCCCACATTAAGTCCTTGAGTTTGAGGGTATTGGACCTGGAAAGTCCTTGAATTTGAAGTTAACTGAGGAGTGGGAACCCTGAATTTAGATGGATGGATAGATAGATAGATAGATAAATAATATTGTTGAATATTAAATTAAAAGTTAATGTCCCCACTAAGCCAGCCAATGGCAACAAAGGTGAAAGGCGACAGTGGCGAGGAACTGGAGTCTGCATTCGGACTCATTTGATTGGCTTGTAGTGAATGAGGAGATTGACGTGTGTTTGTGTGGTGTGACAGACTGGCATCGCCCGCGTGCCGCTGGCCGGAGTGGCTGGAGGTCCAGGTGTGGGCAGAGCGGCCGGCCGAGGCGTTCCCGCCGGAGCACCGATGGCACAGGCTCCCGCTGGACTCGCAGGACCCGTCAGAGGAGTCGGCGGCCCGTCACAACAGGTATCGCTATAATCTGAGATGCATTCAATATCCTGATTTACATTATTTACTAGGGATGCACCGATGTGAAAATTGTGGCCGATACCGATAACCGATATTAATATTGCTGTTATGGCCGATACCGATATTTACCGATGTCGATATCTCTGTATAGAAAACAAATTTTAATGATTATCAAATAAAGAGCTATTTTCCAAAACACTTTTTTTTTTACTTTAGAAATTACTGATATTGGGCACCTTTACCTGTATGCAAAATATGTCACACATACGACACACATGCATTATATTGCATTGCATATAATGTGTGCTAGTCAACTTGTCTAAAATTAAGAAACCCTTAGAAAACAGAAAAAAAAAAAACAGATAAGATAGGCTACTTAATTTATTATTCCAATATCCAAATATGATACTAAATACCACAGGGAAAAGGGCTTATATTTGTGACGTGCTGTCTTTGCGTTTGAACACTGCGCATTTTAAACAGGACACGCATTAGCTGAATAAATGTTAGCCAATACAAACATATTTATAGAAAACAGTTGACAATGAATAGACAGGAGTCCAATAATAGCATAACGAATCACTTATTCTAAAAATAACAAGTAGGCTATAAGACGAATCCGACATATGGGCTGTGTTAACAGTAAAATGTCCGTCATTTAACGAATTTTAAAAACACGAATGGATAATACAAAATGCTTTCTGACATTTTGATAGAAAAAAAAACAAGCAAGAACAAAATTTAAACTTAGCCCGTCAATTTTTCATTTTACAATTGTCTTCTCTCTCTGTGTGCGCGCATCCGTGTTTGTGAGGGAGAGCTCGCGCAGCACTGATACAATAGCCTACTTTTTAATCCATAAGTAACGAACGCGCTAGTTTTCATACAAAATAAATATGTAACATAATTAGGTAGGCTACTTTAGTTATTATTAACACAATAACGTAACACATGAAGGCTACGTTTCTCAACACTGAGAATGAATAAATAAACGCCTGTTTCTCCACTCGCGCTTATCAGTAATCCACAAATCACACATGCTGTCACTTTTGAGAAAAATCAAATTCGAACGGGTATCAAATATCAAGCAATATATTCAAATATCTACGAGTCAAAAAACGATCAATCAAAAATGTGTCATGAAGAGGGAAAAAACATAACTGCGTTAATGTTACTGACGGGACAGTTCTCTGTTACGCACGTCTGAAAGCAGCACTAAAGACTGCTTTAAAACTTTCACAGAGACCTCAAACAGAAAGCACAAAGCCTGTCTTTAAATTTAATTTCGTTTTGTATTAATTGTTTCTTCATTTTGATCAATGTTTCATCAAAAATAAATAAGAAGTAAATATTAGAAAATATTTAATCAGGACATGGAGGCGACGGCGCCTGAACTGAAGCGCGTCTCAAATGAACCGAAACCTGCCTCACAGACCTAAGACATAGAAAGCTTGAAACATCTATTTTTAAACAGAACAATTCAAAACGAAAGAAAACAGACTGTTCTCTGCTTATGTCATCTGTATGAAGTGTGTATTTCTCTCAGGTGCATTCACTACTGCTAAGATCGCGAGTCAGCATCGTCAACTTCATCTTCAACTTCACACGTCAAATATCGGGCTGTTCACATTGGCCCTATTTTGACATCGGAACGATACCGATGTGTAAAAAAAAATGACCATATCGGCCGATATTATATCGGCGGCCGATATATCGTGCACCCCTATTATTTACTGTTTATTTCACGGTGTGCATTTCAGTTTTTGTGAGTTAATTTTAAGGGGTATTTTGTATTTTTTTTTTTATATAATAAAAAATCTATTGCACACTTTACTTATGCTTGTCTATTATACTTGTATACATCAATTGCAGCATTTCAAGATGTATTTAATCATTTCGCTGTACATTATTTTTTTCCCTGGTAATTTTTTTTTTTTATTTGTTCTGTTGGCAGATGTGCGCCTTTTTCACAGATTTGACAATTTCTAATATAGTTCTTGCTACGTTAAATTCACTAATTACTAAGAATTTGAGTGAAATCGGGCAATACAATAAAACCATGTCAGAACTCTTAAAACAAATTATTTTAAAAGAAATTATTTAATTTTTAAATTTATTTCTCTTGTATGTCTTTGTTTTTCTTAACTGAGAACATAAATTAGGTTCCTTTTTTTTTAATGGCTTTTATTCGATATTTCGATATATTATTTATTCCATTTATATGCATTATATACGCATGACTAATAAACAATATATCATATTTATTTTAATTGATACAAAAATTAGTCCATTGAACAATTCCACAGACATTTGATGTAACTACATCTGTCTGTGTGAAACTTGTTTATTTTATTACAATATTGATATTTAAATGTAATTTCCGTTTTATAATAATTTTTATAGGTTTTGCTGTATTTTGTGGCAGATTTGCACGGAAACCCAGCTGTCCTTCTCTTTATAACACACTGCATCTCTCTCTGTGTGTGTGTGTGTCTCAGGTCATGACCCCTCAGGGTCGAGGCACGGTTGCGGCGGCCGCTGCTGGTGCCAGTATAGCCGGCGCTCCAACCCAGTACCCTCCAGGCCGGGCCGGACCCCCCCCGCCGATGGGCCGAGGAGCTCCTCCTCCAGGTGAGAACGTCTCCGTGTTCCTCAGTTACGGTGTGTCTTTCTGATGGCCGTGCTGATTCGCCAGCTGTGATGACAGAGATGTCTTCTGAGACCGATGATGTGGAAGCAGGATTACACTGAGCTCAGAATCACATGGCGGTGCGTCAGACACTCATCCGGTTGTGTGATGGTTAACGCTCACCCTTGTGCTCGTGCCTCTTCCGCAGGGATGATGGGACCTCCTCCAGGCATGAGGCCACCCATGGGACCCCCGATGGGAATGCCACCCGGCCGCGGCGCTCCGATGGGAATGCCTCCTCCTGGCATGAGGCCGCCGCCACCTGGAATGAGAGGTAAAGCCGGTTAAGTTTAGCTCGCATGAATCTGAATGAAATGCATGATTAAGATTTCTGGTAACACTTTACAATAAGGTTCATTAGTTAACTACCTTAGTTAGCATGAATAGCTGAAAAGGGTTTTTTTTTTTTTGTAATGACTTGCTGCTTTTGTTTGGTTGGTTTTTATTGTATTTATATGATATTTGTATTTTTGTAATTGAATTTTTGCCATGTAAATAGCTTTGAATGCTGACATGGCACTAAATAAAACAATCTGAATCTAGTTAACATGAACCAGAATGAAGCATTTATTAATCCAAGTTAATATTAATTTCAACATTTACTAATACATTATTAAAATCAAAGGTTGTATTTGTTAATATTAATGCACTGAGAACTAACATGAACAGCAATTTTTTACAAAGATGAATAAATACTGTAACAAATGTATTGCTCATTGGGTTTTATTATCCTTGTTACATGTACTTACCGTAATAATAACAGTAAATTATGCATAATTGCATGCAACTAACCCTCAAACAAACCCTAATCCTATAATAAGTACATGTAGTTGCTTAATATTACTCAGTACACTGTAACAATGACACCTTAAAATAGTGTAACCGCTCATTGTCAGTTCATGTTCGTTAATGCATTACCTAATGAACATTATTGTGAAGTGTCACCATGTTTCTACAGTGATTGTAATTGTGGTTCTCCTCCAGGTCCTCCTCCTCCAGGCATGCGTCCTCCCCGACCGTGAACCTCAGCGCTGGACTAGCGTGTCTGAGATCCGTCTTTTCCTTGTACAGGAAAGTTTGGCTGCAAGTTCTTGTATAGTTTGATTTTTGTATTGTTACTTTTTTTTTAAATAATAAAGTGTCTTATTTGACAGTTATGTTTTAATATGACTCTTGTGTTTTTCTCTTAAATTATGCCAATTAAACATCCAATAAACTATGAGCTGGTTTTTACTACTTGATGCAACTAAACATGCATTATAGAAATGCATCACGCAAACTCATAAATGGCATGTTCTCTTAATGTTTAATTTATGCATATGGTTTCTTGTAGAATATACAGCGATGCAATTGCATGTTTGGAGGATGCATAGTTAATATTTAGAGTTTAGTGATGTGGAATATTCAAGAACTGTTAAAGTAGAACACTATAGTTTGCAGAGGAGTTCAGCTTTCTTTCTTTTTTTAAATACTGGGTTATTTGAGATGCATTGCACTGAGAGAAAGCCTTTTCCAAAAAATGTCTTATTATTGATACTGAGCCTCCACTATATGATTTAAAGTGTTTAATAATATGCATGTCTTCTGTCAGGTTGTAATATAAGGTCTGGCACTTGCAAACACGTCAAATAGATTTTCCTGAAAGTAAACTATTTTTAAATGATATTTTGTGTTCAGAGATTGTTTATTTTAGATCTACAACCCTCTACAGTCTCAGCTAGCCATATATTGTTCATTTAAATTTCCAGAGAGGTGGTCTCTTAAAGGGACAGTTCACCCATAAATGAAAAATCTGTCATTTACTCACCCTCAAGTTGTTCCAAACCTGTATAAATGTCTTTGTTCTGCTGAACACAAAGGAAGATAATTAGAATGTTTATAACCAGGCATATCTTGCCCCCATTGACTAGCATAGTAGGAAAAAATGCTATGAGATCTTAGTTACATTCTTCCAAATATATTTGTGTTCAAAGAAATGTATACAGGTTTGTTTGGAACAATTTGAGGGTGAGTAAATGACAGAATTTAAATTTTTTGGGAGAACTGTCCCTTTAATCGTCCGGTCCTTCGCGCCTGTAGGTGTCATTGTAGCTTCCGGTTTCCGCCTCAGCAACTGAATAAGAACCACGTGAGAATGACGCACTTCCGCTGCTTCAGTTTAGCGACACACGTGTGTGTTTATGAACATGCAGAGCTGTTAGTGTGTCAATCAGATACAGTTATATGTTTATGATTTGTGAGACTATATGACCGGGTCTCTTTTATGTAGAAAAAAATATATAAGATCAGATTTACCTTCTGAATAGTCACTAATAATAGTTATTAGTGCTCTGTTGTAGTAATCAGCCTGTGAGTTTTACAGCACACATGTTTTCTGATATGGATTTGATCAGAACTATTGATGAAGATGTTGAAGTGCCAGACGAGCCGGACTCAGCGTCGGACGATGAAGACGTAAGTTCAGATTCACTGAAAATTTACCATGTTTTTTATTTATTTTTGGGCCTTTACCATGGTAATACCATATTTTGGGCAGTGCATCATGGTAATAGTATGTTGTTTAAAGGTGTAGTAACGTTACTGTGTTTTTAGCCTCATACTGTGGTAATACCATGTTTTGTGATCTGTGTCATTATAATTCTACTTTACATGGAGATTTACCATGTTTTTGAAGTTTATATGGGGATGTAACTTACCATGGTAATACTGTGTTTTGATCCTCATACTGTGGTAATACCATGTTTTGTGATGTGCATCGTGTTTTTTTGAGGATGTACAATGGCAAAACTGACATAGTTAAAACTAAATCCATAAAAACAAATATTGTCCTTAATTGAAATGAAATGAAATATAAAAAACGAGCTAATTTAATTAGAGCTTGTCAATGAAGCAATTCACATTTTCACTTATTTTAACTTTACTAAATTAACTCAAAGTAAAGCTGAAATAAAATGGGTTTGTTACACCCAAAATGTTTTGTTTTGCAACATTATAAAGGTCTTTACTGGCACTTTTGAAGAATTGAATTCATCCTTCCTGAACAAAAGTCATATTTAATAAAAAAAACTTTATTTTAAGGTGTCCTTGTTACAGTGTAATAATACATTTAAGTACTAAGTAATATTAAGCAACTACATGCACTTACTAAAGGGTTAGGGTAGGATCAGAGTTTGGTTGAGGGTTAGTTGCATGTAATTATGCATAATTAATAGTTCTCACTGTAGTAACTACATGTAACAATGACACTAAAATAAAGTGTTACCTAAAAATGGGTAACACTTTATGGTAACGCTTTATTTTACAGACCTTGTTACATATTACATGTACTTAGTAATAACTGTAAATTATGCATAATTACATGCAGTTAACCCTCAACCAAACCCTAACCCTATAGTAAGTACATGTAGTTGCTTAATATTACTCAATACTAATATGTATAATTACAATGTAACAATGACACCTTAAAATAAAGTGTTACGCACTTTATTTTAAGGTGATGTAGTTACATTGTACTTACTCGAATAAGTATTGAGTAATATTAAGCAACTACATGTATTTACTATAGGGTTAGGGTTTGGTTGAGGGTTAATTGCATGTAATTATGCATAATAGTTATTACTTTAGTACCTACATGTAACAATGACACTAAAGTAAAGTGTTACCTAAAAATGGGTAACACACTTGGTAACACTTTATTTTACAGTCAGTGTTCTTGTTACACATGTTACATATACTTACCATAGTAATAATATTATGCATAATTACATGCAATTAACCCTCAACCAAATCCTAATCCTACCCTAACCCTATAGTAAGTGCATGTAGTTGCTTAATATTACTCAGTACTTCAATATATAATTACACTGTAACAATGACGTCTTAAAATAGTTATGTATGTAATGCACTTATAATTAGGGTTTGCTTTAGATCGCCATCTTTTAACGATGAATCATGCAGCTTGTAAATACCATTGCACACGAATGTCCTCACCATGGTATATTTGACAGCTGACAGTGTTGGCATCTGATAGCGTGACTCTAGCATGGATTGACTTGTGTTTGTTCAGGATCAGCCCATCGTGTTGAGTAAAGAGAAGCGCGCGCTGAAGGGCCGCACTGGAGACTTCAGCGCTGACTTTGAGTTTGGAGAGCGCGATGGCCTGTACAGCGGAGACTGGGCGATGGATGACGTGATGGCTCAGCTGAAGAAGAGGGTGAGTGAGATTCACACGGACGGAGAGATGCGTGTGGCTCGTGTCGGATCTTCATCTCTTCTTTCGCTTTTTCTTTCAGAAAGCGGCCACGACTTTAGACGAAAAGATCGAGAAAGTGCGGAAAAAGCGCAAAATTGAGGTAAGACCATGTTGAGTCAAGTCACCTTTATATAAATAGCGATTTATACAATATATGTGACCCTGGATCACGTCACCAGTATATTTGTGGCAATAGCCAACAATACATTGTATGGGTCAAAGTTATCGATTTTTCTTTTATGCCAAAAATCATGAGGATATTCAGTAAAGATCATGTTCCATGAAGATATTTTGTAAATTTCCTATATATAAAACGTTTATTTTTGTGAGTGAATGCTGCACAATCGCCAACATAAATGGGTAACACTTTAAAATAATGGTTCATTAGTTAACATTAGTTAACTACCTTAGTTAACATGAACTAAGAATGAACAATACTTATTCAGCATTTATTAATCTTAGTTAATATTAATTTCAACATTTACTAATACGTTATTAAAATCAAATGTTGTATGTGTTAGCATTAGTTAATGCACTGTGAAATAACATGAACAAACAATGAACAGCTGTATTTCTATTAACTAACATTAACAAAGATTAATAAATACTGCTACAAATGTATTGCTCATTGTTAGTTCATGTTAGTTAATATGTTATCTAATGTTAACTAATGAACCATTATTTTAAAGTGTTACCCATAAATGCACAACTTTAAAGGAGATTTTCCTCAATTTATATTCCTTTTATTTTTTATTTTTTTTCCACTTAAGATTCCAGATTTTCAAATAGTTGAATCTCGGCCAAATATTATCCTATCGTAACAAACCGTACATCAATGGAAAGCTTATTTATTCAGCTTTATATTCAGCAATTTAAAAAAATTTACCCATGTGACTGGTTTTGTCATCCAGGGTCACATATTGCTTCAGAGAAATAAACATGCAAATAACTAGCCTGGTTAAAACCAGACCATTCTCAGTAGTAACTGAGTTATGGTCTGGCAAAGCTTCATTAATAACTCATTTCCAAAGGGGCGTCACCAACGGACGTCGCTCAAATGCCTCTGGGCGCAGTTGGATAGACCTAAAACCAATCAGAGCGATCGTCATCGTGTAAGGCCATATGCTGCGTCCCAATTCGCCTATGTTACACTACGCCATAAAAGTATGTAACGTTACTCTTTTTGTGAAGAAAAGGTATTTACTTTTGAATGTGTAGCAAAAAAGTAGGCAAGCTTTGGGACATACTACTTCGTCATCTTTATCGGACCTGTCGCGTGCGTCCTGTCACGTAAACTGCCCTGTCACGTAAACTGCCCTGTCAATCATCTTGGCACAGTTAAAATCCTCTATTAAATCTAATTTAATTTCCTACCGTTTCGGAGAGAAATGTAGTAGCACGTTCATCTGCCAGTGGGTCTTTCATGGAGACTGTCCTCATGTGTTTGCAATTTGAATATAATAATGCATTTTAACATGGGTGCGCTTAACGGACGTCGCTCAAATGCCTCTGGGCGCAGTTGGATAGACCTAAAACCAATCAGAGCGATCGTCATCGTGTAAGGCCATATGCTGCGTCCCAATTCGCCTATGTTACACTACGCCATAAAAGTATGTAACGTTACTCTTTTTGTGAAGAAAAGGTATTTACTTTTGAATGTGTAGCAAAAAAGTAGGCAAGCTTTGGGACATACTACTTCGTCATCTTTATCGGACCTGTCGCGTGCGTCCTGTCACGTAAACTGCCCTGTCACGTAAACTGCCCTGTCAATCATCTTGGCACAGTTAAAATCCTCTATTAAATCTAATTTAATTTCCTACCGTTTCGGAGAGAAATGTAGTAGCACGTTCATCTGCCAGTGGGTCTTTCATGGAGACTGTCCTCATGTGTTTGCAATTTGAATATAATAATGCATTTTAACATGGGTGCGCTTAACGGACGTCGCTCAAATGCCTCTGGGCGCAATTGGATAGACCTAAAACCAATCAGAGCGATCCTCATCGTGTAAAGCCCGCCCCAACGTTTCTGATTGGTGCCGCGATTTTGACGGATTAGAAATGGGCTTGAATGAGCTCTTTGCCAGACTACTTGCAGAGCAAATCTAAATTTGGCAGAAGTTTGTCTGGGTTTTCCCAGGCTAGCAAATAACACAATCAATAATGAAACTTCATATTCTGCTGTAAAGCTGCTCTACTGAAGACAATATATCGTCGTTATTCTGCTTAAAGGTACACTATGTAACTTTTGGCCATGTAACGTTTAAAAAAACAAAACTGCAAGCATTTTGCAGAAGAACATTGTTTTGGTTGTGCTTGGGCTCTGAGGGACTGCGGATGAATATGATTCTCCTGTTGCTCATAAAACATTCACTATAGGCTTCAGAGATATAACCAGATGAAAGATCTCAAGCGGACTAGCTGAAGACGCTACTGTAGCTTTACCCATTATTAGACACGGTACTTCCTTGAATAAATTCCAGAACAGCGCTAAAACAACTATAGTTAAATGATCTTCACAATAGATCATGCTTTACAGTGTTAGAGCTGTATATGGAGGTTTATCTGTTCAATAACACACTTACTCTCCTGTCGCTTTTACAACATTTCAAATCCCTCAGTTCTCCATCTCTGAAAAGCCGATGTTGATTCTTGTTTTATTACGAGCTCTGTCGCTCTCTTTTCTCCAGCTGACTCTCCTCTGTTCAGCGTGTGTTATAAACTGGAGATTTAGTGACAACTAACCCCTGATACACACACACACACACACACACACACACACACACACACACACACACACACACACACACACACACACACACTCAACTAACCTCTGACACTAAACACACACACACAAACACACACACACACACACACACACACACACACACACACACACACACACACACATCTAACCTCTGACACTAAACACACACACACACACACACACACACACACACACACACTCAACTAACCTCTGACACTAAACACACACACACACACACACACACACACACACACAACTAACCTCTGACACTAACCACACACACACACACACACACACACACACACACACACACAACTAACCTCAGACACTAAACACACACACACACACACACACACACACACACACACACAACTAACCTCTGACACTAAACACACACACACACACACACACACACACACACACACACACACACACACACACACACACACACACACACACACACACACACTCAACTAACCTCTGACACTATGGTTTTTATACTGTACAAACTGTATATTCTATCCCCTTACACTAACCCTATCCCTAACCCTACCCATCACAGGAGACATTCTGCATTTTTACATTTTCAAAAAAACTAATTCTGTATGATTTATAAGCTTTTGTACCCATGGGGACCTCAATTTAGGTCCCCACGGTGACACGAGTCCCCATGAGTCTGTGTGCATTCAGGTTTAAGTCCCCACCGGTGTAACCCCACCTAACCCCACACGCACACACTCAACTAACCTCTGACACTAACACACACACACACACACACACACACACACACACACACACACACACACACACACACACACACACACACACACACACACACACACACACACACACACACACACACACACACACACACACACACACACACACACCTAACCTCTGACACTAAACACACACACACACACACACACACACACACACACACACACACACACACACACCTAACCTCTGACACTAAACACACACACACACACACACACACACACACACACACACACACACACACACACACACACACACACACACACACACACACACACACCTAACCTCTGACACTAAACACACACACACACACACACACTCAACTAACCTCTGACACTAAACACACACACACACACACACTCAACTAACCTCTGACACTAAACACACACACACACACACACACACACACACACACACACACACACACTCAACTAACCTCTGACACTAACCACACACACACACACACACAGACAGACACACACACACACACACACTAAACTAACCTCTGACACTAACCCCACGCGCACACACTCAAGTAACCTCTGACACTAAACACACACACACACACACACTCACACTCAACTAACCTCTGACACTAAACACACACACACACACACACACACACACACACACACACACACACACACACACACTCACACTCAACTAACCTCTGACACTAAACACACACACACACACACACACACACACACACACACACACACACACACACACACACACACACACACACACACACACACTCAAGTAACCTCTGACACTAACCACACACACACACACACACACACACACACACACACACACACAGACAGACACACATTCAACTAACCTCTGACACTAACCCCACAAACACACACACACACACACACACACACACACTCAACTAACCTCTGACACTAACCACACACACACACACACACACACACACTCAACTAACCTCTGACTTCCCACACACAGACATCAGTTATGGAAAAAAAAATTCAATTATGAAACAATTATTCAGCATCTCAATTGAGTTTTGTTTTGTTGAGTGTGAGTTTTGTTCTCATCCGATGCGGATAATGTCAGTGCAAATCGATAATATTTCTGAATATTAAGTGTCTCGATACTCAGTAATATTAAGTGCGTATTGTTTTAGAAGTTACAGCATTTGTTAAAGATTTGTTTGTTTGGAAATCATTTTAACTTCAAGAATTGTAACATGTTTGTCATATTTCTGCATCTGCAGGAGAAAACTCAGAAAAACAAGCAAGCAGAAACTCCAGCCTCGAAACCGGAAAACGATGATGACAAAGATGAAGATGAAGATGAAGAAGAACAGGATGAAAATGACAATAACAGTAAAGAATCTGCTGGAGATGATGATGATGATGATGATGATGATGAGGAGGTGGAGGAAGACGAGTTCTCATCAGGTGATGAAGAGGTCCTGAAGAAAGCAGGTATGTGGAAGAACGACACCAATCCAAACACCCTTTTTTATTCTCCTCTATGAACATGTTTGATTTATTTCATCCTTTCTTTTCTTCCAGACACTGTGAGAGAAAAACAGAAGAAGGGCAAGAGGAAAATTGTGAGTTTGAATCAGCTTTCTTGAGTTGTTTATGGTATAAATCTCATATGATTATGATGTTCTCAGTGTTTCACTCCTTTATTCCAGCCTGAAGCATTTTTTGAAGACGCTTCCCAGTATGACGATAACCTCACCTTCCCGGATATGAATCTATCCAGACCTTTACTGAAGGTCAGACTGACTATTGATTATTAATTTCATGTAATGTACACTTTTCATATATGCACTTTTATATCAATATTTATAAAACGGTTAGATCAAATCCTTGATTCTGATTGATTCACGATAAAACACGGCTTTGACCGCTTCACCCAACGGTTCTATGTATCACTACGCAACACCCCTAGCAACCACTCTTAGCAACTTAAACATGTTTGATCTCATTGATAATGTTCATTAAAGCTAGAGTAGAGTATTGTGAGAGATCGAGTGTAACGTTACCTGCATTTACAGTAGATTCCTTCAGGTCATTCAGGCCTATATTCACAATAAAAAAATCTTTTTGAATGTCCGCTGCGATATCTTGTCCTTTTAACAGTTGAGGGGTTTCCCCGTGACACACTAGACATTTTCAGAGAATGTCTAATAAGGGGAGATCTTCCACTCTCAGCAAACTTCCGGCTTCTGAACTGGCTGCAGTTCCACTCTGGCTCCACATGAGGGCGCTCACAGGACGAGTGCAGGATGAATGGAGGTCTATGGCGCTATACCCCTCAAAATCCACTTTTCTCAGGATATAATTGTTTGTCTAGTAATTTGAATGTTGTGTTCGAAAGGAGATGCAAAGAAATTACACATTGCTGGGTGTTAGATTTTTTAGAGTCACTTATTTGCTTTAAAAAGTCTTTTAAAATGTCAGACGTCATACACATCGTACGACCAGAGATACTGCTTTACGCAATCCTTCAGTCACTTTGGTGCTTTCGCGCTCTGCACTTTCTTTTCTCTCGAGGCATCGACAACACAGCCGACACAGGGAAACACATGTGCTCGAAGAGTTTCTGTTTTGTTGTTTTAAAAGACCACGCCGAAAATACACACACACACACACACACACACACACGATGCCATCAAGCGGTATCTCTGGTCGTAATCAGTCCTTCACTGACCAATCAGCGTTCATTAGCAGAATGCTAGCGTGTTATGGGCAACAACAACTCAACCTGTAAGAAATCGAAAGGACATAAGAACTCGTTCATTCAACTTTCGACCTATAACCCATGTTGAACTTGCAAAACCTACAATCAAATCTGAGATTTCTCAACGGCAATCGGGTGAAAGAGACAAATTTAGCCGTCTAGCTCCATAGACTCCCATTCATTCTGCACTCATGGGCGATCGCCCCCAGTGGAGCTCTGGTGGAACTACAACCACAATTCGGTACAATAGCACTTAAAGTAACAACATGTAACTTTTCAACCTTCATAATATATTTCCAAGACCCTTGTGATAGTACATCGACTTACAATAGGCTGAATGAGACGTCTGCCAGAGCCTGACGGGGTCTGTATCGCTTTTACTGGCACTATGTAACTTCGGGGTGCGGGTAGTAACCAGAGCTCAAAAAGAACTACAAAATTCGACTGCTTTACGGCATACGTCACTTTGCCCACCACTTCCTCAAATGTGGCCAACCAGCGCGTTTGTTTTCGTACGTCTGTTTTCGTCATGGCTGAAGCAGCAGCGAAACGTAAGAAGTCCAAGGTTTTGTCGGAGTAGAGTCGGAAGAGGAAAAGGGAGAGTGATAAACTGAAAGTCAGGACGAGGATCAATATTGGTCGAGCGTTTGCTCGCTGGCGTTAGCTTATGGATGAGGAGTGTTACCAGACCGATGCTGACTTGGCCGTCATGCTGTTGAACTAGTAAGTAACTGTAAATTGCTTGCATACTATCTTTAGTTTTTCTAATCTGTTGTCTGCCTGGCTACGTTACGGAAACTATCTGGTCCTCCATTTATTTATCTTCATGAATCAGCTAGTAGATGAGCGAATTATCAATCTGGTAGCTAGTAAACACTAACATGGTAGTTTTAGATGGTTAGGATGCTATCGCTATCATTCTCGTTCAGATTTGAGCATTGCAATCGACATGCAAATCGCAAATGTTTGAGTTAAAATGTTTAGTCTACTAAACATGTATAAATTATGAAAGGGGGAAGATTAATAATATTGTCATTGCCCATATGAAAAAAACCTGCATGCTTCATATACAGTAACCGTAAATCATTTTACGACAGCGGTAATGGACAATTCCGCTTCCAACCTGTAGGGCGACCGCAGAGGAAAAGTTCCATGTTGTTGCTTTAATAGGGAGTGGCCAGGCTCTCCGTAGACGGCTCTGGACTTACTCATAAAGACAGTTTTTGCCGCCATCTATTGGTGAAATAATGTGTGTAAAGTCTGTTGCTGTTTACGATCAGGGACTATTTTTTCCAGCGGAAGGAAGGCTTTTAGTGATTTTACTTGATTAAAGTTGCATAGATACATATTTTTCGGCTTTAATATGTGTATTGTGTGGTAACCGTTTAATAAGAGTAATAAGGTACTCGAGGCTAGCGCTGTATCTTGAATAAGTCACGGATGAATATTCACGATACAGCACTAGCCTCGAGTACCTTATTTCTTGCTTGCATAAAGCAATCATGGATTGCAAGTGACCATTTTTGAGTCGTTACAGACGTTTTTGACCTAGTAATGTTGGTTTAGGCTGCTAAATGATGTCAAGTAGCTCGTAAAAATGCTTTAGGGACAATAACCTGGAGAATTTCTTGAGAGAAATACATGGTGTCATCGGAATAAATGACCACTTTTATAAATGGTAATGGTCCATTAAAGAGAAACATAATTAAGCCCTAACAATGAAACATTGTAGAAGATGCACAGTTTCATCTCACGACGTTGTTTTCCTCGTGTTTCCTCAGGCCATCACTACTATGGGCTTTAAGCAGCCCACTCCTATTCAGAAAGCCTGCGTTCCTGTGGGGCTTCTGGGAAAAGACATCTGTGCATGTGCCGCCACTGGCACTGGTAAGACTTCCACTGTCTGTGCTTGATTGGACCAGAAAGAATATGAATATTACAGTTTTATTTTATTTATTTTTGTTTGTTTATTTAACAGGGACAATACACTGGGCATTGTCACACACAGACAACCGATGCCGTGTACATATAGCATAAAGATAATTTGTCCTCGTCCCTGGTTAAAATGAAGACAATTATCACAAAGAACAAAACAAATACACATACACATATACAGATAACTATGTGTATATGTTGTACCTAAACAAACAATGGCATATTGACATACCTAAGCACATATGTAACTTTATACACAGTCACAAACATAAAATATAAATGATCCTACATACAAAGAAAGAAAGAAGAAAAATAAACAACCAACCTAATTATGCGTAAGGTACTCAGTAACTGTAATCTCTATGATGTTTAGTTGACTGTGTGTGTGTTGTGTGTCTCAGGCAAGACTGCAGCCTTCATGCTGCCGGTTCTGGAGCGTCTGATCTACAAGCCGAGAGAGACTCAGGTGACGCGAGTGCTGGTTCTGGTGCCGACCCGAGAGCTGGGCATCCAGGTGCACACCGTGGCCCGTCAGCTGGCACAGTTCACCAGCATCAGCACGTGCCTGGCAGTGGGTAAGAGACGCCTCACTAGTAGAGGATTTACTCATACTTTCAATAGCTTTTAGATTTTAACTTTGCATTTTTCAGTTTAAGTTTCATGAATTTTATGTGTATTTTTTTTATTATATATCCATTTAGCTTTAAGTATTTTACAAATATTCCTATTTGTCTTATTTTTATTTCAGGTTTTGTTTTAGTAATTTTAGTACTTCACCCTAAACATATTTTATTTCAGTAAGTTGCCAAGGCATTTCTAATTAAGTTAATCATCTAATTACTTTCTTTTATTTTATTTCAGGTTAATTTTTGTAAACTATTTTCAATAGTTTTAGTTTTAAAGCTTCGGTAGTTTTATGTGCTTTTGTCATTTTGAGTTTTTGCTCTTTTCTTTTTTTAATACTACTTGTTGTCTTTTTTATTTTAGTAATTTTAGAACTTAACAACCTAAACTTATTTTATTTCAGAAAGTTGCCAAGGCAACATTTCTAATTTAAGAAGTATATCTAATAATTTTATTCTTTATTATTTCAACTATTTCTTTTTAAACCATTTTCAATAGCTTTAAAGCTAATTTCTGTTTTTCTTGAATTTATTTCAGTGTTTTTTTAAGACTTCTTTTATTTCAAGAAGTTGCCAAGAAACATCTCTGAATTTTAAGTTTAAGGTTTCCATTTAACAGTTATATTTTATTATTTCAGCTTTCTTTCTTTTTAAACGATTTTGTATAGCTTGTTCTAGTTTTATGTAGTTTTAGTAATTTTATGTGCTTTTTAAATTTTCATTAGCTTATGTATTTCTGTTTGTTTTTAATTTCTATTTCTAATTAGTTTTTTTCCAGGTTTTTAAAGGATTTTTCTTCGTTGTTTTAGGTGTAGTAAACAATAAAATCACCGGTTATGAATCACACTTTTGCTTTAATAGTCTTTCTCATGCTCTTACTTGCGACTGCACTGAAATAAGACCTCTCGAGTGGAGCAGTGCTGTAAATGAGGTGTTTGTGACTCTGTCAGGTGGGCTGGACCTGAAGTCTCAGGAGGCGGCGTTGAGAGCGGGTCCTGATGTCCTGATCGCCACACCAGGACGACTGATCGACCACTTGCACAACACGCCGTCGTTCGAGCTCAGTCAGATCGAGATCCTCATCTTAGACGAGGCCGACAGGTGAGAGGGAAACTTCTACAGCTACAAATTTGTCATTGTACTGTTTTGTTGTTGTGTGTTTCATTAAGAATAATAGGCTAATGAGCTCACCATTCAAGCAATCCGCCCCCAAATTGGTGCTAATTTGAAAGCGAAATTAAAATGTGTCCACGGGAGCGAGCCGAACGGAGCAAGCGCTGCTCCGAAAGGGAAGGAGCTCTACTGATTTTAATGAGAAGCCCTTCCTCAACCTTCCAATTAAATAGACCATCCATTATGAATGCACGTACAGACGCGCGCATTTTACTTTCGCCTTTAAATTAGCGATTTAAAAGCCCCCGCCGGTGATACCGGTGTTGTCAAACGTTGATTAACCGGTGGGAAAATATCCTTTTCCTCAGGATGCTGGACGAGTACTTCGAGGAGCAGATGAAGGAGATCATCAGGATGTGTTCCTATCAGAGACAGACCATGTTGTTCTCAGCCACCATGAGCGAGGAGGTGATGCTGCTCGTCTTCAGCTTTACTGACACATTATCCACTGTCAATCATGTGTTCTGAAAGATGCTTGATGGAGCCAGTGTCGAAGGGTTTGAAATCAAATACAGTATATTGTGCTAGACAGACAGACAGACAGACAAACATGGATGGAAAAATAGATGGATGGATGGTTGGATAGATAGACAGACAAGCAGATAGATAGATCGATGGAAGAATAGATAGATAGATAGATAGACAGACGGATGAGAGGATGGATAGACGGATGAGATGATAGATAGGAGGATAGATAGGAGGATAGATAGGAGGATAGAGAGAGAGAGAGAGAGAGAGAGAGAGGATGGACAGACAGACGGATGAGAGGATAGATGGACGGATAGATAGATAGAGGATAAGTAGATGGATGTAAGGATAGATACACGGATGTAAGGATAGATGGATGAATGGATGGAGGATGGATGGATGGATGGATGGATGGATAGATAGATAGATAGATAGATAGACAGACAGATAGATAGATAGATAGATAGATAGATAGATAGACAGACAGATAGATAGATAGATAGATAGACAGATAGACAGATAGATAGATAGACAGATAGACATAGATAGATAGATAGATAGATAGATAGAGGATAAATAGATGGATGTAAGGATACATACACAGATGTAAGGATGGATGGATAGAAATAAAGACAGACAAATTCCATTAAATAAATAAAATAAATACATTTAATAAAACTAAAATAACAATACCGCCGTTTCTAATTTAATTTCTTTACTAACAAAATCAATTAAGATCTTCTCATTTTGGCATAAAAATCATCCAGTTCCAGGCAGTGATCATATTGGCATCAGACAGATCTAGTGTTTGATTTGGCTGATATTAGAGAGAGATGAAATCAGGGTTTATTCTTTATAGACAAAACATTATACTATCTATCATCACATGGGTTGTGTGCCATATATAACACTATTGTTGGCTATTAGTCTGCTAGTGGCTATAATCATCATATCTATATTGGTGCGTTGTGAATGTGTTTCCAGGTGAAGGATTTGGCGTCGGTGTCGTTGAAGCAGCCGGTGAGGATCTTTGTGAACAGTAACACAGACGTGGCGCCGTATCTCAGACAAGAGTTTGTGAGGATCAGACCCAACAAAGAGGGAGACAGAGAGGCTATTGTTGCAGGTACAGTGCCCTAGTGAGGGGTCTTAATAGTCTGCTGTCTGAATCACGTCCTTTTAAGTGACTTTTCTCATGTGAACCACAAGAGACTCACTGACGGTCACATTTATTCCAGCAGAGTTTGGCATTAGTGTGTTGCTTTAATAAGCAAAAAATATGCTTAATCACATGCAAATATCCACTTTTTACATTACATTACATTCAACAATTTATAATCAGTAATGAATATTTGTTTATATGTATTTTTTATGCATTTATAACACATCTTTCCCTTGAAACCATCCGTCATCTTTTTTTTGCTAAATACAATCAGTGATTTTATTTGTATTTTTTATTATTATATATGTACTATTATAGTTGGCTTTTATTTTGATACATTTTTTAAAAAATATTTCTATTTATCTTTATTTTTAATTCAGTTTTAGTTTTAGACATTTGTTTCTTCAGCTTGCCAAGGCAACATTTTTAATTTTCATTTAAGTTTTTTTTTTACATTTTAATATTTATATTTAATTGCATATCAGCTTCATTTAAAATTACCAAAATTATTTAAATTTTAGTTAAAGGATGCATGCAACATTGCAACACAAAAACAAGGTATTTTAGACAAATTTTCCTGCAAATGTTTGACATTGTGCCTTGGACGTTTGAGGATCATGTACAAACTAAAGGAAAAGGAAAGCATTAAAGCATCACATGACTCTGTCCACAGCTCTCCTCACCAGAACGTTTCATGATCACGTGATGCTCTTCACTCAGACTAAGAAACAGGCTCATCGCATGCACATTCTGCTGGGTTTGATGGGGTTAAAGGTCGGCGAGCTTCATGGAAACCTGTCTCAGACGCAGAGATTGGAGAGTCTGAGGTGCCGTGAACAGTTCCGTCTGATTAAAAACACAAATATTTGCCTTTAAAAGGAGCTGAAGGAAAGACGTCTCTGTGTTTCAGGCGTTTCAAGGATGAGCAGATTGATATTCTGGTGGCCACAGATGTCGCCGCCAGAGGACTGGATATAGACGGGGTGAAAACTGTGAGTTCTCATTCGTTTGCACTGAGTATTAATATGAGTGAAGCCACGATATGTGAATGCATGTGTGTGTGCAGGTGATAAACTTCACCATGCCCAACACGGCGAAGCATTACGTGCACAGGGTCGGCAGGACGGCCCGCGCGGGTAAAGTGGGCCGCTCCGTGTCTCTCGTGGGCGAGACTGAGAGGAACATGATGAAAGAGATCGTGAAACAAGCCAAAATGCCCGTCAAAGCTCGTGTCATTCCTCAAGGTAAGGACTGAGGAAAATATGCTCCCAATTTATGACCAAATCTTTTTTTTTTTTTTTTTTTATGAATCTGTCAAACTGATTAATAAATCTTTCTAAATGATACATTGCATTTTGATCGGTTATATAAAATTGATTATAAATCCTTTTCCAGTATCACAAACTACTAGAAATCTAATTTAAATTCATTATTATATTTTAGCTTTATTTCTTTTTAAATAATTTTTGTAATGTGCTTTTGTCATTTTTATTATAAAAAATATTTTATTTTGTTTATTTATTATTATTATTATTATTATTATTATTATTATTATTATTATTATTATTATTATTTCTGTTTGCCTTAAATTACTAAAACTGAAAAAGTATTTTGACCTAAATTTGTTTGTCGAGGCAACATTTCTTATACAAGTTTTTCATATAATAATTATTATATTTTGTCATTTCAGCTTTATTTATTTTAAAACCATTTTAGCTGTTTTAGTTTTTTTTTATATATATATATATTTTTTTTTAATTAGCTTTTAGTTTAATTTGTTAAAATATTTGTCATTTTGTTATGTGCCTTTGTAATTTTTTTTTTTTTTTTTTTTTTCAGTTCTATTTCAATATTTCTTTTTTTCTTTTTTTTTTAAGCTGTATTTCAGTTAACAGAAAGGTTTTTAATAGTTTTAGTTAATGATGATAACTCTGGAATGAAGCAGTGCGTATACTATAGGAAATAAAGGCAGGAACTATTTAAAACCAATTTTTTTTTTTTATTGGTTTTCAATATATCACAATCTAATGGAAAGCTGTTGTGAATTGATTGTTTGACGTCACCAGAGGTGATTCTGAAGTTTCGTGATCTGATCGAGAAGTTGGAGAAGGACGTGTACGCAGTGTTACGCTTGGAGAAGGAGGAAAAGGCAATGGCTCATTCAGAAGCGCAGGTCTGACACTCTTCTTTCAAACATTCAGCTGTCTGATTAAACACACCGACTCCTGTGGTATTAAACGGTGGGTGTGTGTGTGTGTGTGTGTGTGTGTGTCCAGATCAGTTTAGCTCAGAAGAGGATAACACAGAGCGCAGACGAGAAACAGCCGCCCAGAACCTGGTTCCAGACACACGAGGAGAGGAAGAAAGACCGCAGTGAGTCTCCATCAATGCATGCTCTCTCCTGAAACACACAAACACACTTCAGTTCAAAAGTTTTTAAAAGAAGTCTCTTCTGCTCATCAAGGGTTGATTTATTTGATCAATTATACTGTAAAATTGTGAAATATTATTACTATGTAAAATAGCTGTTGAATATATATATATATATATATATATATATATATATATATATATATTAGTTAAATATGTAATTTATTCCTGTGATCAAAGTTGAATTTTTACTCCAGTCTTCAGTGTCACATGATCCTTCAGAAATCATTCTAATATGATGATTTGATGCTCAAGAAACATTTCTGATTATTATCAATGTTGAAAACAGTCTCCTATTTTTGTGAAAACTGTGACATTTTATTTTTCAAGATTCTTTGAATAAAAAGTTCAGAAGAACATCATTTATTTGATATAGAATCTTTTGTCACATTATAAATGTGTTTGTCACTTTTGATCAATTTAATGCATCCTTGATGAATAAAAGTGTTAATTTCATCAGAACAACAAAAAAATGTATTGACCCCAAATTAAGCAAATCCATTCAATATGACCACATTCACGTCCACATAATTCTTTGATTCAATAATTGTTTGTGTATGTCTTTGTCAAAGTGGCGAAGGTGCTGCAGGATTTTGATTTTGCTCTGAGAGGAAAGAAAAAACGTGCAGAGTTCCTGAAACAGGGCAAGAGAAAAGAGTTAACGGTGAGACTTCAGTCCTGAGTTGAAGTAAACTGGACTTATTTAGTAAGATTATGCATGAAAAGGTTTTGGATTTTTTTTTTTTTATCATATGTTAATTTAAAAAATCTTGTATAATATGACTTGCTGTTTTTTTTTTTTTTTTTTTTTTTTGTATTTAGATGATATTTGTATTTTTGTAAATACATTTTTACCATGAAAATAGTTTTGAATGCTGACATGGCACTAAATAAAATAATCTGAATCTGAAACTATACCATCAGAAATGAAATTTGCTCTTAGTAATGAATCCATGGGTCATATTTTTTTCTTGGGAGTTTGAGCACTGTATGATTCGTCAGATGTCACTTGAGTTTTGAAATGCTGAACGTGTGTGTGTGTGTGTGTGTGTGTGTACACCAGGCTGAGGAGAGAGCTCAGTTCGAGGTGCTGAAGTCTCAGATGTACGCTGAACGAGCAGCCAAACGCGATCGCAAGCCGAAGCGAGCCAGAGTCGTTCCAGAAGACGAACCCGTTCAGAAAGGTTCGCAAATAAACTCCTGTAATCCTCCAGCATGGACTGACATTCTCTCAAACCTTGAGTTCAAACTCTGACTGTTAGCTTGAACCTTCTTCTTCCAGCTAAAAAACCGAACAAATCTAGGAAGAAGTCTGTGTTTGACAAGGAGCTGACGAACACCAGCAAGAAGACGCTGAAGCAGTACAGAGCGGGGTGAGTGGCGTTCCACATCTCAAGGTTTCTCATTCTTGTGTCTGAGTCTAACAGTGATTTCTCTGTCCAGGCCGTCCTTCGAGGACAGGAAGAGACTCGGCCTTCCAAACAAGAAGGGAGGACGCTTCAAGTCAAAGTCCAAGTGAGATTTAGTATTTCATTCAGATTAGATATTATAGATGTGCTCATTTTTCATGCATCTGGAAACACTTCATTACTAAAGTGCTGTTAAATTAAATTAAAACAAAGTGTTGATATTTAACTTTTATTTTTCATTAATTAATAAAAGAAATACAATGCATTGGTTGGGAATTATGGAGGGATTTGACATGATTAAATGTGTCATGAAATGCAATAAATGTATAAAAGTACAATATGCAAGCATGAGTAAATACATTTGTCATGTAAAATAAAGGATGTGAAATACCATACAAAATGGCCTCTAAAATAAAATGTGAATAAAAAAACCTCACACCCTTGAAATAAAATAGTGCACAACATAAAGCAAATCGGTGTATCTTGGAAAAATGTTATACATCACTAAATAATTAAATATAAGCATAAGTATTTAGTAATATAAAGAAATATAAAGGGTGAGAAATGTATTTATACATTTATAAAATGTACTTACTTATGCTTGCATTTCATTGTACTTTTAATTCTTTATTGCTACGTTCCGTTATGTATTTAATCAAATCCTTATATAATTTAGGCTCCCTGCATAGGGAATTATAATGTTTACATACACATATATTTGGGATATTTGTGGATATTTAATTTAATTAATCAATCAACGATACTATTGATCAGCATTACCAAACGTGGACGTTCCACTAGAAACAAACATTGATGTATTGTTTTATTTAATACTGTGAAGCTGCTTTGATACAACCTATGTTGTGAAAAGCGCTATATAAATAAACTTGACTTGACATATACTGTAAATTATGTGTTTTTTATTTATTTTTATTTTACAGTTATTATGCAAACTGGTTTTAATGACCTTGTATTAAATGAGAATAGATATTTGTGTATTTACAGAACTGCTTAAACTGAAATTAAGGTAGTAATAAATTGTGACTTAAGTAAATGTGTATATTTTAGGTAAATCTAAAGCAAATGTCTTGATAGGTTTCATACAAGAAAATGAATGAATGGTGAAAAAAGCATAATTTCTGCCAGTCTTCTCTTAAATCCTTTGTGTCTCTCCAGGTTCAGAAGAAGGTGAAGCCGTGACTGATGCAAAACTTCAAGGGAACATCTGCCTCTTTATCATTTTATCATCATCATCCTCCCTCCCAAACCCCTCCAATAAAACTCTACAACCGAACACCTGTGTTTCTGTTTGTCATGCATGTGTAGAGCAGAGGATACGTGTATAACCAACGGCTAATGAGCACCAGAAATAAGATTTATTTCCCCTTGATTTAAGCCAAACTATCCCTGCAGGACGAGAAGATTGAGTCTCATAGAGGTGAAGTCAAACAGAGAGCCCAGAATATCACCGACAGCATCTTTACAGCCCACGTGAAACAATGGATCTGTGTCTTCTTTATCAGCCGACCTTGAAGATAATGCAGAGAGAAGCTCTCCCTCGTCCCACGAGAGATGAATGAAGCTCGCACATTCTTCACAGGAAAGATGCATACTGTGTAAAACTGTATCATAGTTTTAACCCTAACACTATGTCCATGATCCAATTTAGATGTTCTAAGTAACTTTGCAACTATACATGTCTGCTAACTCTCAGTAGAGTTTGGGTTTGGGTTAGTAGAATAAGTTGAGTTATAGTTGCAAAGTTACTTAAAACTAGTAGAATGTCTAAAGTGGACCATTGAAATAAAGTGTAACTCGTTTTATTTTAGACATTTGCTGTGGGGAATGTTGGCTGCGTTAATATATATAATCAACCTGCTGAGTGAACTAAATACTTGTGTAAATATCATAGCTTTTGTTTTGCGCAGTGATTATAAATCATGTTCAGCTCGGAAGAAGCAAAACAAGATAAGGCTTGTGTTTTTAGTGAGATTCTTTATGAGGCCAACCTTGTATGTTCATATATGACTCTACAAAAATCATTTACTCAGTTATGGCACACGTCTGACCCAGTTGTAAACATGGCATTCATTTCCCCCTTCTTTTTTAAGTTCACTTGGCAGTATCTGTAGAATTATGATGAAATCACACTGGGTGTAATATGACAATATTGTGTATAATGTTATTAGTCTATGTTGCTAAATTGGAAATTGCATCTAGTTCTAGACTGATTGCAAGCTGTATTTCTAAATGAACATGAAGCTTCAGTCGGGTCAAAGTTTTCAGGTGGAGTCAGTCAGAAATGATTCACTGTTTGATGAACAAACAAAACGGTGAAAGTTGAGAGGAGTTTTCTCAATAATAAACAGGACAAGTCTTGCTGTAAATTTGTTCAAATATTGGTTATTAGAGCTAGCCTCTCCACTGTAGCCTATATCATTTATCAGAGCAGGTTGTGTTTGCATGAGTTTTGCACATTCTAGTGGGTATTTCTTTGCTTATTGGCTCTGCCACGTTAGTTGTGTATTAGCTGAACAGCTATTAGCAGGCCTTGCTTGCTCTCTAAGGGTTTACCTGCATGCTTCCTCTACATGCTGTTTGTGCTTTGCATCTAACCCACTGCTTTGCATTCAAGCCACAACATTTTCTCCAAATAGGTTTCGGTTTTGTGAAATGAAGGTCTTAAATTGAGGTCCCCATGAGGAAACAAGCATATAAATCATACAGAATGAGGTTTTTTTATTTATTTTTTTTTTTTTTTATGTACAGTTTTCTGTGACGGGTCGGCTTAGTCTAAGAGGAGAGAATATACAGTTTGTACAGGATAAAAATCATTACGTCTATGGAAAGTCCCCGCAAAGATAGTGAACCAGACGTGTGTGTTTGTGTGTGTGTGTGTGTGTGTGTGTGTGTGTGTGCATTGCATAACAGTGTATGTCAGCGTGTTCTCGTTTATTTTGTTTATCTTTTTCCGAAACCTCTATGAGGTATATCCCATGGGACAACTAACCCCGGTCTCCGCTTTAGCCCCAGTCTATATCTCACCACGGCAACGGATATCTGTTTTTCGTTCATCACTTTCGGTTCTGACTCAGTGAAACCAGCTGATCTGATCCGCCCATAACTGCGAGAAACGAAACTAGACCAGCATAAAAGACACTGACAGATGGAAGACGCACTAATACTGAAAACATCAGAACCAGGTGAGTGCTTCAAGTTCAGATCATATTAGATAAGATTCGCTTTGTTTATACTATTGTGTATATGTTATATCTATTGTCATTTGCTGCCGGCCGCTAATTTCTTCGTTTCAAAGAGAATAGTTTTAGCCTGTTGTGTTTTAGCCTGTTCATTTCCGGTAGTTGACAAGTACGCAGTCATTTCATTTTAAATGTATTATTTGATTTTTTTTTTTCGCGAGTAATACTCATTCTACAACATAAAAAAGTAAAATTTTAATAAAGCATTTGAGAAAATTATATTTATAAAAGCATATTATTATGTTAGCATCTCTCTCTCTCTCTCTCTCTCTCTCTCTCTCTCTCTCTCTCTCTCTCTCTCTCTCTCTCTCTCTCTCTCTCTTTCTATAGATAGATAGATAGATAGATAGATAGATAGATAGATAGATAGATAGATATACACGTGTTATATTAGGTTCTGTAGTCTAAATACAGGTTAGTTACCTTAGCGAGAAATGAAACTGATATAAATAATTGATCAGATTCAGACATCAGCAAAGCTCACTAAAAGCAAGATTTCAGAGATTAGTCATGTTAGTCACGTGTGTGTGTGTGTGTCTTGAATGAGAGAGAAATGATGATGATGATGATAATTATTGTTTCTCAGATCACAACTGAAATTCTCAAAACTGCTTGTTTAACCACATCCTCTTGTCACTTTTGGCACATCATAAAAGCAAATTCTTTAACAAGTTGCCAGTGCTTAGGCACATTCATCTGCTGTTTCCTGCATGATCAATTGCGATGTGTAATATAGATAAAAAAAAATGTATATATTTATATGCCATATAGTTTGAATCAGGAAATACTGACAGACAATGCACTTATTGACAACATGAAAAAGCATTTTGATATCTTATTTGTGAACAATGACACAAGGACTTTTAATTCTGATGCATGCACTGATCACATTCATATTTACTTTTGAGAGATTAACTAAGGATTTTGAGCAAGTTAGTTTTCGCGGGTGATCCATTGTATGGTGCTGTTTGTACAAATTGTTTCAAGAAATGCACTTATTGGGAGACTCATGCATTTTTGCTTAAAGACGAAGAACCAACTCTATGTATGTTCTGCGAGACCCCACTTTCCACTTTCCCATTTTCTTCTTGATTATTTCTATTTTCTGTATAATCTATAGGTATAATCGCCTTGCAGAGATATTAACAGCTATATAATGGTCAATCCAAGAGGAGGAGGACAACAAAGAGGAAGAGGAGGCTTCAGTGGCCCTCAAAGAAGAGGTATAGATCTTTACATTCCCTCGTTTTAAATTGTCAATATACAGTGCCAAGCCAAAAAAAAAAAAGCTGCTGTTTGGATTTACACAAGCAAATGCTTAAGAGTCAATGATTAGCTCATTATTGCAGTGATTATTTTGTTCCTAGCATGTTATATGTTTGGCAACAGTTCTTCTAACCCTAATTGTTGGAGTGTGTAGCTTTTCATTTCTTAAACAACCATGTAGGAAGACACATCATGGCCATATTCCAGGATGACAATGTCAAGATTCATTAGACTCAAACTGTGAAAGAATGGTTTGAGGGAGCATGAAGGTTTTGATCAAAAATTGATGCACCTCTTGATGGAAATAACATCACAACATTTATTTCCAGCAAGAGGTGCAAGTCTTGTACTGGCAATGCAAGAGTCCAGCAGTCTGTAAAGTCTCCTCCAGCACATCCCAAACACTTTCAATGAATATAAGATCTGTGCCAATTCATGTGTGAAAATGATTCTTCATGCTCTTCCCAACCATTCTTTCACAATCTGAGCCTGATGAATCTTAGCATTATCATCCTGGAATATGGCCATGATGTGTCTTCCTACATGTTTGTTTAAGAAATGAAAAGCTACACACTCTATCAATTAGGGTTAGAAGTACATATAACATGCTAAAAACGTAATAATCTCTGCAATAATGATTCAATCATTGACTCTTAAGTGTTTGCCTATTTAAATCCAAACGGCGACTTTTCTGGGGTCATTGTACATCCTCATTAATTATACACCATCATTTTATTTTAACAGATGGTTCTGTGCCTGGTCAAAGACAAGCAAGTAGGTCTCCCAATCGAACCAGAGGAAGAGGAGGTGGCCGAGGCGAGGGAGGAGGAAGAGGAGGAGGAAGAGGAGATGGAAGAGGTCGAGGAGATGGAAGAGGAGGTGGCCGAGGCGAGGGAGGAGGAAGAGGAGGAGGAAGAGGAGGAGATGGAAGAGGTCGAGGACCGTGGAGAGGAGAAAACCAACCACATCCCCACCGCCTCCCTGTGATAAGGGGACGCCCACCAAATGCATCTTCACCATTACGAGCATTTGGGAGACCTGTTAATGGGTTCACTCATCAAACTCTTCTCAATCCCTATCCTTTTCCGGCTCCTGTGAACCACCCTGAAGACACACGCCACCAACGAGCCAGTAGAAGCATGACTGACTTAAGAGCCAGTCCACAAGGTGAAGAACCTCAAAGAGGAAGAGAAGAAGCTATGAGAGGTAGAGGGGGTTTTGGGAGAGGGAGAGGAAGAGGAAGAGGGAGAGACGGCACACCTGATGTACGCAAACTGGGGTATAAAACGCTCGAAGGTCTACTGGAGAAAGAAGCGTCCGAGGTGGCCATCACCCTTTCATCTAGCAGTGGTCTTAAGAATCTGCTCGAGGAAGATCCAATGAGAAGCGACTTGGTGCAGCTGATCTGTCAGGTTCTCTGCAAGGCCTTCCAGTCTCGAATCGACCGCAAGAACGTCATGCATTTGGCTCGCATCTTCAAGGACTCGCCGTTTTTCCGTAACATCTTGCCCTATCATGTGACTGGAATGATGTCAGATCACATGCAAGCTCGAAGGGATCAGTATCCCCAACATTTGAGCAACATCATCAACCTTCTCTCCGATGTTCTCAACATGTTTCCACACAGCTCTGTCCAATCTGTGTCAATGTTGGTGGCTCTTCTGAAACCAACCGTCAACCAGTTGCGTGCCTCTGGTGTGGATATTCTCGACAGCACTGATGAGGACTTGGAGAGGGTGCAGGGTATGGTGGACCATCTCCAAGAGAAATCAAGGGAAGGCACCTTGCGGACAGATAACTACTCCTTCCTAGCAGCTGATGAAGATGCTCCACCTGGGGAGGAAGACTTCAGGACGATGAGCATCTATCCAACCTATGATGAGTTCCACTTAGACGAGAGGCCTTTCCTGAGACCCAACATAATGTCTCAAAGCTTCCCTAATGCTCGCATCTATCTGGACACACACTTCCGACTTCTGCGTGAAGATTTCGTGAGGCCACTGCGAGAGGGCGTCAAGGAGATCCTGAGGATCGAGCGCGATGGAAACATTGATGGGGTACAAAAGAAGCGTTTTGATGATATCAGAGTCTACACTGACACCCGATTGATGTTGCCGCTCTGCACATCAACGGGAATCTCCTACAAAGTGCAGTTTGACCCACGGCCTCTTAAGGTAGTGACGAGCTTCTTTTCTATTGTATTCTTTTCAAACAAGTATTCATTACTTCAATGAGCTCATTATTTCTGCCTTAAAGGGGGGGTGAAATGCTCATTTTCACTCAATATCCTGTTAACCTTGAGTACCTATAGAGTAGTATTGCATCGTTCATATCTCCAAAAAGTCTTTAGTTTTATTATATTTATAAGTGAAAGATAGACTGTACCGAGTCTTTCCGGAAAAAAACGAGCGGCTGGAGGCGGGCCGTGTGGGCGATGTGCTAAAGCTGTGCTAACGCGCCGAGCTAACAACACACAGATACATTTGTTCAACAGTTTTACTCACCGCCTGCGGTTCCAACGCACGACTGCGGACCTTTATCATTGTGACTGCTCGATCCTTAAAGGGTTACTTCAGGATTTAGCATTAAGCTTTGTATTAGTAGAAAACCTGTAGTATTTTCGAATTACCATGCTTTCCCCCCTCATATCCCCCTGAGACGAGAGATTTATGTATTTTTTGTCTGGGAAAAATCCTCCGATGACGCAAAAATCGTCATTTTGCGTCATCGGAGGATTTTCTGTCCAGAGGCTAAAGACTACAGCCAGTAGATGGCGTTGTTCCGCATGTTTTCAACCCGCCCATACAGGGTGGGATCTCATTTACAGAATGTACACAGTATCAGCCGTCTTTCTTTGGAAGCTAAGCTACAATGCTCTTGTTCTGTGGAGAAAGCTGAATGATAGGAGAAAGCTGAGTAAGTAGGGGTTACCATCTTCCTTTTTCCGGACTTGTCCGGCGGGCGAGACTGTTAAAAATGTCCAGGATTCGGCTTTTGCGTTCTGCGGTGCCATTCATTGTTTACATGCACACCTCTCGTTTCAATCTAACTGAATTAATTCCGATCTGTGAATCTGACTGTAGTGTTTACATGAACGCTAAACAAGTGATCGGTTGATGTGCGCTTTACCCTTGCTAAGAAAATTCCCGCTCCTCTGTGAGAGATGCGAGACCCGGCGCGTCTCAGTAATGAAGCCACCGGCCTCGCGCCGTTCTCCCGCAGCCGTCAGCCTCGTCCTGCTCGCCACAGTAAACATGATGAATGGCGACTGTAGAACGCAAAAGCCGAATCCCGGACATTTTGGGTCTCTAAATCCCTGGCAAACTCATCACTTACTTAGGCTAGCCTTGTTGTTTTCAACTGCGCTCTGTAACCGGTAGGCGTGGCCTCCTAAGGCAGCGAAGCAAGTGCATTCTGGGAGTTGTTGTCTTTCATCCACATAAGCCAAAAATACATTTTCTGTCTTTTCTCAGTCTAGAAAGCTCCAAATTCAAAAATTTCTCCACATTTCTTCTACTTAAATGACCTATTTTAAATACACATTCATCTTCCCAGAGGTGAAGTATCCCTTTAAGCATTAGACGATCTGCAAATCCGTCGATCTGGGCTTTGTTTATAAAACAATCATCGTCGAAATGCAGGGAAACAGTCTTGCTCAACTCGTTTTTGTCCCGGAAAAACAAACTGCATCCACTATTCCCTTAACGCTGGGTTCTTTGGGAATCTGTGCAGGTTTGTCTTGCCCTGGCAACCAAAAACCCACTTCTTTGGTGACACTGACTTCCCTAAAGCCGAGCAGAGCGCTTAGATGAGGTACTGATTTCGCTCTCTTGCTCTGGTCTACGAGTGCGCGCGCGCCCGCGATCTTACCGGAGAAGTGCCCTTAGGACCCGTATAAGGAAATTCCGTTACATCTGACGTCACACATGCCCATACTCGAAAAAAACTTTCCGAAACTTGTGACAAACCGGAAGGACAATTTTTGGCACAGAAATACTCCTTCAAACGTACAATTTAATTTTTGAAACTTTGTCCATGTTTAGCATGGGAATCCAACTCTTTAACAGTGTAAAAAACTCAGTATGCATGAAATAGCATTTCACCCCCCCTTTAGATTATTACATTGTTTAAAGGAACACTCCACCGTTTTTTTAAATAGGGCTTGTTCACCTTCTTTCCTACATTTAGATAGGTGGGCAAATGCATTTTTGTCTCAGTGCATGTTGTGTTTTAGTTTGACAGGGTCGGCGCTAGCTTAGCTTAGCATAATGAATGGAATCCTTTGTTTCTAGCTAGCATGTCCTGAGTAAAAGTAATAAAAAAACAAAAACAAAAAACACCTAATTACTTCTTGTGGCCTGCGTATTCACAACGAGTACAAATAGCGATGCAGACTAACACTAGGCGATTTCCTAGGCAGATATTGACTTGTATATTAAGGACTATTTTAGGGGGAAGTACAGGCGAAGCACTGCTACTTGGGCATGATATCTCTGCGCCCAAGTAGCAGTGCTTCGCCTGTGCTTCCCCCTAATATAGTCCCAAGTCAATATCTGCCTAGGAAATCGCCTAGTGTTAATCTGCATCGCTATTTGTACCTGTTGTGAATACGCAGGCCACAAGAAGTAATTAGGTTTTTTTTTTGTTTTTTTTATTACTTTTACTCAGGACATGCTAGTTGGAAACAAAGGATTCCATTCATTATGCTAAGCTAAGCTAGCGCCGACCCTGTCAAACTAAAACAATGCATGCACTGAGACAAAAATGCATTTGCCCACGTATCTAAATGTAGGAAAGAAGGTGAACAAGCCCTATTTAAAAAAACGGTGGAGTGTTCCTTTAAATTAATACATTTTTCGCTAACTGTGATTTTGTATGTTAGATAACTTAGACAGTTACCTTTGATAATAGAACACTCTAAATTGTAATGTGATCTCATGCATTTTCTGTAAAGCTGCTTTGAAACGATGTGTATTGTGAAAAGCGCTATACAATTAAATGTGAATTGAATTGAATATTGTCCGAGAGAACTTAATGTCCTCTGTAATCCTAATCACGTTCTCTCACCATTGTTCCTTCTAACAGTTTGTTATTACGTTGCAACTTCTCTTACAGTTTGTCCGGTGGGAAAATTCCAAACGTCTTATTTACGGATCCCTTGTGTGTCTCTCCATGGACAACTTCGAAACCTTCCTGTTTGCCACTGTGGCCGATCGGGACCCAAAGTTTCTAAGGCATGGACTGGTGAATCTCTCTTTTACTTCTGAAAGCAGGGCCAGAATGGCCACGGTTCAGCCCTCAGACTCCTTCCTGATGGTCGAGACCACGGCTTACTTTGAGGCCTACCGATACGTCCTAGAAGGTCTCCAGGAGGAAGACGAAAATGATGTTCCCTTTCAAAGGTATGCAGGTTTGAAGTGTACGGCTTGTCTTCTTGTGCAAAACTCTTGGGTGGTTGCTGTTTGGTTTGTAAGGTGTTCTGAATGGTTTTTAGAGTGTTGTTTTGTGGTTTCTAGGGTGTTCTGGAAGTTTCTAGGTGGTTTCAAGTCAAAAGAGCTCACTGACAAGTAGGGGTGTGCAATATACTGTATATCGTCTACGATAATATCGTGATTGTTATTTTAACGATGTGCGATCTGACATTGAGTATGTCCCTCATTTTACAAAAACACATTTAGAGAGCGCATGCATACACTACGTGATGTAGTCTAGTAGGTTAGACTAGTGCGCTTGAGCATTTAAAGTGCAAGTCTATTAAAATGCATTTTGAACACCCCTAATATTCAAGATAAGGGGCAAAAAAACCTCTGTATGTCTTTTTCTTCTCTCCAAAATCAGCATGAATATTACAAATGTGATATTGACTTTATACAACAGTTCAATAAACAAAAAGTTTATATTAAGTGACTTACATTTTAGACTCAATATTGCCTGCTTTGGCTTTATTTTGCCAACAAAAATAATTCCAAAAAAGCCACAGGACTGTTTTGCATCTCTGAGGAACACAAAGCGATGTTTCTTTACTGAATGGATGAACCGTTTGAATGAACGATTCAATGACTCACTCATTAAGACAGTCAAATGCTTTGTTCCTGAATGAATCAGTCGTTTAAATGAATCAGTTCAATCTCATTGACTCACTCATTAACAGTGACTTTCTGCCATCTACTCGCTGGTTTTAATTTCACAATTCAAGCATCTTTTCAATTAAAAATATCAATATTCAACATTTTATGTTTAAAATATCAAAACATTATTTCTGCATTTGTAACTGCAGGCTAAATGCATTCATGTCCCTCTGAACTGCTTTAAACGGTCTTTATAAATGCATCTTAATGCCACTTCAGATGCAGCTTCTGTGTTTCCTCTGCATTGCAAAGATGAATTTTGTTGATACTGATTTAATTTGGTTGATAAAAGCCCTATTGTGTCTTATTATTACAATTGAATTAGATTAAATGTAAGAATTTGACACAAAAGATGATGCATACCTTTAATTAAGTTGAAGAAAATGGCTTTATAGATATAAAGATATAAATCAATTTAAACTTATTGGAAAATATCATTTCTGTCACTGCTGCGTACTGACCACCACACAGAATATGAAGAATATCAAACATTTTAGGAGTCAGCTGTCAACGACAGTCCTAAAGATGCACAACAAACACTCGCAGCAAAATATCGTCAAATTATTGTTATCGATGATATCCCAGAAAATATTGAGATCGCACACCCCTACAGCCAAGTCATATTATTATGGGTTCCAGGTCTGAACAAAAGTAATAGTGTTGCTTGACTTGGTAAACACCACACATTTTTTAATTTTTAATGTTGGTAATGTAAACGTGTGTTGTTTTAGGTACATAGTGGAGTGCAACACAAATGTAGATCCTCCAGCTTATCTTCAGGTGGAGGGAAGGTCATACGATCTGTCGTGCATTGCGGCAGAAGGACAGAAGATCCCACCCTTCAACCCCCTGACCCAACACGCCTGGCCCGATGAGGAAACAATGGGTCTCGATGAAAGCCAACTTCAAGCACTGAAACTGGCCTTAACCAGTGAACTGACCATCATACAGGGACCGCCAGGCACAGGTGACTGTTTTAACCAATGCTGGTCTGATTACTCTTGAGGTCAAGTTGCATATGCACACAAAAAAGTACATTTTAACGTTATAGATGCAACCTATTTCTGAGCTACACATATATCTGCTAACGGTTTTGAAGATCCTGTTTGTTTTCTTCTTTGCAGGGAAGACTCATGTTGGACTAAAGATTGCTCAGGCTTTGCTAGAGAATCATGAGGCCTGGTCACGGGGTTGCCCTATGCTGGTGGTCTGCTATACCAATCATGCTCTTGACCAGTTTCTAGAAGGTAACATTTTCTTGATATGGTATTTATAAGAGCGTGATTTTTGGGTGATAGCATGGACAAAAACTTGATTTGAGATCTCTCTGTTGTTTCTTTGAGCCAACTATTAGATTAAATGGAAAGTTCTTCTTCTCAGAAGTGATTTTTTGTTTTAAGCTTTTAAACTTTAATGGCTACTCCAGTCCAGAGAGTTCAAACTAACACAGCAAAAGTGTGAACAGTAAAACTCTACAGCTTCATGTATGACATTATGAGATATTTCACAACTTGTGTCCCAGGCATCCATGGCTTCTTAAAGAAGGGCATTGTAAGAGTTGGAGGACGGAGTAACAGTGAAACTCTCAAGAGTTTCGGTCTGAGGGAGCTCACCCGGGGTCCAAACTTCCGGAAAAGTTTGCCACCGCACCTGAGGAAAGCCCATCATGAGGTGAGCCGCCTATCATGGACAAAACTCCTATTTCATTGTGACGTTTCTGTGTTTTCTTAATTATTTTATTGCATTATACTGGCCCCTTATTTCTTAGGACTGTCAGTATAATAAACATAATTGCTTTATTTTATTATAGTAGTCTATTATTTCTTAGGACTGTCAGTATAATAAAAATAATTGCTTTATTTTATTTTATCATACTAGTCTATTATTTCTTAGGACTGTCAGTAGAATAAAAATAATTATTTTATTCTATTTTATTAATTTATTTTATTATTAGTCTATTTTTTATTGGGACTGTAAGAAGAATAAAAATAATTGCTTTATTTTATTACAGCAGTCTATTATTTAAAAGGACTGTCAGTAGAATAGAAATATTTTATTTTAATTTATTTTATCATATTAGTCTATTATTTCTTAGGACTGTCTGTAGAATAAAAATAATTTTGTTTTTTAATGTTGCTGTAAACACTTAAGGTTGAATTATATATTTTTTTAAACGAGAATTGTTTTTAGATATTTACATAAACTGTTCCTAAAGAACAATCATGTCTCATTAATAATCAAATTAATGGCATGTTTAATTTGATAATTAAATTAAATGTGTGGCTGTGCTGTCATGCATGTGCATAACTTGTATTATAATATGCAAATTTGTTAGGGTGTTTTTATTTCTTACATATTCCAAAAGTTATCTGAAAACAATTATGTGCCATTGTGTCTCATAATATATGAATGATATTTCTAATGAGTTGTGCTGTGTGTGCTCAGATCTACACACAGATGGAGGTGGCAGAGGAGGTCTTAAAGATACAGACGGCTCAGCTCGAGTGCAGTTTGCGTGGCGTTCTCAAAGAAGACTTTCTGGAAAGATACATCTCACCTAAGCACTGGGACAGTCTGTGTCTACAACCAGTGAGTCTGTCTGCACACACACACACACACACACACACACACACACACACACACACACACACACACACACACACACACACACACACACACACACACACACACACACACAGGGGCTGAAACTAGCTCAGCTGCCAAACATGCCATCCATATATACTTTATACAGAAGCAATTCTGGACCCTGCTTAACCCTGTAATGTCTACTGTGTCATATTAATAGCCAATTTCTAAGGCTTCTAAATGATCAAAACTTTGCTGTAAAACCTGTTGCACACAATCTACTACAGTCCTTCTGTCGTCTGATTGATCGTTTAGCCAGTAAAAATCCTTTTAGTATAATTGTACAAATGTCCTTCAGCTCATGCTGTGAAATCTTGACAGATTTTTATAAAGTAAACGTAAGATTAACTTTTAAATTGTTAGTAATATTTCAAGATGAACACTTACTGGACTGAATTGCAACATGATTTTACATGATTATCCATACATCATTTATTATAAAAATCATGAGTATCAAATAAGATCATCAGGCTTTTGAAGAACGTTATCATTGTATTGCATTGCATTATGTTTTAAAACTACAGAGCTTTGATCATAAACAGCATTTAAATATCATCTTACTAAGACTATTGGCAGATAGTAGAAGACTAATATTAATGTATTAGAAGACTAATATTATTGGTAGATATAGAGTGATGACTGATATTTATATCCTTTTATGTAAGTAGTCTGCTATACTGTTAGAAATATCTATTAGAATTTCATCTTTTTGTCTTAAATAAATATCTGCATCTGCATTGCATATTTTTGCTCAGTTTGGGCCTCTGAATAAATGTTAAGAAAATTTGAATGTTTTGTCTTAAGGTTCAATAAACTGTTCCATATAAAAAATATCAGATTTTTTTACTTATTTCTTATGTTAGGCTTTACAGGCTTAAACATCAAGCCATGAATCATGTGACTTGTAATATGTACATATGTAATTTTCATAATGTCTGTGTTAGGTGTATGATGGCTTTGAGAGCGTGGGGAAGAAGAAGCCTTCAATGATAGCAGAGTGGCTCGGCATCGGCTCCAATATTTTCTTGCAGGGGCCACACCTAACATTTGGAGGAGGTGAGACTCTAACAGACCAAACACAACGTCGACAAAAATTGATCTTTTCATATTATATATGAGGTCAAATAAATCACCACATGCTTTTTTTTAATAAAGGAATGGCTTTTCAATGGCATTTTCTTCAGTCTTTAATGCACAATGAGTTCCCCTCACCACTGAGATGCAGTATTTATTATTATTTGGTACTAAATGCAAAAACTGCCAATTTTTTCAATTGTACACTTTGTTCAACATGTATTGGCATGAAATAGACATTGATTATACAGCTCATCGTGGCCCTCTGCTGGTTAAACGCTTGCCATCAGATTTCACAGATGAGAGGATCTCGGATTTCATGACTAAGCACATCTACATCTTTTTATTTCTGCATGCTGATAAAGCACAAAATATTTGGGATCAGGACACATAACAGATTTGTTATCGTTTAACTACTTGTAATGTTTTACGGGTGTAACACTTTACAATAAGGTTCATTAGTTAACATTAGTCATTAGTTAGCATGAACTAATAATGAACTGCACTTATACAGCATTTAGTAATCTTTGTTAATGTTAACTTCAACATTTACCAATACTGTATTCAAATCGTGTTATCATTAGTCAATGCACTGTGAACTAACATGCACAAAAAATGAACAGCTGTATTTTTATTATCTAACATTAACAAAGATTTATAAACACTGTAACAAATGTATTGCTCATGGTTAGTGCATGTTAGTTAATGTTAACTAATGAACCTTATTGTTAAAGTGTTACCATTTTAAGCAACATCCATAAACAGTCATTTATTACAGAAACATATTCTATCTGTATAGTAACCATGGTAAATTTCAGAGGAAACCGAACTTTTCAAATCTGAAGATATTAAGTTTCTGTAATACAACTCCAAGCTCTCTCTTTCTTCCTCAGAGGCGGCAGATGAAAACGAGGCACAACTGGGGGACGAGGAGCTGATAGATATAGAAGAAGAGGCCGAACTGATCCAGGCAGAGAGGATATTGGTGGATTCAGATCATCGGGATAAAGACCACCAGAAACAGAAACGGGATGAGAAAAGCATCGCTGACATGGCTGACTCGATGTTGTCTTTGAACCTGAATGATACTGAACCTCTACCAGACCCGAGTCACTTCCAGAGCCAGGCTCAGGCTGAGGAATGGCAGGTATATGAATATTCATGCATTATTGATAACACTTTACAACATGGTTCATTAGTTAACATTAGTTAACATAAACTAAGAATGAACAATACTTCTTCAGCATTTATTAATCTTAGTAAATATCAATTTCAACATTTACTAATACGTTATTAAAATCAAAGGTTGTATTTGTTAACATTAGTTAATGCTGTGAACTAACATGCACAGCTGTATTTTTATTAACTAACATTAACAAAGATGAATAAATACTGTAACAAATGTATTGATCATTGTTAGTTCATGTTAGTTAACACATTAACTAATGTTAACTAATGAACCTTATTGTAAAGTGTTACTGCATTAATCATTTATATCATATTATATTCAATATTATTTTTTATTTAATAATTTAAGCCATGCGTGTGTGTATTCAACATTTTCTACAAATACTTATTGTAAATGTATGAAAAAATTTGAATTTCGTGCAAAAGTTCATTTATTTCAGTAATTCACCTTAAAAGGTGAAACTAATATATTATATAGACTCATTACATGCAAAGTGAGATATTTCAAGCCTTTATTTGTTATAATTTTGATGATCATGGTTTACAGCTTATGAAAACCTTTTCACAAAATTCTGATTTTGAATTTTCATAAACTGTAAGCCATAATCATCAAAATTATAACAAATAAAGGCTTGAAATATCTCACTTTGCATGTAATGAGTCTATATAATATATTAGTTTCACCTTTTAAGTTGAATTATTGAAGTAAATGAACTTTTAATTGCACGATATTCTAATTTTTCGAGTTTCACCTGTATAGTACTATTCAGCATGTGTGTGTATGTGTGTTTTGATGACCTCAGTGCTACTGTTCTGTTCATGCGTGTTCAGGTGCAAGGCCACCAGAAGAAAAAAATGAAGCAAATGGTTCGAAAAGAGCTGAGGAAGACTTCAGCCATGAGTGAGGAGCAAGAAAGGCGAATCAGCGATGTGTGGAGCCTGGATCTGAAAGACAAATGGAGACTGTATCGGTAAGACACACACACACACACACACACACACACACACACACACACACACACACACACACACACACACTCCCTCCACGAGATGGCAGCATCTACCCACAAATCAGTGAAGGGAAGTTCGGATCATTTTTACTGACTCGGATCTTTGAATCTCCTTCAGTAAAATGAACAAATCTTTTTCCAAGTAATTTCGTTCATTTCAGCTGAATATAATTAAAATGTTACATGTTAATAACCAAATTCCCCAACATATCAACTTATGCAAACGTTGATCACATTTAGAATAAGAAAAAACTAATGCAGGCCAAGGCCAAATTATGAGAAAAAGAAATGATTCATCAATTGCTTAGCTGGGTCTTCAGGCTAAGCACTCTGTTAGTTTATCCCTCCTCTCCTCCCGATCCGAGTTGTTCTTTTGTCAATTCACATAGGCTGAAGAGAAATGATTAGTTCACCTCCTGGGTCTTCGGGTGTGAGCCGTTCGTTCATCACGAGTTATGGAAAAGAGCCATCATGACAGAAATGACCGACTCAGATCCGAAGACTCATGAGTTGAACCAATCATTTCTGTTTCCGGTACAGACTGCAGTGCCTTAAGGCAGGGTCTATTTCTGCAGATATATTTGTCTATATTCGTCCCTGAAAAAGGGAAACCAGCACTGTAGGCGGCAGATACACACCGTAAACAAAACAGCACGTGCTCACCGGTTTGAATATCTATCATGCTGATCACTTTCTTTATTCCACTCGGCTCATGTTATTATTAAAATATTCACCCAGGAACACTCAGGTGTGACGTAAAATTAGAAACCCATCACTACCACAAATTTGTTTAAGGTGCACCAGTGAACTAACATCTTAATCTAAGATTCAAATGCCTGGTTTCACAGACAGGGCTTAGATTAAGCCAGGATTAGGTTTTACGGCCCTATCTTGCACCCAGCGCAATTGACTTTGTTCACCGACGCATGTATCATTCCTATTTTGCACCCGACGCACAGCGGACTCTTCCCTCCACAGACGCACGTCGATAAATTAGGGAATGAACTTGCGCTCCCGGGGGCGGTTCAGCGAAAAGAGGAGGCGTGTTCTGGTGCAAACGTTCCCTGGTGCTATTTTGCAGTTTCAGAAAACAATTCCTCCACTGACCAGGAGAAACCTAAAGTCAGTGGCACGTTCATATGCTATTTTAAGGGCGCATGCTTGGCCATAATGTAGCGTGTGCACAACACACATACACTTTGCTTCTCTCATCTACACAGACGCAGTAGTTCACATTTTTGCAAACCATACATAATTACAAGGAAAAATATTCCACCTGAGGGAAATCATTGTGGTGTCCATGAAGATGTGAAAAAATAGGCATAAATCTAGCTTACACATTTACCCAAATTATTATACGCCTGTTTAACCGAAGCTAATTTGTGTGTGTTTCTCCATCCCCAATGTCACTTCTCTGTGTTTTACGGCCCTGACGAGAACGTCGGTCTCCTCGGCTGTGAACCGCTCCTGGCAAATCCGCCGTTATAATAGCAATCCGCCATGGAACAAGCGCGCCTGCTCTTAAAGGGAATGTGAGATGTCGCTCTGATTGGTATATTTCACGTTACGCCCAAACCACACCTATGAGTAATGAAGCGACTTCAGACCAACTCATTTTAGATTTGCGTCGGGCGCAAAAGTAATTTATCCCGCCGGTATGATAGCAACAACTCCCAAGACCCACCCACAAAGTTACTTGCGTTTCGCGCTTGATGCGTTTCAGATCGTTAAAATAGGGCCCTTAGTGTCAATTAGGCATTTACTGTAAGTAGCATTTCAGTGCCATTGTTTTGTCTCACGATGCACACCAGTATTGTTTCTTTCTACGTTTACAAAAGCTACTTAAATGCCCTAATTGAACTAATGCCTAATCCTGGCTTAATCTAAGCCCTGTCTGTGAAACCGGGCCTTTGTCAGTTAACTTGTTTTCAGTTAAAACAGCTCAAACATGCATTTTAGTCAGGGACTAGCTTAAGCCTTGTCTATGAAACCAGTGGAAAATAAATTCATGGTATAACAACTTCGTTTCCTCCTTCAGTCTTTGGGTTTTGCGCTATCGGACTGAACTTCGCACCAAAACCCTGAACGCTGAGCAGGTCTATCAGGACGCAGCGGAGCGTCTGAATGAAATCCGCCGTCGTGAGGATCTGTGTGTGTTGCAGCAGGCTCTGGTCGTGGGTATGACCACCACAGGAGCGGCTAAATACAGACAGGCTCTTCAGGAGCTGCGGCCCAGACTGGTGATCGTGGAGGAGGCGGCGGAGGTGTTGGAGGCGCACACCATCACCACCCTCAGCAAAGCCTGCCAGCACCTCATACTGATCGGAGATCACCAGCAGGTACACACCACTTGATAAATTTCTGGGACTATAAATAAATCAGGAAATATTCTGGGCCAAATGAGGCCCAGCAAAATATAAATGCAATAACTGAATGATTATCAGGAATCTCTTTACCAAAAAATATATATTTTGACGCACTCCCCAGAGAACCTCATAAAGTAATGTTGGTAACACTTTACAATAAGGTCACATTTGTTAACATTAGTTAGTGTATTAACTAACATTAACTAACAATGAGCAATACATTTGTAACATCCAGCATTGTAATCCAGCTGTTCATTGTTTGTTCATGTTAGTTCACAGTGCATTAATTAATGTTAGCAAATACAACCTTTGATTTTAATAATGTATTAGTAAATGTTGAAATAAACATTAACTAAGATTAATAAATGCTGTAGAAGTATTGTTCATTCTTAGTTCATGTTAATTAAAGTAGTTTACTAACGTTAACTAATAAAACCTTTTTGTAAGTGTTATTAATCTAAACAGTTAGGCCTGGTTTCACACACAGGTCTTAGATTAAGCCAGTTCAATAATGAATGTCATGTCAATATTTAATAAACATGCCGTAGAAGAAAAAAAAAACATTACTGGTGTGCATTTAGAGAGAAAACAAAGGCACTGACATATTTTAAAGATATGTCAGTGGAAGTTGCTTTCAATTAAAACAGCTCAAACCTGCATTTTAGTCTGGGACTAGACTCCCGGAATATCCGGAGTTAATGTAAACAGTGAATTCTTCTGTAGTAATAACCAAAATGCTAATTCTTTCTGTATTTGAACCTGCACAGCTGAGGCCTAGCGCAACAGTGTACGATCTTGCCAAGAATTTCAATCTGGAAGTGTCGATGTTTGAGAGGCTTGTCAGAGTGAACTTCCCGTTTGTGCGCCTCAACTACCAGGTTAGTTACTATAAAACCACATCAGCCACTGGGTTACATATTCACAGATGTCAATAATTCCTCAAGTGAATCATGCGCTAAAACAACAATCCTGTTCTTTATATTTTGTTTGTTTCTAGCATCGCATGAGGCCAAGCATCGCTCGCCTATTGACTCCTCATATCTATGAAACTCTGGAAAACCACCCCTCTGTGCTGGAGTATGACAATGTCAAGGTAAGGAATATAAGTGAACATAATTACACAACCTTAGATGCTCACTGTCATTATTTATACTTATCACAATTATTTGGCTATTACTCAAATTAATCTACTTGACACCTGTATCTTTGGGTCTGCAGGGGCTTCTGACAAATCTCTTTTTTGTGGAACATTCTCAACACGAGGAAGAGATTAAGGACGGACGGAGTCACCAGAATCCTCATGAAGCTCGTTTTGTTGTTGAGCTTTGCCGGTACTTGCTTAACCAGGAATACAAACCTTCCCAGATTACCATTCTCACAACCTACACCGGACAACTTCACTGTCTGCGTAAGCTCATGCCCTCTCCAGAATTCACTGGCGTCAAAGTCCATGTCGTTGACAAATACCAAGGGGAGGAGAATGATATCATCATATTGTCTCTGGTGCGCAGCAACCGTCAGGGGAGGGTCGGCTTCCTGAACATATCAAACCGAGTCTGTGTCGCTCTCTCTCGTGCTAAGATGGGTCTTTATTGTATTGGGGATATGGACATGCTTAGCTCGGTTAAACTGTGGAGCAACATCATTCACACTCTGAAAGAGCAGGATCAAGTGGGTGCCGCTTTGACGTTGAGCTGTCAGAACCATCCGGAGAAACGGATCCAGGCTTCATGCGGGAATGACTTCAAAGGTGCCCCTGAGGGTGGTTGCGATCAGCCCTGCGAGTACCGCCTGGATTGTGGCCACGTGTGCACCCGTATGTGCCACCCATACGATGCTGAGCACAAGAAATACAAGTGCATGAAAGACTGTCCAAAGGTGATGTGTAAACTGGGCCACAAATGCATGAAACGCTGTTACCAAGAGTGCGGTAAATGCCGGGTACCCGTAGACAAGATAATACCATCATGCCTGCACAATCAAATGGTGCCCTGCCACCAAGACCCTGAAACATTTGCGTGTCAAGAGCATTGCCAAAAGACCCTCTCATGCGGCCATCCATGCAAGTCGACTTGTGGAGACTCCTGCACCTCTCAGTGCATGGCAAGAGTTCAGATGCAGCTAAAATGTGGACACATCCAAGAAGAACCATGCTATATTTCCAGGGACCCCAAAAAGAAGCCAATCTGCAGAACGAAATGTGGCACCACCTTGAAATGTGGCCACCCTTGCCCAGGAACTTGCCATGGTTGCTGTCAAGGTCGCCTGCATAAAGGATGCACCCACAAATGCAGAGAAACCCTTGTGTGTTCTCATCCGTGTCGGGAACCCTGTGTCAGAGATTGTCCACCATGTTCCTCATTTTGCGAGAACCGTTGCGTCCACAGCAGCTGTAAGAAGACTTGTGGACAGTCTTGCACCCGCTGCATCGAACCCTGCGAATGGCAGTGCCCTCACTACAGCTGTACCAAGCTGTGTCACGAACCATGCGACCGGCCACCGTGTTTAGTTCCCTGTAACAAAAAATTAACCTGCGGACATCGTTGCATAGGCCTGTGTGGAGACCCTTGTCCCAATAAGTGTCGCGTTTGCAACAAGGAAGAGGTCACGGAGATCTTCTTCGGCAGTGAAGACGAACCGGATGCTTGTTTTATTCAGCTAGAAGATTGCAAGCACTTGTTTGAGACCAAAGGAATGGATCAATACATGAGTCTCGACGAAGACCAAGGTTCTGGATTGGATCAAAGGGCAATTAAACTCAAGGAATGTCCAAGGTGTCGCACTCCCATCCGTAGAAACCTTCGGTATGGCACTCACATCAACCGCAGCCTGGCAGCCATCGAGATGGTCAAGGAGAAGATCAATGGTGTGCCTGATATTATCAAGCAACAGCAGGAAGACCTAAGACTGCAACTGTCTGAGCAGAACAACTTGAAGAAGCATCTTCCCAAAGAGTTCGCCTCCCTTGATGAGAAGCTCAACACAAAGGACCTTTCATACCAACAACTTTGGCATCTCGAGAACTTGATGAGCTTCCTCGAGAGCATTGGGAAACTGAAAGAAATGACAGAACATATGACAATACCAGACAATATTAAGTTCTCCCGCAAAGTCGAAGAAGCGTTGAAATTTCTCATGGATCGAAGTCAGAGGTTTTTCGACCAGCAGGTTGCAGATCTCGAACGTGAATTGAAGAGACTCTCCTACCTGGCTGAGCTCAAAGTGCGGTGCAAGATGTCTCAAGTTAAACTTTCAGACGTTGTTCTTGCCACCGAGGTCCAACAGTTGAGAGAGATCCTGGAGGACACCTTGCCTTTCTCTGAGGGTCTAGAACGTACAGTCAAGAAAATGTTCACGGAGCTGGATGATAAACTACCACGCAGCGGCCTGGGGATCACTGACGAAGAGAGGGTGATGATACTCAAAGCCATCGGTTTGAAAAAAGGGCATTGGTACAAATGTCCCAATGGACACGTATATGCAATTGGTGATTGTGGGGGTGCTATGGTAGAAAGCAAATGTCCAGAATGCAACGCTGCTATTGGAGGTACTAATCACAATCTCCTTCAGGACAACGCTGTGGCGTCTGAGATGGATGGTGCAGAACATGCTGCCTGGTCAGATGCTGCCAACATGGCAAACTATAACCTGATGAACTTTGACGATTGAAATTCTTAAGCCCCTTTCACATAGAGATTCACATAGAAATATACTGATTATGTGTCCCGGGATCGTTTGATTTGATTTTGGTTCATTCATACTGCCGGTGGTTTTCTGGAATCTGGATGTGGCGTGTTTGCAAAAAACAATTTCGTCCTTCTTTTGTTCCTACGTGAACATTGATGTGCATTTAAAACCCCCGGTCAAAGAGTTGCACGATTACTACGTCATTGCGACGACTCACCCCTTAAGCCATTGGTCCTGCCTTTTATCAACACAGGGTCATTCCTGGACTGATCCTAGCAATGTTACTTGGTCCCCATTCCGGAATCAATCCTGGGATGTGTTTGCGTTCACACAGAAGGCACTATAGCAATTCTATGGCAATTTTCTGGGATCAACGCTCTGAGAAAGGGGCTATCGTTGTCTTCTGTGTGCAGATAGGTGTTGGGTTTTAATCCAGTAACACAAATCATGAAATGTGGTTTTTAACCAAGTAAGCAGGTTGCACCTTTTTTTCAGAGCAAATTGTAATTTAACAGTTAGCAAGAGAGTTTAAAGTTAACTTTTTCTCATGCTCGCCACTGAAGGGAGAATGATTGACGGATGCATTATTTCCTCACATTGATTTTGTGCCTGTGATGAATTATGTTTTTTTTTTTTTTTTCTTGTAGTAGGTATATTTGTTGTTGTTCTACTACTGTACGTGCAACTAGTCAATCCCTTGATGAAATGCTCCTTCCACTTGGTTATGATCCTCATATATTCATTTGGTGGAGAAAAACACTTTCAGCAAAAATTATGATGGCATATTTTCCATGAACAACGTTTCTTAGAAGATGCAAATAATTTCTTTAGATGACATGTCAGATTTAAAAAAAAGTGACATGAGAGTCAAAATCATTTTTACTGCCTTCTAATTGATGAGTAACTGTCTCATCAAAGCCTATTTTAACTCTCATTTCATGCGTAGTGAGTTGAACCAGGGTCCAGCTGCATAAACATAGCCACTATGTCTGAAGAACTAGCCTGAATCTATCTACCTACTGACAATTAAAGCTGACCTGTCTTAAATAAACAAATTAAGAGTAACTTGTAAGACTAGACTTTGCAGTTTATGCAACCGGCGACTGGTTAGAAATATTACGCTCTGTACATTTCAGTGCATCAGCTTTTGTTTTTATTTAATTAATTTTTTTTTTACAGTAAGTTAGTTTGTTTTAAGTGCAACATATTCATGCTCCTAATAAAGGAGGTCCGTGCATAGTCTTATAAAGCAGATTACCAGTAGATGCTGATTGGTTAATATGGTGTTCTAGGCCATGACTATAAATGTCCTGGATCCAGATGTGCTAACATACACAATGCTAACCAATGAAATTACCTGTAGCTTACATGCATGCTCACAGAAGAATAGCACTTAATCATAAATATGCTTAATAAAATCATGTTTTAATGAAAATGTGTGTATTTTTTATTAAATACTAACCATTTCATAAAAGCAATAAGGCACTTGAGGCCATGTTTTATTGTGAATACACCAAAATTCTCATGCTTTATTGCATGCTTTGAAGTTGTAAGTATGTCCTAAGCTTAATTTCACTAGGTGGCAGCAGTGTACTGGTCGACAACTTTTCCAGCTTGTGTTGGGACAAAGTCAGTATGCATTTGTGCTCTCCATAATGCAAGCTGTGGTTTCTCTCATGTACGGTCAGACTTTGACCTGCATCAAGAAACACGCTGGTCTCTGCCAACTTCAGCAGGTTTATCCACCACTGATATCTGGCTAATAATAAAGCATTACCCGAGCTATCAGCCTAAATTACCAGCAGTCACGTGAGACGAGAGGCTAGTCGTGAGATGCTGGGTCGACTTCCCGGCAGCTTACATCAGTTTATTATGTGATGAATGTTACCTTGTCATAACGTAAACCCGAATGCAAAGTCGGCACTTTCTGCACAGAAAATAAGGGTAGGGTGGGGTGGAGAAACGACTACAACAACGAAATCTGTTGTGTCAGGATGCAAAGGAAAAGCAAGCACAAGTTTAAGCATATTTTTGAGGGACAGTATTTACGGGCTGTGATTTTATAGGGCCAAACTCTGGTAAAAATCCATCTCTCAGTGCTTCATTGCTTTTGTGCAATGGTGGCAACAGCAATATGATAAAAGACACATGTTCAATGAATCAATGTTTTTGCTAATTAATATAATTTATTAGTTTAGCTGTAGAACATTTACTATTGCTACAGATCAACAAGGCATTCTGGCAGATTTATGCATAATTGGCGTGAGGTTACGGGTTAAAGCGAGTCGATTTTTTCAGTGGCTTCACACTCATCTGCTCATTATGGATGTGACTTTTATTTTCAGTTTGAATTCAAGGGCAGATTAGGACAGAGTCTGACGCATGATTGGGGGAGGAGGAGGGATTGAGCATCTATGCATGATTGTTCGTGTTTAATGGAGAGGATCGTGTCACACAGATTGGACTGCGGGGTTCACAGAGACACAGCCGAGCACATGCTAACCCTGAGTGCTAATGTAATTAGGGTTCAAGTGCTTATATGCAAATGGGGGAAAATATTTTACAGTACCGTAGATGGGAAAAGTAGGATTCTGGCTTGTTGAATCATGTAGAATATGATTCCAGGTGCTGAGAATAACAAAATACCATGGTATTTGGATGTTTTGACATAATGATACCATTAAAAAAATAAATAATACCATGTTAGGCCTATGTATGTCTGGGTTTCTCAATCACAGGTTTGTAAGATTATTGTTGTAATGTTAATGCAAGCTTAAAATGAATAATATCTGAAACAAATTGTTCACAGTTGGCTTTAGGTTGGTGTGCACGTTATAAGAATCAAATCTGTGGCTGTTTTCCACGTTGCATTTGTCAAACCTGCCTGGTTGAAAAGAACTGATTAAAATTTCATTGGGCCCTGTGGTGACCAGCTATATGCTTTCATGAAATAATGTGCATGCGGATGTGTAAATATAGATTTGGTAAGGTTATAGCTTCGCCATAAAAGCATATGAAAGCCTTATTCACTCTCTGCTCTGTGTTTCAGCGACAGGCACTTTTGTGTCCTGCAGTACGGCTGCTTTAATTAATGTTGGATTATAAGTCCTTTGAACAGTCAATGATTCATGTTCAAAAGGAGGTTTGTCGTGTAACGAGGTGTAATCATAAGTCGAGTTTTGGAGTGCCTTATGAAACATGGAAAATTTGCGTAAACTTTTAATCATGTAATTACAAATGGGAACAGTAAAGGAGGAAAACAGTGGCTAAAAGATGAACCTGCTTAAGAGGTTCTGTCATTCCAAACCTGATGAGAAAAACACCAATAACTTACCTAATCTACTCGAGCATCCTCACTCATCCGTTACGAAACGGATCTCAACCACGACCGGATATAATGCACTGATGAAATATGTGGTTTGATTTTCGATGGCAGAATTCTTATATTGTTGGTTCACTTTATTAACCAGAACAGATCACTTCTGTTATTTAAAATGTGCAGCACACATTTTTATTGGGTTTGTTTTTCCACTGATCATGGTGCAATCTCCCGTTAAACAACTAGGCCCTATATTTCTTAAAATAAACTTGCATCCACTGATAATATGCTTCTTAATTCCTCACTCCCTGTTGAACTGATTTCCCTTTTGGCTCACGTTCCTGTAATGCAAGTCTTTTATTTGGAGTGGACCAGTTCTCTGGTGCCTCCGCTTCTTTTTGGCACCGGTCCTGCCAATGTGTTTTGTACAACCACTGCCAATTACAGACTCAGCAAAGCATGCTTTTAATAAGCATATAAAAGAAAAACATGCACCGACATGCTTTTTTGTGAGAGGAGCAAATTTGAAAAATTCCAAGATGAGAAAGTGTGAGAATCAAGATTAATAAGATGCATTCTGTGAGGAACAAGTTGTAATTTACAACTTTAAATGTAGATGTTTTTCATTTACAGTTTTAGGAGATCAAATATTAGTGGTAAACTCGAGTCTTGTGGGTTGCTGTTCGATTTTCTAATATGTTCTGTGTGGTTTTAGTGCATTGTTATTCAAATACTAGTTGTTACAAGGTGGTTACTTTTTGTTGATTTCTAATGAAGGCCTACCCTGGAAATCCAGAGTTCTCGCGAGAGCACAAGTTGAATTTGCTCAGCGAGTTTACTCTGGCGTCGAGTAATGAAGCTCATTAAATATGCCCTTGTATCCGAGCTAAACAGATGAGGACAGCGCTGCGACGTCGAAGTCATTAGTAAACATTGCAAGATGGCTATGGATGAAACGGCTTTGGCCGCTACAATGAACGAGTTAGACTTGGCTTTTTATCTAAAAGAGGAACAGAAGACGGCGCTCGAATCGTTCCTCTGCAAGAAGGGCGTTTTTGCTGTTTTGTCGATCCAGCAAGAGTCTAATCTACCAGTGAGCTCCGCTGGTAGCTAAGCGTATGGGGCTTGTTGTGATTGGTCGTAGTGTTATCCAATTGCGTGCAGTGAGATTTTCAAATGCATGCTTGGTGCCGCCCCTCGAGCTGGACGAGTTTCATTAGTCGATGCCAGACCATTAATCTTTCAGATTTAGGTCTGGATTTCCAGGCTAATAAAGGCCCATTCACACCAAGAACGATAACTATAGCGTCCACTCCATCAGCAGACAGTATTGTTCTGTTCATTATAAGCGCGGGCTGCAGTTTAATCGTCTGCTGCTTTAAATGCTCAAATTCTTTAAAGCAGGATGGACTCTGATTCTGATTGGCTGCCGATGTTTTAATCATTCATCAGCTGGAAAAATAGTGATTCCAATGAAATCGTTTCTCTGTGTCATTATCGTTATAGTTGTGGTGTGGTGTGGTGTGGACTCTGCTATTCGTTTATATTTAGAACTATATCTTTATCGTTTATCGTTATCGCCCATGGCGAGGCTCGGGTCCCTCCTTCAATGTGTGTCTTTGGGATTTTTATTTATTTATCATTAGTCCATTGACTTTAAATAATAATATTGAAGCTTGACTTAGGAAATGCACAGGCTCCCCAATGGACATCCATGCATTAATTTAACTGTTGCTCTGCATTATGCATTACTTTCATTTTCTTTAACCATAAAAACTCTCTTTCTATAGAAGCCTGACAGGTTTGACACGACCAGTTGAGCTTCATTCACAACATGTATGTAAAACAACCCCAGGTATGTGAAATAATTGTGAATTACACATAATCATCTTGAACTGAGACTCACACATGATTCTTTTCACATAATAATAATGAACATTATAACTGTGTTGGTGCCTTTTTCAGTCACCAGAGCTTGGAGTTAATCTTTTAGTTCATCAGATGATGCACGCCTCTCTCTTGACACGTGAATAAAATCTTGCACCTTTTTTGCCCAGTTAAGCATATTTTCTCAGTTGTGATTCTAAACTGATTTGAATAAACGTATGAAACTCAATTCCACCTAATGGCGGCTCGCTATACGAGCACCTGCCGTTGAGTTAGTGAGTGACATTAAGTCGTTTTTCCGCGCTGGGCTGAGAAATGCTTCATAATTCTGGATTCAATTCAGCATTTTCAATATGACACCATATGTGCTTTTTTGAAATTGGCAATTATGTGTGTGTGTACTTCACATTTAATGAAACATAGCCAAGAAACTGGAGCTAATGAGAACCAATTATCTCACTTACAATTTCAGACAGCGTTCATTTACTGGAGTAGCTACATAACGAGCATGCGACTTGTAATTGTAATAATTCATTATTTTATTAGAATAATGAAGTATTTGGGTATGAAGATTCATCCCTCAATGCAAATCTAAGGGATTATTTCACTTGTTTTGATGGTTCATAAATAGTAGCACCACAGCTCTCTTCAACAAGCTGCATGATTTGAGGAATCATCGAGGTATCATCCCCTAATTGAGCAATGGAAATGCTTCTGCTTGTCTTTGTACTGGATATTATTGTCGTCTCAGGTTTGACACAGAAGCAGAGGCTCCTTAATTTAACCTGCCGCCATTTGACTTGTGTGTTAAAAGACATCCGTGCACTATATAACACTAGGAAAGCCATTCTGTTTGAAAAGGGAACCGAAAATCTTGGCATGCCACCTTTGCCGACGCTGCAACGTGCCAAGTGTGCTGAATGGATGTTTGGCAGGAGCGGTGGGGGTTTGGGGGGGGTCTGACAGGCTGCTTTTATATGCCTGCGTAGCTGCGTGATTTGTGCTCTGCCAAAACCATCGATCCACTCCAAATTAGAACAATTACTATCGCCTTGCCTCCCTTTTTGCCTGCCTTTCATTAAAAATGGCTCTGTCGATAGCACTGTTTATGTCAGGATTAATGTGATGCCGACCTGACAGGATGTCATTATGTGATTATTTCATCTTGGGCTGGCAGAAGCAAAAGAATAAGAAAGGATGAAACTGAAAGATTATTGTTAAAAATAATGTTTTGCCTCACCTGGCACCTTGAGAACTTCCTTGAATTTTGGGAAACTGACTGAACTATGTATGTATATGTATATGTCTGTTCAGTGGTTTCATGCTTTTGGCAGGCAATAGTTCACCTCACAAACTGCAATATTGTTCAGTGCAATCCATGTTTAATTAATCCTTATTGCATTGCAGGTTAAACCCATACTTAATCTATGTTTTTTTTTTTTTTTTTTTTTACCTCGTATAGTTTTATTTGTGGTTTTTGAGTAAATAGTATGCAAAGTGTTTCCCCTCGCCTTTAAATATCTATTTATTTTTGCCATAATCATGATTATATGGTTAGATGCTTTTTATTATTTGCTTAGTTGTTCCCTGCTGATTGTAAGTGGGATAATTTCAGTCGTTTGGGATCAGCTGGCGGGAAAAGCTGGAAGAGAAGCCTTGCAATTTCTGTCGGATCCAACTCCATCAGGATCCAGGTGGCAGATCTCAGATGGGAATTGAAAAGCCTTTCTTATCTGTTTGAGCTCAATGTTTGCTGTAAGTTTAAAGTTCAACTCGACGCAGAACATATACGTCTGTCTGCAATTAAGATATGACTGTGTGTTTTGCTTGGAAAGAATGTTTAGATCATAGAAAATATAATTAAATACACATATACAGATATATATATATTTATTTACTTTTTGCAATGACAAACTGTAACAAGCTTACAAGGAATAATTGCATGAATGTTAATAACTTGATTTGTTCTGGGTGGTTTCTTACAGGTTCAAGTGAAAAGATCCGCTCTCTGATATTCTGGTCTCTAGATATGGATCAGGTCTTTCCTTCAATGTAAATATGTGGAATTTTTCCTCTTTTTTTCCATGCATGAGACAAAAGACATTAGACGCAAGTGCAATGGTCAAACACATCCGTCTAGCGCACGTTTAGAAAAAACAATGGAAAAGCAGCACAATGAAAGGCATATATGAGATCTGTGTGAACACTCCTGTCAATATAATAAGTTGAGCTTTAAAAAATAATGCATTTTCCAATGCATCGAGTTTCTCGTTTCTTCAAATAATCCTTTGAGTCTCAATGCCGTCACAAAGCTGAGCAAATTACAGAGCTCCTCAGTCCTCAGCAGGGAATTTCACAGCATAAAACAAAAGGCCGGCACACGCAGACCTCTGGATTTGTCATGGCACGTTGCATATGCCTTGCTGTACAGGAGAGTGTTCTTCTCCCTGAGATCAGCGGAGCGAGGTGTCCTGCGCCCGCGGGTGTCTGAATGAGTTTCGACAGCTGCACGGCCCCAGATAGTCACATTGTGTCATGACAGCACCGGGGCCAAAGAGAGGGAGGAGGAACACAGGGAAGAAGAGTCTCTCGTTGCTGACCTGAGACCTGTCAAAGCCCTGTCATCCTGCTGTGGCATCACCTCAACAACATCTGCTAACAATCTGCACACAATTAGCCAGACGCCCGGGACGTTTCGTCAAGCGACACCTGTTCATTCTGCCATCGCGAGAGGAAACGGTCTGGCAGAGAGCCGAGTTAAAGACACTGATTTCTACTAAAATGCAGAAAATAGTGAAGTTTCTCATCTGTTGAAGTTAGTCAACGTGACATCTGCCGTGATATTTACTTTCTTAATACAAGCTCCTGGTTTTAGCATTATTCATCTGTTCACATTAAATCGCTTTCATCAAAATGTAATAACTTGCTCTGAAATGTTCTTCAGCTGACGTGGCGAGCATCTTGGTAAAACCTTAGGCAGATGTTTTCAGACATGTAAGTAAAGCTCTAAACTACTTGAAAAGGGAAAGTGTATTGTATGTTTTTGGATGATTTTGTACTTTTTTTTTTTTTTACAAATTGGGAGAAATTTTGGCTCCGATAACACAGTATTTATGTATAACATATGAAAGCATAAATGTAACTGTAATTATTTACGCCAATTACCTGAGCTGTAAAGGTCATGTGACTGATCAAGTGATCTGGATGTGAAAGTCCCATTCATTTTCTCTATAGACGAATTGATTCTGAACTATAAATTCTAGTTACAGAAAGACCTACTGTGAGCTATGAGGTTGTTTATCGATGGTTTGTGCTTTTGTTGAAGTCGTCATCAGCCCACACTATTTCAACTTATTTTTTTTAAATAATCATGTTTAACAGGAGAATTCCTAGTGAAAAAATACATTATCCATGATTCTGCAATGAAATATTCACCAATCAGAGAACTGAAACAAGCAAATTGCAACAAATTGCAAAATGGCGCGTTCAAGTTGTCCTTGGCAGTTCGTATTCATGAATTGGGAAGTTGTGTTCATGACGTCGGGTGCTTTCAACTCACTTTCGCCGGAGCAAGATGGCGGTGTAACTTCAGTTTAATTAAATACACACAAAACAACAGCAAGGTTTTAAATTGAAGAACAAAGAATGTGCATCAGGTGTGTTTTGCTTTTTTATGCTTTTAATTCATTTATGAAGCCACTGTAAACTTTATTGCTGCATTTTATAGGTATATTAATGCTATCACTGGATTTACACAGGCAAATGCTTAAGAGTCTATTATTGGATCATTATTGCAGTAATTTTTTTGTTTCTAGCATGTTATAGGTTTTTGCAACCGTTCTTCTAACCCTAATTGATGGAGTAGCTTTTCATTTCTTAAAACATAGTTGTATTGTCAATACAAGATCTTGACTAAAAATGTATGTATGTAAAAATAAAATGTTGTGATGTTATTTCCATCAAGAGGTGCATACATTTTTAGTCAAGATCTTGTATCGTCAATGCAAGAGTCCAGCAGTCTGTAAAGTCTCCTCCAGAACATCCCAAACACTTTCATTCAATGAATTTAAGGTCTGTGCCAATTCATGTGTGAAAATGATTCTTCATGCTCTTCCCAACCATTCTTTCACAATCTGAGCCTGATTAATCTTGACATTATCCTCCTGGAATATGGTCATGATGTGTCTTCCTACATGTTTGTTTAAGAAATGAAAAGCTACACACTCCAACAATTAGGGTTAGAAGAACATATAACATGCAAAAAACATAATAATACCTGCAATAATGATCCAATCATTGACTTAAGCGTTTGCCTATTTAAATCCGAACAGGATTTTTTAGCAGGGCAGTGTATTTTGTGCAGGCAATTAGCTTGTATTATTGTTCTCACTGACTCGTAAACCCGGCCTGAGCTTCCCACTGGTATTTACGACTTTGTGGTGCCGTTCAACTCGTAAATACAATCTTTCTGACATGACTTGGACGCACCATAACTCTTTAGCACTTGCCCACTCTCTGCGAATGACGTAATCGAGTAAATACGCTCTCAAAATACTTAAATATTTCTATGCATCATATGCATATTTTGCATATTCATTTACAGATGCTTTTATGCAAAGCGACTTACAAAAGAGGAGCAAAAGCATTTTGTCAAAGAGCCAAAAATATTTGTAATATACAATGCCAGGTTTATTAGACAACCTGATTAGGTTGAAAATAACAAAATTTACAAAATGGTCATGGGCTTGTAGTTCTTTCCCTCATTAAGACTGTTAAACACAGTCTTGAACCTTTATCTTTTTGTCAGATTTTCAAATGCTTGATTTTGCTGCAAATGTGATTCACTTGGTTGGTTTAGTTCATCCTTATAACTCTTTAACAAAGACTTTTAAAAAATCCCTATATGGGAAAAAATGAATGGGAATATACAGTAATGCCACTGAAAAAGTGGAAAGGCACTGTTGCCATAATTACTTTTACACAGTAAAATGCATGAAGCAATATTAGCATGAAGCAGTATGTCATGTTGATTCAAGAGTAAAAAATATAGCCTGAACCAGTGAAATGGACATACTGTACATCATGCTTCCATCAACAACGCAGCCAGTGGCACAACAAACACTCAAATCTCAATTAAGTTTGTTTCAGTCGTTTGTCTCTTAATAGCTATATAAGGTTCATCTGCACAACCCTGTCTGCTGGTGTGGTCAGAAGACACATAAAGCTACCAATTTTATCATTAGCAGTAATTCAGTTTGTGTAAAGTTAGCACGGTTTTCGACCGTTGAATGTTTTAGCAGTTTGCTGACCTTTTACAGCGGGAGGTTAATTGCAATGTGCGTACGCAAAGGGACGGTTCTGGCCATGTCAGGATTGTGGACCGGATGTCAAGTGCTTTGTGTACAACACTGCAATTCAGTTTTACAGTAATCTTCCCCTCAAAAGGCTAACTCTACAAAGATAAGCAGTACTCTGCATTTTAATGACCTCTAAATGCATATATATTTATTCATATGCGTTATTGACCAGTTTAATCACTCGTGTTTTTACGAATATTTTATAAATAATGAAATGCATACCTGTAGATTTTTACAGTGTTTGCATATTGAATCAATCATAAACATGATGATTCCCGAGGGTTGTCATTACTGTGGTCCAGTAATTGATTTACTACACTGTGATGTTTTATTTAAATCAGTAAAAACGGCACACTTCACAGTTTAAATAATCTAGTATCTTATTTTTTACAGATTGCAGTAAAGTCAATTTGATTTCTTGCATTATGATAAATGGGTGTGAACTGGATTTGGACTTCATTGTACTTCATTGTTCTACATTGTACACACACACACACACACACACACACACACACACACACACACACACACACACACACACACACACTCTCTCTCTCTCTCTCGCTCACATAAAAAGGTCTGTGAGCATCATTCAAAAGCATTTAAAATCAGTCGAACTTAATGTAAACTGAGTAAACTAAAAAATGGTGATGTGAAACCTGCAGCTAGATATAGCCTACAGTATTTGACATTGCAACCAAGATATTCCCAGCACAGTTTGACAACAGTGCAATTAAATTACTGACTGAATGATTTCCACATCATTAATTATGATTATCGCTCCCTGTTTCAGTGATGGATATTTTTATATGATTTAATAATCATTTGAGTATGAAGCTCTTGGAGGATCTGATTATCACAATCACACCATCAGGCACATACTTATTTTTCAATTAATTACATCAATTACCTTTCCATTTCAATGAGATGCACTCAACCTCTCACGTGCATTCACGGCTGAGAGCTGATGCATCGTCTTGTTTGCTGAGACTAACAGAGTGAAACGAGAAGTTTGCTTTACACTTTCATATTTGATTTGCAGGTTTACAAACAATGGAAAGCACCAGTTACAATCACGAGCTCCAATCAGAACTAATGCATGATTTCCAGGAGTCTGGGATTGAGCAAATCACATCAATGGGTTTAGCAAAATTTGCAAGGTTAGTTGCATCAGATCTTTGTACAGTCTTATACATATTTTCAGGTTAGTTTCTTTAGTGGTTTCATGAATTTATTATGCAATCGTCCCCTAAATGCACAAAAACCCTTAATATGTTGGTTAGATGGTCTCTTCCTACAGTCCGTTACACATTTTACTTCAAGGTTCGTTCATGCCATGTTGTAATTAACATAAGGAAGAAGTGTAAACGTCACAACAACTTGTAAACTTGGAATTTTCTGAGCACTGATTTGTACCATGTGACCACTGAACCCACCGACTTCTGCAGATTCATATTGCAGTTGATAGTTTTGCCATAGAAACCCATAATTCAGTGTCCGAGGATGTGAACACGTGTTGTTACATCATAATTACGGTAATTATGTGAAGGCGTGAATGCAGCATCAGTTTCTTTAGTGCTTTCTGTGCAGCCAAAACTTCTGTGCAATAATTTAAAGAGATAGGTCACCCAAAAAGTATGCTTGACGCATGAGAACAAACCTCATTGGTTCTTGCTGAAGCTCAAATGTGATGCGTAACACGAGGCTGAACCTCATTGGTTCTTGCAGAAGCTCAAACGTGATGCGTAACACGAGAATGATCCTCATTGGTTCTTGCTGAAGCTCAAACGTGATGCGTAACACGAGAATGAACCTAATTGGTTCTTGCTGAAGCTCAAAGGTGATGCGTAACACGAGACTGAACCTCATTGGTTCTTGCTAAAGCTCAAACGTGATGCGTAACACGAGAATGAACCTCATTGGTTCTTGCTGAAGCTCAAACGTGATGCGTAACACGAGAATGAACCTCATTGGTTCTTGCTGAAGCTCAAACGTGATGCGTAACACGAGACTGAACCTCATTGGTTCTTGCTGAAGCTCAAATGTGATGCGTAACACAAGACTGAACCTCATTGGTTCTTGCAGAAACTCAAATGTGATGCGTAACACGAGAATGAACCTCATTGGTTCTTGCTGAATCTCAAACGTGATGCGTAACACGAGAATGAACCCCATTGGTTCTTGCTGAAGCTCAAACGTGATGCGTAACACGAGAATGAACCTCATTGGTTCTTGCTGAAGCTCAAATGTGATGCGTAACACAAGACTGAACCTCATTGGTTCTTGCAGAAACTCAAATGTGATGCGTAACACGAGAATGAACCTCATTGGTTCTTGCTGAAGCTCAAACGTGATGCGTAACACGAGAATTAACCTCATTGGTTCTTGCTGAAGCTCAAACGTGATGCGTAACACGAGACTGAACCTCATTGGTTCTTGCTGAAGCTCAAACGTGATGCGTAACACGAGAATGAACCTCATTGGTTCTTGCTGAAGCTCAAACGTGATGCGTAACACGAGAATGAACCTCATTGGTTCTTGCTGAAGCTCAAACGTGATGCGTAACACAAGACTGAACCTCATTGGTTCTTGCAGAAACTCAAATGTGATGCGTAACACGAGAATGAACCTCATTGGTTCTTGCAGAAGCTCAAACGTGATGCGTAACACGAGAATGAACCTCATTGGTTCTCGCTGAAGCTCAAACGTGATGCGTAACACGAGAATGAACCTCATTGGCTCTTGCTGAAGCTCAAACGTGATGCGTAACACGAGAATGAATCTCATTGGTTCTCGCTGAAGCTCAAACGTGATGCGTAACACGAGAATGAACCTCATTGGCTCTTGCTGAAGCTCAAACGTGATGCGTAACACGAGAATGAACCTCATTGGTTCTCGCACGTCAAGCGAACATGCTTGAGCTTCCATTTATCTCATATACTCATTTGTGTGAGTTGATTAATATTTATATGTGAATAAAAGTCTAAATTCAATCTGTTCATCATATAAAGTGATCGAGACTTCAGAAAATTTGGACTAAACCGCTCAATTCATATGAATTCGTTTTATGATCTCTTTATGAACTGTGTCAAAGTGGTAGTTGCGTAGCTGTCAATGGAGGGACAGAAAGCTCTCAGATTTCATCAAAAAGATCTTAATTTGTGTTCAGAAGATGAACGAAAGTCTTACAGGTTTGCAATGACATGAGGGTGAGTAATTAATGACAGAATTTTAATTTTTGGGTGAACTAACCCTTAAACCGTTTATTTATTTGGTTTCATGCGTTTCTACCATCCTCTAAATGGCACAAAAAACAAAACTGGTTGGTCTCTCGATATGTTGGTCAGACATCTTGCTTCAAGTCTAGACTGCACTAAATATGAGTCAGCATTTAGATTCTTGCTGACCGGGGAGAAACTGCGTTAAGCATGCAACAGATTAAAACGTAAAAAAAAAGTTGCCCCACCATTTTTATTTTTCATTTTCATTATCTGTCAGTGGAGGTATAAATGCCACGAGGATTAGAGAAATTACATGGAGTCTTTGCTCGCCTGCCCTCCGCGCTTATCCGGCTCTCCAGCCCTGGTGTCCTCCATCCCGGGTCATTAACTCCCGCAGGCATTCCCCTCACGCCGGCGGGTCGAGGCGAAGCTCGCAGACAAGCCCGTAACCTGGGCCATAGTGCCGTAGTGTCTTAGGGATTTCTATAATCCCGGAGATCTATTACAGATAGCGGCGCTGACACAGGCGACAGAGATTAGAAGCAGCAGATACTGACTGTATCGATTGGCCTCTTCTCATCCCGTGTTACGAAACGCCATAATGAATTCCAGCAGGCCGTCACAGTCCCAGACCTCTAATTGAGTCGGAAGTGTGCAAACTGAGAGTTGTGTGTGAATGAACGAATGACATGCCTTGTCCAAATACCCACACTTGTGGTCTTTGCACTTCACGGACTTGCATGACGTATTTCCTCTATTTGGCCCAAGTGTTCAAGTACAGGCAGACACACTTATAGTCTAAGTGCTTTTATTTATTATATTTTCAATTCTATGCATTTTAAAATAAACTTCTACATGTCTGTTCAGTAGTCGCTATGCCTATGTAACTAACAAGACACAAAATTGTGGTGCTTCTAATTAACTGATAAAAACAGTTGCAAATGTTGTACAAAATTGGCCGACCATACTCATCTTTGCACCAATAAAATGTGCAACACTGTGTTTTTACTACCAAATTATATGCATCTAATTAATTTAAATTACAGTGGAATGTTTTCCTCGGCATCTCGCGATTTCGGGACACATGAGTTCCCGAACGTAATGCATGATGGGAGCCTCGAATACCGCGCCGAAGCGTATTTTTGGACAAGGCATAACCCTTATTAAAAGCCGGTTGACTTGTCATTTTTTTTGTCTTCCATTTTCTTTAATTCCTGACGCAGTGCTCTTTCAAACCTTCCAGTTGATTTCTGAAAGTGTTTGTGCGTGTGAGGTTTCGGTGCAGATGAGGATTATTGCTGGAAAGTTACATCATCTTTTCCTCGAGGAAGTTCTTCTATAATCCCGTAAGCTCTTCAGTCATAACAAACCACAGACACACTGATGAGAAGAATGCGCCGTATCACTGACCATATCTGTGTGTTTTTACTGTTTTATTGTTAAATTAGACCAAAATACTCACACTCTAAACCTAATTTTTAAGGAACCCTTTATGCCAGAAAGGTTCTATAAGGAGAAATGTCTTGAATGAATGCATAATAGGCTACTTTCATGTTTACTGCAGTCTAGACTTGAAGCAAGATTTTTGACTAATGTTTAGTCTGACCAGTGATAAAATAGGTTTATAAGCTGTTTAAATTAATACAACTTAATTGAAATAAAAAAATAACTAAAACAAAATTAATTAAACCTTTTAGATTTTATAGACAGGCTCTAAGAATGGCAGTTTTAGGCTTTATCGTGTAGAAAAATATTTTGTTTCTTGTTAGTAATAATATTTTAACATCCTTTAAACATTTCAGATGGCCTATAGTAACCCTAAAGGGATAGTTAACGGAGTGTTTTTGCGCAGCGCGTCACACACATGACCAGCGTCGGCCAATAGTGAGCCTACGTGGTGACGTGCAACACTGACGCGCAGCGCAAAAACACTCCGTTAACTCACTTGAGGCCCAGAGAGAAGGAAATGAATAGTGGAATAAAGTCGTTATTTTTGTTTGTTTTTAGCGCGCAAAAATTATTCTCGTCGCTTGATAAACTTAAGATTAAGACACTGTGGTCACTTGGACTATATTAACGATTTCTTTAATAACTTTTCTGGGCCAGCAAGTTTCAGTCCCTTAGAAATCTATGGAGGAGTGAGACAGCGCTCAGATTTAATCAAAAATATCTTAATTTGTGTTCCGAAGATGAACGAAGGTCTTACGCGGTTGGAACAACATGAGGGTGAGTAATTACTGACAGAATTTTCATTTTTGGGTGAACTAACCCTTTAATTATTCTTTCCCATCTGGCAAAAATATAAGGAAGGAATCTAACAAAATATACAACAATTATTTATATATGATCACGATTAAATGTATATAAAAAATTCATTCAAGAGACAAGCCTTAATATATTGTTTTAAGGATGTTTTAGATATATTTGATGGAAAACAAGAGCAAATACTGATTGCACTGCAAAAAGTGTTTTTCTTTGTCTTGTTTTCCAGTACAAATATCTAAACATTTTTAAATGATACATTTCCTTGAGAAACAAAATAACTGCGAAGTCTTGTTCTCTAAAAATTAAATAAATTGAGTTTATGCTTAAAACTATGAAAAAATTTCTTGTTTTCTTTTGAATTACGTTTGTTTTTCAGAGCCATTGGTAGATATTTTTTAATTGTTTTAAGCATAAATTCATAATTTGATACATATTTTCAGAAAACAAGATTTCTTATTTTATGTAATTTTGCTTCAACAGTAAATGTATCTCGATTTCAGAATGTTTCAATATTTGTACTGGAAAATCACTTTTTGCAGTGTAATAAACACATTCTTCACTCCAAATGTAGCTTCAACATTTTTCCTTCTTGCAGCTTCATAGTCCCCGTTAGATCGTTTTGCATTTATGTTTAGAAGACGCTTTTTTGTCCAAACAACATGTGATTTTATATGTATATCACTCATCAGTTTGTGATATATTCCCTGAAATGCTTTTGTTTTTACACTTGAATTTGCCTTGAGCTATTTATATTTTGCCAAGTGAATGCACTGCATGATTCCCACTTGGTGTAGTGGACTGCATAATGCCAAAGCACAATATTTACATTTTTGTTATTCATATCAGAGTAAAAATGTTTGTTCTGGTGCATAAGGCATCATAAAGAAAAACAATCAGATGCATTTCCTTTACTTTTTATTATAAGACTATTGCTTGAGTCATGTTAAAAATCAAAACAGCGTAAATACTCTAAGCCTATGCTGGAAATGTCTGCTGTCAGTTCAGTCTTTTGCTTACACGTAGGTCTACCACAATCAATACAGTCTGTAACGGTAAACAACTCTTTGTGGAGCAGATTTAATCTGGAATCAAATCAAGGCCATGTCATGTTTTTCCTCGGTAAGTTATTGAGTTTTTCTGGCACAATGAGTATAGTGTCTTTAGCTGCACTCTTTAGGTCTTCCGTTCAATTACATCAACTGACAGACCTGCAGAAACGAAGCCTTACCGCTTGCCTACGAGCACGACTAGGAAACTTGCGTGCAAATATTTGCGTGCACCTTGCATATTCTCAAGATGAAATAAGCGTGGTTCAAAACCGGAGCTTATTAAATCCCTTATTGACCGCGGTGCTGCCAAACAGTTTCTAATAGGCCGAGCGGTTAAGCCCATGAGTCTCCTTTTCTTCTCGCAGCAGGCCTGCTTTTCCCGGAGGCATCAGCATTGATACGATAGATTGCTAACAACACACAATAGCTACAAGGCAGTTGCTAATCACAGTATTGATCCTATAACTCTTCCCATTAGAAACTCTTTAGCTTTGTGGGTAGCATTGTATGAATGAAGTGGAGTTGTGAAAGTCTCGGGGGAGTGTGATTAAGACTTCTCAACAGTGCACACTATCGCCAGTATTCAGACCTAGAGAATGGTCAAGAATTACTGATAAATGAACGTTGGGTTGAGTCGTATGCTTTGCACAGATCTTGATGAACTCGAGGTATTGCACTGCATTTGTAGTGGCGAGAGACAAAATTGTTTTAGCATTGTATGAGTGTACAATGCAAATGCACACTGAAATAAATCTAATATTGATTGGAGTTTAAATTATTTTATTGTCTTGCAGATTTGCTTGATGCTTTTCCTAAATGAAATCAGAGGTGAGAAGTTATGTAGAAAAAAAGCACAGGTATCGCACATTAAACAAGCTCAAGTTCAAAGTCCGCTCCTCATGACATTCAAGATGGGCGTTTTTTAATCATAACTGCTTAGACGAAAGTTAAAAACAAAGGTTTTGCATTTCAAGAATGGAAAAAAGTGGGTTTCACAACCATTGATTTTTAACATGTACGCTTGATTGATTCCCATGCATAATTCAGAATGATTGACATTTCATTTTATACTGAATATTTATGCGGAATTTTTCATTTTAATAATGGACAAAACGTGTGTTTGCATGTTGGTGTTTGGGGAAAAAATTGGTGCAAACTGGAAAAGTGCAAACTGGAAAAGTTAATGATTTGGGACCAATACATTGTAATTTAATGGAAAAATATGTGATTTGCACAATATAATTTTGAGCAGCTTTGTTGGTGTTGGTGTGACAATGAGCGCATCTTGTTTCTATCATGCATGGGAATTAATCAAGCGTATGTTAAAAATCAAAATCAATATCAATTCATGCAAACCAGCAAGCAAACACACTTTTTTTTCATTTGTGAAATGCAAAACCTTTGTTTTTAACTTTCGTGGTGTTTGTTGTTTATAAACACGTATTCATATGTATTTCACTTTATCTATGGGCCTAATTAGATTTTTACATACAATGTAACTTGTCATTACACATTTAAAAATATCTTGCAGGGCAATGTGCATCCCTCTCCAAAAATCTTTGATAATGGGACAATCCCAAAAAATATGGCAATAATTTACATTTTGGTCCTTCTTGTTTTTTTTGGTCTTGCTTTTACTGTTGAAAGCATCCAATTAGCAACAGTTTTCAGCATCAAACTCATTGGTTTTCAGTCAAAGATGGTGACTCATACTTGATAGATGGCCACGGTGGCAAAGAGCAAGTGTTGATTGAATTTGTCTTTGATATGATGCATTATGCATTGGTGTAATTTATATGCAACAACACGGCATAAAAACTGAATCTATGCAAACATGAGCTGACATTTATAACCATTACCACTGCAGCCGGAACTAGACTGTAGACATGCGAATGGAGCATCAAAACAATTATGTTGTTTTTTGGGTCTGTATAAAATGAAATGTCAATCACAGCTGCCTAAAATGTTGCTGTTGTTGTGACAATGAGTGCATCTGTTTTTCTCTCACGGCTGTGCATGAGAATCAACAGTTGGTTTTAAAGAGTATGAATAAGTATAAATATATAAGAAGTATACACTATTTTTGTGGTATAATGCCACATCAAATGCAGTTTTTGCAAAATGTACCACTGTAAAGAATAGAAAAGTCCTGTGCATTGGCATAGCAGATCTGTGCCATTCAAAAACTTTCTTCAGTCTTTTGCAAAAGTGCATTTAAAATGGAATTCATTCTGTAATTGTTTTCATAATTGACATCAGTAATAGCAGCATTCTGGCAAAACCTAAGTAGGAAAAGCTGTTAGTAATAATTATTCTGAACTGCCTCGCATAGTTTGACCTTTAAAGGCCAGCTGCTCCGCTGGAAGTAGAAAACATCTGCATTGACCTAGACGACCGATGCCAGGGGGGAACGGTTCATCGGCTTAGAGATATCCCAGGAGTGGATCTCGTCCATTCAGACAGGAATCAGACACAAATGAGGAAGAACAAGCCTAATATTACACTGGGTCATTCCTGTTACACTGCACCTTTTATAAAAGCGTATTGCAGACTGTCAGATTCATGCTCTGGTCAAACTCAGGCACTTTATTAATTCTAACTTTCACATTCTTTACATGCAATGACAAGAAAATGGAGCAGGAAGAGCTAACGTAAGGGATACTTCACCGATTAGCATTAAGCTTTGTATCAGTAGAAACCTGGTAGTATTATGGAATGACCGTGCTTCCCTCCCTCATGTCCCCCTGAGACGAGAGATTTCTGGATTGTGTGTCTGGAAAACTCAGATGACGCAAAAATCATCATTTAGCTCATCAGAGGCTTCTTTGTCCAGAGGCGAGAGATTACAGCCAGTAGGAGGAGCTCGTCCCGCATGTCTTCAACCCGCCCATAGGGAGATCTCACGATAAAACGCCGTCTTTTCAGTTTCGAGTCACTAGTAGCCTAGGTGTATCATTTCTCCCGATACTGCCCTCTGTAACCGGGAGGCGTGGCTTGGGAGTGGCCTCGTAGGGCAGCGAAGCAAGTGCATTCTGGGAGTTGTTGTCTTTCATCCACATGAGCCAAAAATACATTTTCTGGCTTTTCTCAGTCTAGAAGGCTCCAACTTACTAAAATAATTTCACATTTCTACTACATAAATGACCCAATTTAAATACACATTCATCTTTCCAGCGGTGAAATATCCCTTTAATCATTGATCAGTTAGCTTACATGAGGATGCTTTATTTCATACTTTCAATCGAAATGTTTATATTAATGAAACTGGTTTGAGTTTTAGAGAGACACAAAATTATTTAAATCCTATTTCATATTCCCTCCAAAATGATGTCACTTCCTGGAGAATGATGTCGTTTAAGGGACTCGCTTGTTTTAGTTTGAAACAATGTGATTAAAGAAAGAAAACAATGTTATTATGTAGGCTAATTATAATATTTCTTAATAAATTGCCAGCTTTTCAGAAATGAAATGATTTAAATCTCATGTTTTCATAATGATACACTCTTAAAAAATAAAAGTTCTTTACTGGCATTGATGGTTCCATGTAGAACCTTTAATATCCATGGAATCTTTTCATTGCAAATAAATGTTATTTAAAGTGGGAAAAGGGTTAAAATGTTCTTTACACTTAGAAAAAAAAAATTTCTTTTAAAAACAAAAAAAATGGTTCTTCCATTCCGAAAGGCATTTCCGCAAAAAAACAACTTTTGGAAAAATTTTTATTTTTAAGAATGTAAATAAAACACTAATATGAGTTTAATATTGAGTCCATGAGTTAATGACTGAGCCCATCGTCACATCTCCAGTTCCTCAATCTTACTTTGTCTTGGCCTGCAATCCTGAAGTCTATTAAAGTATCTCTTACCACAATATACTTCATTCAGCGTAAGGTTTTATGGCGTAGAGCGCTAACTCAGCACTGCAAGCCTATAACAACACTCCTCGGTTTTATAGCATGGAAGCATGTAGCCGTTGTGCTATAAGAACAGATGGTGCCAGACTGCTAATGCTTTGCTGCGTCTCGCTCTGTGCCCTAAACACAACAGGAAGTCAGCCACAATATACTTCATTCAGCGTAAGGTTTTATGGCGTAGAGCGCTAACTCAGCACTGCAAGCCTATAACAACACTCCTCGGTTTTATAGCATGGAAGCATGTAGCCGTTGTGCTATAAGAACAGATGGTGCCAGACTGCTAATGCTTTGCTGCGTCTCGCTCCATAGCCCTAAACACAACAGGAAGTCAGCCATTTTGAACTTCCTCCCAGATTTTTGTGCAGTTTTTGACATTTTCAGGCCTCGTACTTTAACGAACTCCTCCTACAGTTTTAATCTGATCATCTTCAAATTTGGTGAGTGTAATCTTAAGGCCTTTGCGACGTTAAATTGCGAAGATCTTGAGTTTTCGTCGAAGGGCGGGTCCTCGGTGGCCTGACAAATTTTGATGTTTCGCCATGAAACAGGAAGTTGCTGTAACTCAGGCATGGAATGTCCAATCTGCCCCAAACTTCACACATTTGATTAGAGTTCTGTCCTGAAAACATGACCATGCTCATATTCAGTTATAGTCATAGCGCCACCTGCTGGCAACAGGAAGTGACATGTTTAACACTGTTATGGACTCCTAATAACATATAAAAAAGTGCCAGCAAGTGCTAAACATGCTAACAACATACTAGAAGCATGCTAAAACATGCTAGCAAACTCTTAGCTAAGTGCTAAAGCATGCTATTATTGCAATTAAATAGGAATTTGCTGTAACTCAGGCATGGAATGTCCAATCTGCCCCAAACTTCACACTTTTGATAAGCGTTCTGTCCTGAACATATCTACATGAGAATATTCAGTTATAGTAATAGCGCCACCTACTGGTAACAGGAAGTGTCATGTTTAACACGTTGATGCCATTCTAGCAACATGTTAAAAATGCCATTGACTTCTAAACATGCTAGAAACATGTTAAAACATACTAGCAATACTTAGCTAAGTGCTAAAGCATGCTAATTCAATGAAACAGGATGTTGTTGTTACTCAAGAAGGCAATGTCCAATCTGCACCAAACTTCACACTTTTAATAAACGTTCTGTCCTGAACACATGACCATGCTCATATTCAGTTATAGTCATAGCGCCACCTGCTGGCAACAGGAAGTGACATGTTTAACACTGTTATGGACTCCTAATAACATATAAAAAAGTGCCAGCAAGTGCTAAACATGCTAACAACATACTAGAAGCATGCTAAAACATGTTAGCAAACTCTTAGCTAAGTGCTAAAGCATGCTATTATTGCAATTAAATAGGAATTTGCTGTAACTCAGGCATGGAATGTCCAATCTGCCCCAAACTTCACACTTTTGATAAGCGTTCTGTCCTGAACATATCTACATGAGAATATTCAGTTATAGTAATAGCGCCACCTACTGGTAACAGGAAGTGTCATGTTTAACACGTTGATGCCATTCTAGCAACATGTTAAAAATGCCATTGACTTCTAAACATGCTAGAAACATGTTAAAACATACTAGCAATACTTAGCTAAGTGCTAAAGCATGCTAATTCAATGAAACAGGACTTTGTTGTTACTCAAGAAGGCAATGTACAATCTACCCCAAACGTCACACGTTTGATAAGAGTTATCTCTTGAACACATGTCCATGCTCATATTTAGTTATAGTCATAGCGCCACCTGCTGGCAAAAGGAAGTGACGTTTAACACTGTTCTTGACTCCTAATAACATATAAAAAAATGCCAGTAGGTGCTAAACATCCTACCAACATACTATAGACATGCTAAAACATACTAGCAAACACTTAGCTAAGTGCTAAAGAATGATATTACTGCAATTAAATATGAATTTGCTGTAACTCAGGCATGGAATGTCCAATCTGCCCCAAACTTCACACTTTTGATAAGTGTTCTGTCCTGAACACATGACCATGCTTATATTCAGTTACAGTCATAGCGCCACCTGCTGGCAACAGGAAGTGACATGTTTAACACTGTTATGGACTCCTAATAACATATAAAAAAGTGCCAGCAAGTGTTAAACATGCTAACAACATACTAGAAACATGCTAAAACATGCTAGCAAACTCTTAGCCAAGTGCTAAAGCATGCTATTATTGCAATTAAATAGGAATTTGCTGTAACTCAGGCATGGAATGTCCAATCTGCCCCAAACTTCACACTTTTGATAAGCGTTCTGTCCTGAACACATGACCATGCTTATATTCAGTTACAGTCATAGCGCCACCTGCTGGCAACAGGAAGTGACATGTTTAACACTGTTATGGACTCCTAATAACATATAAAAAAGTGCCAGCAAGTGTTAAACATGCTAACAACATACTAGAAACATGCTAAAACATGCTAGCAAACTCTTAGCCAAGTGCTAAAGCATGCTATTATTGCAATTAAATAGGAATTTGCTGTAACTCAGGCATGGAATGTCCAATCTGCCCCAAACTTCACACTTTTGATAAGCGTTCTGTCCTGAACACATGACCATGCTTATATTCAGTTACAGTCATAGCGCCACCTGCTGGCAACAGGAAGTGACATGTTTAACACTGTTATGGACTCCTAATAACATATAAAAAAGTGCCAGCAAGTGTTAAACATGCTAACAACATACTAGAAACATGCTAAAACATGCTAGCAAACTCTTAGCCAAGTGCTAAAGCATGCTATTATTGCAATTAAATAGGAATTTGCTGTAACTCAGGCATGGAATGTCCAATCTGCCCCAAACTTCACACTTTTGATAAGTGTTCTGTCCTGAACACATGACCATGCTTATATTCAGTTACAGTCATAGCGCCACCTGCTGGCAACAGGAAGTGACATGTTTAACACTGTTATGGACTCCTAATAACATATAAAAAAGTGCCAGCAAGTGTTAAACATGCTAACAACATACTAGAAACATGCTAAAACATGCTAGCAAACTCTTAGCCAAGTGCTAAAGCATGCTATTATTGCAATTAAATAGGAATTTGCTGTAACTCAGGCATGGAATGTCCAATCTGCCCCAAACTTCACACTTTTGATAAGAGTCATGGCCTGAACACACCTACATGAGAATGTTCAATTATAGTAATAGCGCCACCAACTGGCAACAGGAAGTGACATGTTTAACACGTTGATGCCGTTCTAGCAACATGTTAAAAATGCCATTGAGTTCTAAACATGCTAGAAACATGTTAAAACATGCTAACAATGCTCAGCTAAGTGCTAAAGCATGCTAATTCAATGAAACATGACTTTGTTGTTACTCAAGAAGGCAATGTCCAATTTGCACCAAACTTCACACGTTTGATAAGAGTTCTGTCCTGAACACACATCCAAGCTCATATTCAGTTATAGTCATAACGCCACCTACTGGCAATAGAAACTGACATGGTTAACACAGTAATGCAGTACTAACCACATAATTATTGTGTACTAAGCATGCTAGAAACAGACTAAACATGCTAGCAACACTTAGCTGAGTCATGAAGCATGCCATTATCACCATTATACAAAACATTTTGTAACTGACTTTGACATACTCTTACTATATATACCTCCTTAAATGTACATTTCCCAACCATGCTCTGTCTTCCTAAAGCCACCGAGTGTTGATGGCACGGGTGCGAGGGCCCTTTCATCGCTGCTTGCAGCTTTAATTATTATTATTATTATTATTCTTCTTCTTCTTCTTCTCCGCATTGAATTGCATTTTTGAGGGCCTAAACATGCTCGAAAACTCACGAAACTTTGCACACGCGTCAGAACTGGCGAAAATTTACATCTGATATAGGTTTCAGAATTGGACGGGGCAAAATGGCTCGATAGCGCCACCTATAAAAGTTCAACGGAGTGCGCCTCCCGCAACGTTCCACGTACGTGCACGAAATTCGGTACATACATGTAATGACCTAATACCTACAAAAAAGTCTCTTGGAGCATAGCCCTAAACACAACAGGAAGTCAGCCATTTTGAACTTCCTCTCAGATTTTTGTGCACTTTTTGCCATTTTCAGGCCTCGTACTTTAACGAACTCCTCCTACAGTTTTAATCTGATCATCTTCAAATTTGGTGAGTGTAATCTTAAGGCCTTTGCGACGTTAAATTGCGAAGATCTTGAGTTTTCGTCAAAGGGCGGGTCCTCGGCGGCCTGACAAATTTCGATGTTTCGCCATGAAACAGGAAGTTGCTGTAACTCAGGCATGGAATGTCCAATCTGCCCCAAACTTCACACTTTTGATAAGCGTTCTGTCCTGAACACATGACCATGCTCATATTCAGTTACAGTCATAGCGCCACCTGCTGGCAACAGGAAGTGACATGTTTAACACTGTTATGGACTCCTAATAACATATAAAAAAGTGCCAGCAAGTGCTAAACATGCTAACAACATACTAGAAGCATGCTAAAACATGCTAGCAAACTCTTAGCTAAGTGCTAAAGCATGCTATTATTGCAATTAAATAGGAATTTGCTGTAACTCAGGCATGGAATGTCCAATCTGCCCCAAACTTCACACTTTTGATAAGCGTTCTGTCCTGAACACATCTACATGAGAAAATTCAGTTATAGTAATAGCGCCACCTACTGGTAACAGGAAGTGTCATGTTTAACACGTTGATGCCATTCTAGCAACATGTTAAAAATGCCATTGACTTCTAAACATGCTAGAAACATGTTAAAACATGCTAGCAATACTTAGCTAAGTGCTAAAGCATGCTAATTCAATGAAACAGGATGTTGTTGTTACTCAAGAAGGCAATGTCCAATCTGCGCCAAACTTCACACTTTTAATAAACGTTCTGTCCTGAACACATGACCATGCTCATATTCAGTTACAGTCATAGTGCCACCTGCTGGCAACAGGAAGTGACATGTTAAACACTGTTGTGGACATAAAAACATATAAAAAAAGTGCCAGCAAGTGCTAAACATGCTAACAACATACTAGAAAAATGCTAAAACATGCTGGCAAACACTTAGCTAAGTGCTAAAGCATGCTATTGCTGCAATTAAATAGGAATTTGCTGTAACACAGGCATGGAATGTCCAATCTGCCTCAAACTTCACACGTTTGATAAGAGTCATGGCCTGAACACATCTACATGAGAATATTCAGTTATAGTAATAGCGCCACCTGCTGTCAACAGGAAGTGACATGTTTAACACTGTTGTGGTCTCCTAATAACATATAAAAAAGAGCCAGCAAGTGCTAAACAGGTTAGTAACATACTAGAAACATGCTAGCAAACACTTAGCTAAGTGCTAAAGCATGCTATCACTGCAATTAAATAGGAATTTGCTGTAACCCAGGCATGGAATGTCCAATCTGCCCCAAACGTCACACGTTTGATAAGAATCATGGCCTGAACACATGTCTATGCTCAAATTCAGTTATAGTAATAGCGCCACCTACTGGCAACAGGAAGTGACATGTTTAACACGTTGATGCTGTTCTAGCAACATGTTAAAAATGCCATTGAGTTCTAAACATGCTAGAAACATATTAAAACATGCTAGCAATACTTAGCTAAGTGCTAAAGCATGCTAATTCAATGAAACAGGACTTTGTTGTTACTCAAGAAGGCAATGTACAATCTACCCCAAACTTCACACGTTTGATAAGAGTTATCTCTTGAACACATGTCCATGCTCATATTTAGTTATAGTCATAGCGCCACCTGCTGGCAACAGGAAGTGACGTTTAACACTGTTCTTGACTCCTAATAACATATTAAAAAATGCCAGTAGGTGCTAAACATCCTACCAACATACTAGAGACATGCTAAAACATACTAGCAAACACTTAGCTAAGTGCTAAAGAATGATATTACTGCAATTAAATATGAATTTGCTGTAACTCAGGCATGGAATGTCCAATCTGCCCCAAACTTCACACTTTTGATAAGCGTTCTGTCCTGAACACATGACCATGCTTATATTCAGTTACAGTCATAGCGCCACCTGCTGGCAACAGGAAGTGACATGTTTAACACTGTTATGGACTCCTAATAACATATAAAAAAGTGCCAGCAAGTGCTAAACATGCTAACAACATACTAGAAACATGCTAAAACATGCTAGCAAACTCTTAGCTAAGTGCTATTATTATTAGCATGCTATTATTGCAATTAAATAGGAATTTGCTGTAACTCAGGCATGGAATGTCCAATCTGCCCCAAACTTCACACTTTTGATAAGAGTCATGGCCTGAACACATCTACATGAGAATGTTCAGTTATAGTAATAGCGCCACCTACTGGCAACAGGAAGTGACATGTTTAACACGTTGATGCCGTTCTAGCAACATGTTAAAAATGCCATTGAGTTCTAAACATGCTAGAAACATGTTAAAACATGCTAACAATGCTTAGCTAAGTGCTAAAGAATGCTAATTCAGTGAAACATGACTTTGTTGTTACTCATGAAGGCAATGTCCAATTTGCACCAAACTTCACACGTTTGATAAGAGTTCTGTCCTGAACACACATCCATGCTCATATTCAGTTATAGTCATAACGCAACCTACTGGCAACAGAAACTGACATGGTTAACACAGTAATGCAGTACTAACCACATAATTATTGTGTACTAAGCATGCTAGAAACAGATTAAACATGCTAGCAACACTTAGCTGAGTCATGAAGCATGCTATTATCACCATTATACAAAACATTTTGTAACTGACTTTGACATACTCTTACTATATATACCTCCTTAAATGTACATTTCCCAACCATGCTCTGTCTTCCTAAAGCCACCGAGTGTTGATGGCACGGGTGCGAGGGCCCTTTCATCGCTGCTTGCAGCTTTAATTATATTTGTATTTTATATATAAAAAATATATATAAAAATATTTTAATCAAATTATTTTATTTGTTCTTGACTAATTAATAATAATTATATATATATAATTATTATTAATTAGTCAAGAACAAATAAAATAATTTGATTAAAATATTATTTTATTTTTTATTTTACTATTTCTATTTATTATTATTATTATTATTATTATTATTATTATTATTTATTATTATTATTATTACTATTATTATGCAAGTCAAGAGCAAAAAACAAAAAAAAAAAACAGGTTAGTGTAAAGATTTTTTTGTAACATTATTACTTTTAGTATTTTTTATTATATTTGTATATTTTTTTTATTTAAGTATTTATTTGATTACAATTGTTATTCATATATTTATTTATGAATATATTTTATATTATTACTATTAATAATAATTAGAAAATTTTTAGAAAGTCAAGAACATATAAAATAACAAAAAATAAAACCTGGCATTGAGTTAGTTTGCAGGTTAGCATAAAAACGCGTCGACCCTATTAATTTGATTATTTTGATCATATTTGTATTGTGTTTATTTATTTATTTTAATTATACTATTATTATTATAATCAAAATATAATATAATATAATATATATAATATATAATAATAATTCGTTTTCATATAATATGTCATTTGCACAATGACAAGAACATTATGAAGATAATACTTACTGATGTCACTTCCTGGAGGATAAAGTCAAAATGACAACATGAAAATGACACTGCAGAGAATGACCCAAATGCTGAATTCTAGCAGTGCCTGTGGTTTGGAAAGCGAATGCATTTTAAGTTTTCACCAGAGCAGAACGATAGTGAGGTCTGACAAGCTGAAAATAATTAAAGCTCATTGCGTTTAAACTAATGGAGTCATTAACCTAAGACAGTTTAAATTTGTGTCGTACCCGCGGTTAAAATGGCATTGTTAAAACGTGCAATTAAAGTCGTTGTGTGAAAACTGCACAGGGGTGTTTTCACTTCCACCTAACAAGGAGCTCTTTTTATCCTAATGTGAAGCTGTTAAAGGGGTCATGAACTGGCTTTTTTAATTTTTTTATATTTTCTGAGGTCAACTTATGATGTTCGCTTGGTTTTTACATTCAAAAACGTCAAAATGAATAAGTAATTTTGAGCCTAGCTCCTGAAACGCTCGTTTTTTATGGGCGTGCCGCATTGAAGACTTGGAAGAAAACGGCCACTGCTATGATTGGATAACAGTTTTGCATATTATAATGAGTTTCATGTAAAACGAATTGGTGGGCGGGGCTAAACAGGCAGTGTTTAAGTAGGCGTTGATCTTCTTCTGCGGAGGCGGGGTTTGATACCCTTTGACGTCATAGATCCCCACTTTGAGGCTACGTCTACATTAATCATTAGTTTTAGTAATTAGTTTTCGTTTGTAAACGCTCTCCGTCCACACTAGTGTTTTCAGGCGTTTCGGACGTTTCAGTGTGGATGAGAAACTTTTGAAAAACGCCTGAAAACGCTAAATTCAGCTTACTGCGCATGCGTAAAATCCCACAAAAGATTACTGATATGATTCAGATGGAAAAGTAAATAATGAAGTTATCGCGCAATTCTTCTGACAGGATCATTTTATTTAGTAAAATATCTCACCATTCACTGATGCGGTCCAGGTCGCACGCAGTCACCATATTGGTCTAAAATGAAACTGCTCTCATGTATTGCAGCAAATGTGAGTAAATTCTGTCATCTTTGCAGGACTGTGATATGAAGAGTGTGCAATGTAGAATATCTTTAGCAACAGTGTGAAAGTGAATAGCACATAACAGGCACAACACCGGTATAAACATGAATATCTATTGGTACAATATGCATCACATGACTAAATTTATGTCTTTAAATACCACCGGTTTCACAGTCCACAACATGAAAATGGCGTTTTCAAATGTATCCACTTTGGAGTGCGTTTTCAAAAAGCTTCGTTTTCATTAATAATAGAAAGGCCAAAACGGAGAGAAAAATATACGTTTTAAAACGAAAACTATTAGTGTGGACATGGCCTGAAAAACCTGTGCCTGGTGTCAATAAAAGCTTTTATTGGACTAACAAGGAAGTTTTTAGTTCTGAAACTTACAGGATATTCTGATAGTATGATGACCTCTAATATGTCAAAAGCTCAAGGAAAATTTGATTTCTCAGTTCATCACCCCTTTAACAAAAAGCAACTTTAAGATTTCATGCACCTGGTTGGAGGTTTTGAAGAGTGGCATTAGGCACTAGTGATGTTCAGATGTCGTCACCTGACATTAATCGCCTTATAGCCGCTGTCTCTCGGTCTCATGTGGTCTTTGTGGACTGCGGTTGCAGGGTTTGGGATTAATTGGCCGCCTCTATGCAAAGCGAGAACTTTGGAACAGAAATTCAATACTGAGAAGTGTAATGAGTGATTAGAGAAACATTTCACTGCCGCTCAAAGGTTAGCTGGGAGAAGGAGAAAAATATGCAGCCGAATGCTTTCATTATTTATTTATCATTATGGAATCGAACTGTAGTGAATCGTGGGTCCGTTATAACTCAATGTCAGACTCACGCCTAACAGAGTTTAATTAAAACACTAGGACACAGAACAGGTGGTAGAGACCATTAAAAAAAAATATGAGGTTCAGTGACGGTGAATGAATAACAAATACACTAATGTTAAGAAGTTATTACTGAACTAGGGAGCCATTATAATGTTTATATTGCTTATATTGTTTGAGCAAACGGATATAAAACAGCATACTTTCAACATCCAATCAAGTCTTGGTGGATACAATTAATTCTCATCCATTCTGCATTTGAAAATGAAAAAATAAAAAAAGATTTATTTTACTTAATTTTTATTTATTATTTCTTTATTTTATTAATTTTACTTTTTATTTTATTAATTTTATTTTCAATCAAATCTTTTGTAGATTTATATAGGTTTCATGTGTACATATATTTCCTGAACTTGAATGTTTCATTTGCAAATATGTCAAATTGTGTACCCAAGTATTTTGGGTTGCAAACAGCAGTTTAACATTGACTATAAAGCCTATGTTTTTTCTCAGATGCATGATGGGAAATAGACTGCCCCAACTGATCTGATGTGATTACATTCTCCACAAGTACTGTGATAATATCAAGCTACAGTGATGCATCTGATGATAACACTTAAGATCAACCAATGTGGTTTATCCTGGTCCTTGTTCCCTCACTCTCCCTTCCTAATCTGGAGTCTGACTGTCACCAAGTTCCTTTGAGGATGACTATGTTCCTACTTGGAGATGAAGTCCATCTCATTCAGACTTGAGGCGTTTTGTCAGAGGACATGCTTCCTTCAGCTTAGCTTTTCATCAGCTTCCTTTGACTCAGTTCAGGTTAAGCCAGTTGTAGCATATGTCCCCGCTGGGGCTCCATACATCACCTCCGCAACCTGAGGAGAAAGGTCGAGCGAGGACTCTCATTTATTATTTAAATGGGGTGATTTTTTTTTTAAGTCTCAGGCATATTTTCACTGCATGTAGTGAATCTGAGCCTTGACATTAAGGTTAATGTTCCTGTCAACACATTGAAGACAAATTGGCCAAGGATATCGTAGGGGAATAGGTAACATGTGCGCTTGGACATTTACATATTACCTGACTGAACTGACTGTGATTTAGAAACAGGTGAATCTCACAGAAACATTCATAGGTTGTGTTTCACCTATTAGAAATTAAGAAATTATATTTTACTTTGCATTGCATTGCTTTGAATTTCATTGATTTACATTGCATTGCATTGCTTTGCTTCGCTTTTCATTGTATTGAATTTAATTTAATTTAATTGCATTACTTTGTTTTGCTTTGAATTGCCTTGATTTGCTTTGCTTTGCTATGCTTTTCATTACATTACATTGCATTACATTGCGTTGTGTTGCGTTGCTTTGAATTTAATTTAATTGCATTAATTTGGATTGCTTTGCTTTGAATTTCATTGATTTACATTGCATTGCATTGCTTTGCTTTGCTTTGCTTTGCTTTTCATTGCATCCCGTTGCTTTGCGATGTTGTTTTAGGTCCAGTCAGGATGTTGATCCTTGGACATGATAACTTGACAAAATTATAGTAAGTTACTTGCTATTAGTGTTTAGGAAGAATATATAAACTTATGATTGAACAAAATCAGTGCCTTAAAGGTTTCAGTTCATTCAGCAGGATGAAAAATCATATTCTTACTGGTCTGAAATTAGACTTAAAGCAGTCCAGTCTCCCTAGAATAGACTCTGAAGCATGAAGTCTAAATCCAAATGAAATCTTCTAAAATCCAGTTGCAGTTTTCATAGCTGAACGCAATCCTCCGGGGCTCTTCGTACGTTTCGCTGTTCAACCTATTAGCCCTATTTTAATTGGGTAATAGGCAAAAAGATGTTTTTACAAGGATCAGAGGAAAAAGCAATCAGACAGAAGTTTCACAGAGTAAGAATAATTAAAACACACTTTTACCTGTTATAAATTGGCTGTTGAAGCATGGAAGTGCTGAATGGACATTTGGAGGGTGTTTAGTGATTTGGGCCATGAAAAATTACAAATCAGCATATTCGGTCTCTCTGTTTCACTTACAAAAAAGTACCATGGTATTTTACATTCACATTTAGTCATTTAGTCATTTAGCAGACGCTTTTGTCCAAAATTAGGACTAAATTAAGCGAGTCATCGTGAAGAGGCAAAAACAACGCAAGAAGTGCTCAAAATACGAAGTTCAGGCATTGTTCAGAGTAGCATAAGCCCGATAAGGGAGGATTAAAGGAAAAGGAAAGATTTTTTTTTTCTTTCTATGAGGTTAAGTGCTCACGGAAGAGATGAGTTCTCAGCTGTCTTTTGAATGTTGTCAGGGATTCTGCATTCCGGATGAGGGTGGGGAGAGCGTTCCACCAGCATGGAACTGGGAATGAGAATGTTCTGGAAAGTGATTTTGTGGCTCTTTGTGAGATGTCGCTCGTTGACTGATCGTAGGCTTCTGGTAGGGATGTAGACTCGTAAGAGCCAGTGAAAGGAGGAGGGAGCTGAGCCTGTGATAGATCTGTAAGCACACGTCAATGCCTTGAACTTGATGCGAGCGGCGAGAGGTAGCCAGTGCAGAGAGATGAAGAGAGGAGTGGCGTGGGTCCTTTTGGGCTCGTTGAAGACAAGACGAGCTGCAGCGTTCTGAATCATTTGTAGAGGTTTAGTTGCACATGATGGAAGTCCAGCCAGAAGAGCATTGCAGTAGTCAAGCCTAGAAATGACCAGGGCCTGGACGAGAAGTTGTGTTGCATGCTCAGTTGGAAAGGCCTGATCTTCCTGATGGTGTGCAGTGCAAACCTGCATGATCGGGCATGATGTATTACTATGTTTGTTTTAGACCATCGTAGTATTCTTTGAAGCACCATGCAAATCACCATAGTATATAAAAATGGTTATCATTCAATACCAAGGTGTTAGCATCACTTTACATTTACTTTTAAACCCAAATTTACTTGTAACCAAATTCGGTTCAAATTGTATATGTGAGATAAATATGTGAAATTACTTGTAAACCAAAATGATCTCAGTATCTCAGCAATAACGGCAAGTAAACATTTCCTGTTGGAGAAATTTTGGCCCATTTAAGAATAATATTATGCCGATTTCTGTAAGTCAATCAAACAATTTGTCAGATCTATTGCTAATACTTATAATTTTTTGTGCTGTTGTTATTTACCCTACTCGTATTACGTCATGGGATTGAAAATGCAAATACAAAGAATGAACAAAGTCAAAGTTTGTTCGGAAAGGCAGAGGATCGAGTTTGACCATGACTGTGTGTAACATTGACTAAGCAATTACACACAAATCTTCCTTTACGAGGCTCTCGGGTGCGTTATTCTCAGATTTACATGAATCAGGACTTCTGCTGCCCTGTATTCTTCAGTGGTCAAGCCTTCATTTTACAGCCACTTTTTGTAACAGACTTTTAACGACTTACTATATTTTTCCTCGCAGCGGCAGTTAAGCACAGCAAAAGTTTATGAAAGAGAGAGGTAAATTATTTCAGACAGGCGCCTAATAAAAGCGATCTCGTAGCTCATATTTCAGCGAGCATTAGTCTATGCTCTCTGAGCTGTGCGCGAGCGAATAAGAAATACCTGATGGAGTTTGGGCTGGTGTGCCGTTTCCATTTATAATGAATGGTTAAATACAGAAGCACCTTATTTTACAGTCTGCCGAGGGGAAAAGAATCATGTTTGATTTATTTAAGTGTCAAATGAAAGGAATAATATGTGTGCACATGCAAAATAAAGTACATTTTTACATTTTCTCAAGTAAACGGTGCTTGAGTCGTCGTTGCTAAGGTTGCTTGTCCCCACGTTGCTAAGGTGTTGTTAGGGGGTTGCTAAGTGGTGCTTTCTTCAGAGTAGGTTTAAAGGTGCATTGTGTAATATTTAGGAGGATCTGTTGACAGAAATGCCATATCATATACATAACTATGTTTTCAGTGGTGTATAAAGAGCTTATAATGAAACCGTTATGCTTTTATTACCTTAGAATCAGCCATTTCTCTCTACACACACCGCGGGTCCCCTTACATCCTCATGTTTCTATGGTGGCCCTAAACGGACAAACGCGTTTCGTCACTATGTTGTTCTTCGTGCAAAGTTGCTAGCTAAAGTCAGCGAATAAAACACTGACACAATGATGAACAAGTAACAATAATATTCGCAATAACATATCGTTTTACTGAATAATTAAGTAAATCTAATTTCTTAATTTGTATTTGTAAAGAAACCTCACTGCTTAACTGGCTACTTTGCAATTCGCAACCTCACCACTAGATGCCGCTAAAAATTACACAGTGCACCTCAGTGTTGCCAGACGTGCGATAATGATCGTATTTGTACGATAATTTTGATCACTAATTGTACGATCAATAATGAAAAAAATCTCATAATGTACGATCATTTCAGAATTTTGTGACACTTCAAATAATGGTTGTTGTAATCATAGGGCTTCTATACTTACTGATCTAGCTGTGGATTACCATCATGATTGTGAGGAGAACGTGAACGTGGTGTTACGCATGTCTTCCATCTTTGTCTTCTCGGCCAATCATCGTGGAGAATGACTCTCTCTCACAAGTTAATGTTCTTTTTGTATATTGTATACAAAGTTGTATAACATTAACATGTCATCTCTGTATGTTTGCAAGAAGAAAAAAGTAAAAAAAAATATATATATAAAAAAAAAAAATTAACGTTACTGGCGCGCGCTTAGGTCAGTTTTTTTCCAAGCTGAGGTCGATTTAGCAATAAATTAGCAATAAAGTTATTTAGCAATAAAGTATTTTTCAGGTCGTGTCAAAAAGTTGCTGGTCTATAAAGAGCTGTATTCTGTACGTTTGACTTGTGTACGGCAATTTTCTTCCAAATACGATAATTTTGAGATTCTGGTACGATACTTGGACATTTCCAATCTGGCACCACTGGTGCATCTTTAAGGGACGATATGACACTTGGAAATCACCTAGATGCTTAATTACTAACACTACAGGGTGGGCCATTTATATGGATACACCGTAATAACATGGGAATGGTTGGTGATATTAAAGTCCTGTTTGTGGCACATTAGTATATGTCATGGTCGCCACCCATCTTGAGGAGTTTGCCCCCTCACATATACTAATGTGCCACAAACAGGACTTTAATATCACCAACCATTCCCATGTTATTACGGTGTATCCATATAAATGGCCCACCCTGTACATTTATCAATAGTGATGCTTGCATTGAAATGTTTACAATGAGCTCCCATCAGTTAATGTTAGTTTATGCATTAACAATGAGCAATACATGTTTATTAAACTTTGTTAACAGTAGCTTATATGATGAATTCATTGGTTTTGAAGATTCAGACAGTCAGAGAGAGATATAATGTGATAGAGAGATAGTTTAGGCAAATTTCACTCTCAATTCTTGGAGGGTTTTATGAGGAATCACTGTAACGCTGTAATTCAGATATGGAGTTAAACTCTGTGGACCGATGGCAAAACCTCCTCTCTGTGTTTGATCTTTCCGGGGCTGATTTACATTTGCACAGCGCGCTGCTTAATCTACCCATTTGTCCTATCAAATGAAAGAGCAAAGTGAGAAAGAAAGATTTAAAAAGTGGTTTTCAGAGAAGTTTAGACTATGTTTGGCTTAGTCTGCACTCAGTAATTGATGTTATGGGAGCATAAACAAGCACGAGGAACAGTAATAGTGATGCTGCCTTTACAAACACCACACAAACTGTTATCGCCCAGCTCTTTATATAAACTTGGATATATAGTTATGTCCAGCTTTATACAGTACACTCACGTAAAGCAATATATTACTATATAGCAGATCTCAACTGCTTGATTGCTTGTAACCATTGCAAAACTACATGTATCTCCAATCTGCTAAATATGACTATAAGGCATGAAGATAAAAATACATTTGACTAAAACCAATGTAAAAAATTGAATAGAAAGGCATAGTATATCACTTTTTATCTCATATATCACTTTTTATCTCATTATATTGAATTTAAATATCAGAATTTCGCATAATTATTTATAAGACTTAGTAGCTATGTCAGAATTTGTAATTTTTTTTTCACAATTTTGAGCTTTTCTGCCATTTATTTCCACTTTTCTCACAATTTCAATTTTTCTTCTCATAATTTTGACTATTTCATAATTATGACATTTTAAATATAAATTATATTATCATCCATCTTCAACCTGCTAAATGTGACTATAAGGCATGAAGATATTAAGATATTATTTTGACATTGACTTTTTATTTTACAATATTACATTTACAACCCATACAACCCATGTTTGGGTCAAATATGGACAAACCCAACTGTTGTGTTTAAAAATGTAATTAAACATTTTAAACCAATGGTTAGGTTTTTTTGTCCATATTTGATCCAAACAACCCAGCATTTTTTAGAGTGCAAATGTTATAAAAATGAAATACTTTTCATCCGTTCATTGAACAGCCTTCCCTGCATCAAAACAACGTCATAGCCATAGTGCAAAAAAATATTAACTCCAAAATTGTAGCCTATGTGTTGCTTCCTGCAGATATAATTTTTGTCTTTGTGTTTCTGGATAACCATGTTTCTTTGTCAGAGTCCCGCCGCAGACGCTTAACAAACACCTGACAGCGACTCTGTAAATAGATGCTGTTTTTCCCAGCAGTTTTCATGGAGTATCCAGCGTCCGCTATCTCTACTTCAGCAGAAGGCCGGTTCACTGACCCGCTATTGGATGTTTGACGTTCCCACATCTAATATCCCATTACTGGTGAATGTTTCTGTTTCTGCTGTGCTAAATCTGTCATTCTGCCGCTGCCCAGTGTGAACCTGATTTAGCATATGGTGCTAAAGGCTGGCGTCGCTCGGCCTGGCAGGGGTGATGAACTTGAGGTAGCCGTCAAGGGCCTGTCTGAGTGTGTGTGTGTGTGTGAAAGCAGAAGCATCTGTGGCCCAGCGGGGATTGTGAGGAGACCTCAGCACGATACAGACAGCGCCGACTCGTGTAGGTGTTACTCGAGGGCCGGTGGAAACCACAGTGACCGTGGCTTCGGGTTAGTGAGTGTTAACAGAGTGCCAGCGGAAGCAGGACCTTGTGAGTGTTTGTTTTGTCCTCCTCCAAGACTTTTATCATGTTTTCTAAGGCAGCCGCAGCCGCATAGAAAACAGTCTTTGAGTTTCTGGTGAGATATAAAAGGCCGGTATGAACAACAGTGCAAGTTTGCTTTTCATACAAATGGAATTTCTTTTCTACAAATATTTATTTATTTATTATCACGGAATATAAAAGGAAGGTGAAACAAAATGGACCTGTATGGAAGCCAATTTCTGCCAGATAAGAAAATAAATAAATAAATCATGCTTTGGTTAAAAGTATGTCATGATAAAATTATGACATTCTAAAATTATGACATTCTAAGATAAGAAGGTCATAATAATTTGATTATGTTCACATTCATTTCAAGTCAAAATTATGACAAAACGTAACTTTTTATGTCATAATTTGGGCTTTTCTTGTAGTAATTTTGACATAATTATGACTTATGATATAAGTCTGATATCTCTTTATTATGACTTATAGTATGTCCGAATTTTGTCTTTTCCCTCATAATTATGATATAGGCCTACCTTCAACTATATCATCTCATAATAATTTGGACTATTTTCCTCATAATTTTATGTTTATTTCATAATTTACATTTTGTCATAATTTCACATTTTTATGTCATATCTTTAACTTTATCATCTTATAATTTGGACTATTTTCTCATAATTTTAAGTTTATTTCATAATTTATATTTTTTCAGAATTTCACATTTTTACGTCAACTTTATATTTCATAAATTGGACTATTTTCTCATAATTTTAAGTATATTTCATAGTTTTACATTTTGGGCCCTATTTTAATTATCTAAGCGCATGGTTAAAGCGCACAGACCATGTACGGGACAAGCCGGATTCCACCATATCTTTATGTACACAATAATAATCTTTTACATTTTAAATATTTGGCATATTTGTGTGTTGCTGTGCGTCCCTGTGTGTTTAATAAGCAAAGTGTTGCGTGTTGTGGACCCGCCTATAGGCGCACATTTCTAACGCGCTCATTAAATAACAAAAAAAATATTGCGTCATTGACTTTCAGTCGGACAATGGCTCAGTCTATTTCTGTTGCCTCAAAATAGCAACGCTCCAACAATGCGCCAGAACACACACTCGTTCTCACACCAGCAGCCTATGGGCGCACAAATGGGCGCAAATGCATTTGCTATTTAAACAACGCGGCGCAGGACGTGAAAATGAAAATTGCGTCGGGCTGAAACTAGCAAAAAACACTTGCGCCGCATTGCGCCGGATGTAAGATAGGGCCCTTTACGTCATAATTTCACATGTTTACATTATACCTTTAACTTTAATCTCATAATTTTTACTTTCTCATAATTTTTAGTTAATTTCATTATCTTTTTATGTCATAATTTTGACTCTCTATCTCATAACTTTTACTTTTTCCTCATAATTTTGACTTGACTTTATTTCATAATTATATATGAAACGTTGTGATAATTTTGACTTTATATCTCATCATTTCAACTGTCTAATTATTAAATTTTACTAAGCATGATTCTATAGACTGCTCATATTAAATTCATATCACAAATCAACTGATCTGCTGTGCTTTCATTCCGATAAGGCTTTATTAGGCTAGTTCACTCGAAAATTCCTCCATAGGCTTCTATGTAACTGAAACTTGCCAGCCCAGAAAGTTAGTAAAGACAATGTTTAAAATAGTCCAAGTGACTACAGTGGCTCAACCATAGGTTTATGGTCAAGCGACAAAAATTATTTTTGTGCGCAAAAAACAACAAAAATAATGACTTTATTCAATTACGTCAGAACATAGGCTCGCTATTGGCCGACGCTGGTCATGTGTGTGGTGCGTGTGATGCTGGCCAATAGTGAGCCTACGTTCTTGACGTAGTTGAATAAAGTCGTTATTTTTGGGGTTTTTTTTGCGCAGAAAAAGTATTCTCATCGCTTGATAAACTTACGGTTTAGCCACTGTAGTTACTTGGACTATTTTAACGATGTCTTTACTAACTTTATGGGCCGGCAAGTTTCGATCCCATTGAAGCCTATGAAGGAGTGAGCCAGCTCTCAGATTTAATCAGAAATATCTTAATTTGTGTTTCCCGAAGATGAATGAAAGTCTTACGGGGTTGGAACAACAACACAGTAATTACTGACAGAATTATCATTTTTGGGTGAACTAACCCTTTAAGCAGTTGATGAGATCCACAACCAGCCGAGTTAACCTGATTAATGGTCTTTTGTAATGAAAGCGGTGCTGCTTTGCATGTTCAAGCTTGTTTAACGGTGATTGATAACCGGCCGGCCCACAATAGATGAGGGACTGGAAGAGTAATTCAACACGGAGGGGTTTGTATTGGCATTATCATTTGTACGGTTTTTGAGCTGTTCTCGGGTCAGTGAGGTGAATCTGGTCGTTTGTGGTCTTTTAAAGGAGCTTAACGGAGCGAGAACTGCTGCTGTTCTGTTTACAGAAATCTGTGTTTAATGACATCGGTCCCATACTGGACAGATGGTAAAATCAAAGCATTTATATTACCGTTCAAAAGTTTGTTTTTTTTTAAAGGGATAGTGCACCCAAAATTTTTAATTCTGTCATCATTTACTCTCTCTCATGTTCTTCCAAAAAGCTGTATGAGTTTCTTTCTTCTGCTGAACACAAAAGAAGATATTTTATAATATGTTTGATTGCTAACATTCTTTAAAATATCTTCTTTTGTGTTCAGCAGAAGAAAGAAAATCATACAGGTTTGGAACAACTTGAGGGTGAGTAAATGATGACAAAAATGTTCATTTTTGGGTGCACTATCCCTTTAAGGGGCTGTATGTACAATTCAGAAACCCTTGATATTAGCGACACTGGTGACCGTTGAGTGAACTGCAGGCAATTTATTGCTTGGCTCGCACTCGTACACACGTAACGTACTGAATGTTATTCAAGACCCTGATATACTCACTGCAAATTTCTTTTTTGTTCTTTGCTTAGAAATAAAAAGAAGTTAGACTGCCTTTACTGTTAACGAACATCCCGATGCCGTCCACGCTGCTGAGAGCGATGTTTTGATGAATATGTACATATGTGCTGTGCACTTTTCTCTCAATAACAAAATAAACACACAACAAAAATAGAGATGTGGATGTTTGCAGCAGCTCTGAGATTCACCGGCAGCATATCAACAGATGAGGCAAATGACTGTTATGATCATTTGATCAGAAAGTATATTTAAAGTCCCCTTGTAGTCAATAATTGTATCCCTTAAAACTCATCTTTGATCACCAAAATGACATTTAAACGTTCTTTCCTTAAAAAAAAAATTCATGTCTTGAAATATCTTGAATGTAACTCGACACCCTTGCCTCATTTAGTATGCGTGGTTCTATGAATATGCAAATGAGCCCCGCCTCCACTCACTCACTCAGCTCAGAGATCCACTGGTTGACGATCACACGTTGATCTGATTGGTTACAAGGTAGTTTGTGACGTCAGAAACACCAGCGATTTCAAAGCGTGTTTTTGAGACTGTCTTTGGTTCACTGCAGTTTTAAGGAGGAAATACTCAGCAATGCTGTCGACTTATGAATTTACACATGGTTTGTCTTAAAGCAGATTTAAAACACCACATAGACACATAAACAACATTAAAAGCTGGATTTTCACCACAGGGGGACTTTAAGACCAATCTGACCATGAGAGACTGTAGTTTGAATGAATCCCTGGCTCAGGCATTATCCTGAACATTGTATAAGCATTAATTTCACGTGTCATTAAACAGAAGAGAGGCTCTCGGGAGCAAGTGTAAAAATCACATCCTTTTTATTTTCCCGGGAAAAACATCTTGAGTCCTTCACATAAAAACAAGTCGACAGGCTTTCATAGACAACCTAGGAAGTCGAGGAAGGCCTCGTTTTTAAAGTTTTCGTTACAAGCTGTTCACACATAGGCAATAATAAATACATGAAAATTCTTACATCTACATTAGCCCCTTTAATGTTTTTGAAAGAAAGCTGCATTTATTTGATCAAAAATACAGTAAATCAGTAATATAGTGAAATATTAAAATTATTTAAAATGACTTTTTTCTATTTTACAAATGTAATTTTATTCCTGTGACGGCAAAGCCTCCAGAACATCAGTGATAACTCTTCTTTTTCTCATTTATTGGCTGTAACCTTGATTATATTACCATTAAGCAGCATTAAATTACTGATTAATTGTCCAGATTTTAGAAAGGGTACTTTAACAGCAGCCTAAATATCTGATTGGCTCTTAGTTAACATGAACTCGAAGCCCCTACAGCCTTGATGACATTAGCTGAAAAGTAAGATTATTTCATAGTTATTACATTTTGATCAAAGATGAGTCTGATGAGTCGTTCACAATAATGTGTGTTAGCTCAGAAAAGCTCCTGCAGGATTTGCTTTGATATTTGATTATATTATATAATGACATTCAGACATTTTTAAGTGAGACTATATGGTGTTCAAATAGTTATTTTGTTCCTTGATCTCGTCCCTCTTGGAATCTTTGAATTCTTGCCACCGTTTCTCTCTCGGATCAAACTCACCGTGACTTTCTCCCAGCGTGTGACATAATGAGCAATGCAGCGCGACACCAAAATGAAACGTATCGATTTTGTATGCAGTGCATCGTGGCTTTTAAGATATTGCTTTCATTATTGTAGAATTAGTGCTGCATGCTTTGATGTCTTTTATCTTGGACCGCACACATGTGATTGCAGCAGAGGATGCTGGGTAACGCAGTGGACAGGGTGGGGTTACGGACCATCTAATGTTACATAACATCGTGACAAGAAGGCCTGCATTCTCTATTAGAAGTCAAACATCACTGTTACTGTTACTCATTCAAGTTTTAAAGTTGAGCATCGTCCTGCAGCGCATTAATAACTCAAATTCAATAAAAAAGGGACTCTTTTTATGCAAGATTATAAAAAAATGCATGCGTGCAAGTAAGCAGCACTGATATTTACTTCAGAAAAGGTATAAACATTTCTTGTTCATTGCTTCTCTCATTTTCATGTTTCGCTGAGTTGAACACTTAAGGGATTGAAGTCTTTATTGGAACTGGTCTTCATAACAATGCAGTTGCTCTTTATGGAAAACATTTCTAAATATTAAATCAAAGCCCAAGCTTTACAACTCCCTGAACAATATCTTGTATCCAATATCTTTGAAAACAAATAAAGCTGCACGAATCTGCTGTGAAATGCATTACAAATGGTGTAGTTTCGACTGCTGCCTGTTTCCTCACTACTAACCATTGATCACAACATGTCAGCGATTCATATAAACACAAATACACATGCACTTTCTCGCTTTTCCCACAAGCAAGCTTAAAGACAGACTCTTGCAGATCTGTGCTTCGGGATATTCAAGAACTTTAAACAGTCTAATATGGAACAAATTAACATTGTTTTTTAATGTACCAAAAATGGCCAAATATATATCAGAGATATATATTTTATTATGTATGTACATTTATATGTAATTTGAAAATATTTGAGACATTTCTGAATATATTTTGGACAAAATTTTACATAATAAATATTTAAAATATGATATTGTTATGATATACATTGTTTTTTAATGTACCAAAAATGGCCAAATATACATCAGAGATATATATTTTATTATGTATGTACATTTATATGCATGTAATTTGAAAATATTTTAGACATTTTTGAATATATTTTTGACAATATTTTACATAATAAATATTTAAAATATGATATATTGTTATGATATACATTGTTTTTTAATGTACCAAAAATGGCCAAATATACATCAGAGATATATATTTTATTATGTATGTATATTTATATGCATGTAATTTGAAAATATTTTAGGCATTTTTGAATATATTTTGGACGATATTTTAAATAATAAATCTTTTAAATATGATATATAAAAAATATATATTTTTGTATTATATTTTATTATTATACATTTTTTAAATCGAAAATGTATTTATTTTTTGTGCAGGAATAGAATACCCACCATTTTGACCATGTTTGGTACTCTGGATTTACAAACTAAATTGATTTATTCAACAGACTGCAGTGACTACAGTTCATTCAATGACACATTTATTCATTAACATTTAGCTGTGTTAGGGGGTAACAGTTTAGGACCCAAGGACCAGATGTTTGAAAGAAGACCTGGAGTCAGAATTATAATAAATTGAAGAAAAGTTTTACTGAAAATAGTTTGCAGTTTCATCAGCAGAAGTTCAGCTTCAAGACACACACAGGAGATCGTAGGCCACCCCGCTTACACACACACACACACACACACACACACACACACACACACACACACACACACACACACACACACACACACACACACACACACACACACAGCAGTTATACCCTTCACCAAGGTCTAAGCTACGTCCTTTCTTCAGGTTGCAGTTTCTGACTGGCTAGAAATAGATAAACATAGTAATTTTCCTCACATATACAGATAGACTGAAGCATATCTCCATCGATTATGCAGCTGACACTCGGACCCTGAAGTTCGGTCGCAGATTTGGGTTGCTGGGCGCCAACATGTCCAGAGCAACAACTCAGTCAATCTTTAATAATGCCAGTGGTTCCTTAACCTGTAAACAAGAAGACTAACACACACACACCGACACACACACAAGCTTTTCCAAGGTTGGATTTGGCCAGACTCTATAAACAGGAGAGTCCTCTCAAAACATCACAATAATGCGTTCTTACTCTCAAGGAGAGCTACACTTCAGTATAACTGGAAGTAAAGGTTTTAACAAAGAAATGGTCCCTTAAACTATTGGCTTCAATGACCCCCTGTTTTAACACGTTGAAGACCTTTCTCAAACACAAAACAAGTCCATATTTCATTTTTGGAAGCCGGGCTAAATGAGCAAGCACTATTACTGCATTCACATATCAAATACAGACATTAGAGAATACATGAAAAGAACATTTCAATAATCACACTGGTAACTTATGTAACAAAGTAAAATCTCCAGAGAAGTCATTGAACTCATTTGATATTTAGAAGGAAAAATATTGATTAAAACCTTGATTATAATCTTGATTATAGCCACTTTAAAACCTTAAACACACTAGTTCTAGTAATACACATTTGCATTTCTAAAATATATTTTCATATCGCAAATATCTGTTCACCTGTTCAAACAAAATCTGCTTTTATTAATTTTGTATTTAAAAATGCACATTAGTGGAGCGGTTAAGTGCTTATGTTTGGCAGAATCGTTCATGTTTATGATACAAGCGTGAAAATTGGCACGAGCCGTCTCCGTGGGTCACTTGACAAGAAAATTGTCCGAGCCACTTGAAATTTCAAGATGGCGGCCATTTTCCAAGATGGCCGACACCTTAGTGGAGCAGTTAAGTGATATAGTGGTTTATTTGGTGATACAAGCATGAAAATTGGCGTGAGCAGTCTCTGTGGGTCACCTGACAATAAGCCACAGCAATTAGGCTTAAGAAATCATTGGTGATACAAGGATGAAAATTGCCATGAGCCTAATTGTTCCACTAAGGTGGTGGCCATCTTGAAAAATGGCCGCCATCTTGAAATTTCAAGTAGCTGTGGGTGGCTTATTGTCTAGTGACCATCAGAGACTGCTCATGCCAATTTTCATGTTTGTATCACCAAATAAACCACTATATCACTTAACTGCTCCACTAATGTCGGCCATCTTGAAAAATGAAAAATCTTTGAAATTTCAAGTGGCTCGGACAATTTTCTTGTCAAGTGACCCATGGAGACTGCTCATGCCAATTTTCACGCTTGTATCATAAACTGAACGATTATATCACTTAGCCGCTCCACCACATGAATAAAATCTAAATTTACAGTGCATAAAAAAAATAAAATAAAAATGCTGGATGGGTGGAGTAAGAGCTCAGTTTGTGTATGTGTTTATTGCAAAGCGGCTTTGAATGTCTTTTATCGCAGACAAGTATGTGTTGTGTTGAGTGCCAGCGTCCCTGTGGCGTCTCAGGATGATTGATGTTGGCAGTGGAGCAGATGCTTCACGCCACAGTCTCGCAGGGACACACTTCCACACCCGAAAACAACTACTCGTTTCTCCTTTCAAAACTTACACTCGCTGGAAAAGCTGGCAGGAACTTTTATTTGCTTGAAAAATGTGCTGTAAAATGCCCCTCGATTTGATGGGTTTTATTATTTAATAGACATTTTATTATTTTATACTACAGATTAGTTGTTGACTGATGGTTGATACTAATGTCTACACATGTATGTACATATTGAAATCAAATTGTACTGAAAATGAAATGACATTTTTGGTTAGAGAAGAATATATTGGTCTGAAAACATAAACAGGAGCCATTACATACATGATAACAGGACTTTACAGGCTACATTGCATCTCTAACCTAGTTGTGTATCTTAGTTTCAGTGAATGTTCATTGTTCACGGCTGAGGATGTTCCATAGCAGTGCCAGAACTGTGTGTTTTTAATAAAATAACAAACTTTTTATCATAAAAGATCAAGGAAATTGTGTTATGAACCATTTAAATGAAAAACTTTTCATTTGACTTTTTAACATCTTATGATGGCTGAATGTCTTTTGATATTCTGTTGTTCCATAAACCTGATGATTTAATAAATGAAACTATTATTTAATGCACAAAAGGCATGGAGAACAAAGTTCTCTTGAATTCTTCAACTTTCACAAGCTCTTTGATTAAATAATTGAACAAAAAAACCTCCACACATCGTCTCTGTTCCAAAGCCTAGCTTACTACCTTGAAAGAATTTTAATGTTTTTGAAAGAAGTCTCTCTATATTAGAGTGATTTCTGAAGGGTCATGTGACACTGAAGACTGGAGTAATGATGCTGAAAATTCAGCTTTGATCACAGGATATAAATTACACTTTACTATATATTCACATAGAAAACAGATGTTTTAAAGTGTAATAATATTTCACAATTTTACTGTGCTTCACTGCATGAGAGACGTCTTTCAAAAACATAAAAAATAAATAAAATCACTTGTCTGGTATGTGAACAGCCTGGTCCTTAAAGGTATGAATTCTGTCATAATCTGTTTCTGTCCATGCAAATTGAGTTTCACAATTGTTATCGAATAGACAAAAATGCAAAGAAAGTGCAGGTTTGGAATGACACGAGGACGAGCAAATCACTTTCATCTGAATAATCCCTTAAACGCTCCCTATGTAGTCGACTCACTAGGTTTTAGAACAGAGCCGCTCCTCAAAACCCCTGCAATCCAGAGCAATTCCAGTCAGGCAGAACGCATTTGGAAAGGTGTATTTCCTCAGGCAAGGCGTTCTGCTCTCCACGCTCTCTGTCCTGCAAAGGTGCTAAATTGATTGGGACTCTGGGTTTAAGCGTCCGCTGTTTTCTGGAGGGCTTTCGAAGGCTTCCTTCTTTTCTGCCCCATCAGGATCGGTGAGGGAGCACACAGATAAGCCGGTGAAATCTGGCCTTTCTCCCCGCATAGGCTCTCGGCTCCTCTGTAATTCCCCTCTGGAGACGCATTCAAAGCAACAGCCGGGCACACACAGCGAAGCGCTGGGGAAGCGTGTCTCACAAACGCGCTTGCAGATGAATTGCTTAATCAGAGGTAAATTGCTGGGAGGACGTGGAGGCCTATAACAGGATTGGTTTGTTGAAGGGAGCACAAAGCGGCTCCTTCCTCCAAGATTAGAACAGAAAACGTGACCTTCACACACCGAGACTGAGCTCTATAGTAGTCCAAGATCGCCACAAATATGACCAACACAAGCACAGACTAGCGATATCTGACAGATGCGCTTTCTATTGTCATTCTGCAATAAAACTAAACGGAAATGACGGTTTTAAAGTGTGTTTATACTCAAAACTAATGCTATCAAAAGAATGCATTTGAGAGATGTTGAGCAGCCAAATAAGCAAAAGAGTAATAACGTTATATAATTAATTAAAAAAAAAGTATATATATAAAATAAATAAAAATAACGTTCTATATCCACTGCATTTCATTATTATTGCTTTTTGTACCTGCAAATAAATATGTAATCAGAAAAGTTCTGTAGGACACAACTAGTTAAAGGTTGGCAGTAATCAAGATTTTTTTTTAATAAAAAAAACAAACAAAAGCTTTTTTCATAAATGAGGAGGAAATCAGCATATTAGAATGATTAGACTCCAGTAACAATGCTGAAAATTCAGCTTTGATCACTGGAATAAATTACTTTTTACGATATATTCACATAGAAAACAGTGCTTTTAAATTCTAATAATATTTCACACTATTACAGTTTTTACTGCGTTTTTAATCAAATAAATGCAGCTTTTGTGAGCAGAAGAGACTTCTTTCAAAAACATTTAATTATTCTAAACTTTTGACCAAAATGCATCCACATTACTGTTTTGTAGGTGAAAAATCACATTTTAAACTTCTCTAATGATATTTAAATATCGTTTTATGTCAATAAATATCAGCAATAGTACAAGAATATGAGAGCTTGCAAACATTGATGTTCCCTGACAGAAATGTTTTGCAGTATTATATTGTTATATATCTTTTTTGACATTTATCATGATTGTTGTATCTAGTGATTTATTGCTGTATTTTGTTAGTAGATTTTTTGTCTACATACAATTTCATACATTTTTAATTATTAACTATTTTAACACATTATTATAAAATTATGAATTAAAATTACATTAAAGCGCTTTCTTTAAGTATATAAAATAACACTGGAAAATAACTGAGCATATAGAGATGTCATATCAAGAGGTAATGTGGATTCAAATGAGACACAGTACTTTTTTGCATAGATGGATTCAAGCATGATATACACAGAATTTTTTTTTTCATGCTCTTTGCTTCTTTTTTTCCAGGACGATTAATAATACTTGTGTGGATTTCTCGTTCGGCTCGTGTGTGTTTCCCTCCTCATTTGACACACTGACAGTCTGTCTATCTGAGGTATCTCTCTATTTGCGTTTCATTTCAGAAACACTCGTCCCCATTCTTCTTCTCATGTGCAATCACATTGTCTGATGCACATTTGAAGTTCGTCGCTAGACTGTGAAACCCGAGCGAAACACTCAAAGAAGCGTTAATTGAATCCAGTTTCAAAGGCTAAATGTGTGGTTGTTCCTGTGCAGGTACAGATGGTGAAGTGACTCCTGGCTCTGGATGCAGACGGTAAAGAGGACCAGAGGAAGATGAAGGAAACTTTGATGTCTCATTCAGACGTCCGTTTGATGTCACTCCGTTATCCAGGAGCAAAGATGGATTCGCTGGTAAGAATCAACTGATCTTTTGAAGAGGTGCAGTGTAGTGCCTGCCATATCTAAATGGAGACATATTTTCACTTGTTCACAAATTGAGGGTTTCTTCAACTACAGACACTTTTATATCCCAGGGATTAATTTTTTTATTAAAACTGACGGATTTCAACATTTTGAAGGTCACGTTAAACAATCTTGGAAACTTTTTTACTATCCCTTCCTTATTTTTATGCTACTTTTCAAATGCTTTTTATGTATACGTTTTATTTATTTATTTTACTTTCTTTTCCCCCTCAGACATTCAGTCTCATCATTTAATAAGACAATACTAAAGCTGTAGCTTGAAGCTTCTCTTCATAGAGTTTATTGCATTAATAAGTGTTTGAAGACACCGCATCTGAAGACACAGTCCCACATTTAAGGGCAATTTTACAGCTCAAAAAGTGCTTTGACAAAAATACAAGCTCTGCATTTTATATTTTCAATTATGCAGTGCAATCTGTTCACTTTAAGAACATACATGCAGTTTCCTTTAACAAAATGAAGGATGAGATGAATTTGACAGTATGGGTTAATCCTTCATGCATCAACTGTTAACAAATACAACAGTGGATTTTAATAATGTATTTAATGTTGAAATTAACAGTAACACTTTATTTAGGGTCCAATTCTCACTATTAACTTGCTTATTATCATGCACATTATTAGAATATTGGCTGTTTATTAGTAGCTATAAAGCACATATTAATGCCTTATTCTGCATGACAATATTCTACATCCTACAATACCCAAACTTAACAACTTACTAACTATTAATAAGCAGTAATTATGAGTTTAGTAAGGCGAAAGTCGCGGTTAATAGTTAATAGTATCACATGCCTGATAATCTTACATTCTTTAATTCTAAAAAAAACTTGCATTGCAATCCGGCAGGTAATTCTGATTTTATTAAAATACTAAATAAAGAGCTATTTATGTCAGTTGTATTGAATCTTGAGGCCGAGATTTCAGGCTCGTCCTCGCCGGGATTAAACTTTCCTCTCTGTCTCTTTGACAATCTGGCAGGAGCGGGCGATCGGAGAATCCCAGAACTCCTGCTCCTCCGGGCTCAGGGATAGTTTTCCTGTTTGGATTAACAGCTTCGCCGTTCCATCAGGGATTTCTGTGGACGGAGAGACGAGGAGGCAGTGAACAGTTGGCATGAGTGTGGGATAATACGGTCAGCTTATCACTGGATTGCCATTTGCTCCGTGATATGGAGATTGTGTTGAAAGATGAGCTATTGTTTATAGATGCCCCAATTTATTTATTTGAAGCTGCATGCGAATATCAATCTGATTCTCTCTTCAGTTTATTTATTAGTTAAGTGATTCAATGACCTTTAAATGTGACCCATCAAACAATATTTAATACTTTATTATAGTTTATTAATTGTATAAATATGTAACTGAACTAAAAATTTTACATTTTATTTTTAAACAATTTTTATTATTTTTTATTATTATTTTTATAAGTTTTATAAATTATACATTTATCAATTCTAAGACTATTGAAATTATACATATGAACAATTTATTAGTTAAATGTAATATATAGGTATGTATATACACAGCCTCAAAACTTTCATTTTATAATATGCTACATAAATTAATTTTCAGTATTTTGTATGCATTTATATTGTAGCCCAAGTTATTTTAACAATTAAATTTTTTATTTGTTTATCAATTATTACAATATTTTAAGTTTTATAAATTATATATTTATTAATGATTATTTAAATTATTTTTTAAATAAATGAATCTATTACATTTAAGTCTCTAAATGTCTAAAATTAAATGTCTCTATCTCCCTCTCTCTCTCTTTATATATAATTTTAAAATATATAATGTCAAATTTTTGTTATTATTATTACATATAGAGGCTTTTAAAGTGACATTGAATGCAAGTTTGTTTGTATGCAGTTGAGGTCGTGTGCAGAGAATGAGAGGAGAGGAAGGCCTGACTCTCAAACTGAAATAAGACAAATGAGAACAGGAGGGTGGAAATCATTGTAATTTATTTTCTTGGGGTTTCTTTCTGCTTTTATTGGATGGCAGATCCAATTAATCCCCAGGGAGAAGTGAGGAGAGAAGCTGCAGCCGACGCGAAGATGAAGCTTGTTTTACCTCAGATCATGACAAACTGAAACATTTGTCTCCTGAGCACTCGTCGTCTTCTCTCTCGAGTTCTTCTGTCGAGCCGGTTTCAGAATCTGCTTTTAAACGCTGCTGAAAAATGAGTCGGCACGCCAGGTGTTCGCGGTTTGTTTTCAATTCCCATCAGTCACTTCAGATAAGAGTCCTTTCTCTAGTGGAGAGATGGCTGAACCGCACACAATGCGCATCTGATGTGCAACTCAAATAAAGGCATTTGAAGGGTGTTTCCAAAAAACTGGAATTCATGGACATGATTCAAAAGCGGTCAGAAATGATGGGAGATGATTTTCATCTAGTGGAAATGTTTGGTACTGCGCCCAAACAATTTCTTACAGAAAGGTAATTTTTTTTTGTGATATCAACCTCAAATTTGGAAAACAGCTTGTTTAGATTTATTATTTATTATTAGATTTATGACTTTGATTTTCTCACAACTTTGGAGTAAAACACGTTTTGGAAAATATATATTTCAAATAAAAATTTTAAATGGTATTTTTGTGCATTTTTTCATAACAATAAATATAAAACTGTATAACTTTTTTTTAGTTAATTTAAAAAAAAAAAACATTTCCAGCAATAATCTGCCCAAGTGTCGTCTTTAAAAAGAGATCAAACTTCAGTCTGTGTTCAAAAGCATTCAAGATTTATGACATTTTAAGCTGAAAATTTCATCTTCAGGTCCATGCTCAAAAAGTGAATAAATGGATCATAACTGATGCATAATTTAGTACCATAAAATCCCCTAAAAATTAAAAATATTAAGTAAAAAATATTATTGAACTAAAATATAGTACAATCATTTTATTGAAATAAAATAAAAATTGTTCGGTAATTTTTTACTGACACACGAACAGTTACCAGAGGATTCATTTTTATATTTAATTATTTTTATTTTTATAATTGTATCTTATTTTTTATAAAAAAAATTATTTAATTGTGTTTGATTTAAAATAATTATGTTTATATGTTTAATTTTTATCTATTTTTCTATTTTTTTTTATGTCGACGGGGAATTGTCACGTATAACTAAAGAAAAACTAAAGGAGAGGACTCAAGTGCAGAAAGAATATTTATTAAATAAAAGAAACATGAAATGAAACAAAAACCCTCAAGGGGGAAAACATGAAATAACCAAAAATACAACTACAAAGCAACATACCGGGGTTTCACGGGAAAGCGGGAGACGTAAACAAGACAACGATCCGACACAGACTGCAAACACAAAGGAACTTATAAAAGGGACAAATCAGGCAGGTAATAAGGAACAACAGGTGGGGCAAATGAAACCAATAATGAGATAACAAGGAGGGTGGGGTCAAACAGTGACAGGAACACAAACACCACATGTGCTACACAAGACAGGACAGGCATGTGACAGGAATTACATCAATCTAAAACTAAAACGTATGTTTTGCAATATTTATTTTGTCACAATGCATAGCTATTTTTAAATGGTGTTCTTTTGTGGATGTAGCACGTCATGTATTATTTTTATTTAAAAAATGATATACTCCTTAGATTGCAAAAGGAGTCATACATTTAAAAAAAAAAATCTTAAAAAAAAATAAAGAAAGATTCTGAATTTTCTTTGAATTGCTAAAATATATATTTTAAGAGTACCATAGGTACTAAAACCCTCAAACTATTTTAATTTCATGGGGTCTTTCATTTATTTATTACGTTAATAGTGTCATACATTTTATACATCTAATGTACATTTCAAAAACACAATTAACACAGTATATATTAGACCAGCAACTTCTCTTTCCTTTCGACTTTAAAAATCTTTTTCATTCTTTCCTTCCTTCCATGATGATGACAGTCATGAAATCCGTGAAGATCGACATTATGAAGAAGACATTCGGACATGAATACAACATCGGCTGATTTCAGGAGTCATTCACAATGTGAGCAATTCCATCGGGATCATCCCGACGCTGATTGTGCGACGGGATCCGTGACCTGAATCGCTCACGGGTTAAAGAGCATCTACATTCTTTTACCGACCTTGAAAATGTTGCTCGTCTGAAGGAAAGGCCAAGTGTCTGTGGAGTTCATCATATTCAGAAGGTCCAGCTCTAAAGAGACGGGATGAGCGTTTCCATGCTAAACGCATCCGCCTACGCATCCCAAGGCCGGGTAATGTGCATTTGTAGTGAGATCAGAACAAAACTCCTGCTGTTCAGAGATTGCATGTGCTTGAATATTGATTATTCGACAGCTTTAACTCAATGAGACAAAAACGGGTGTTAAGGGGACCGCTGGAGAGCCAGGCAACCAAAAAAAGCATTTATTGCATATGCTTTTCTCCATGTTCATGTCTGTAAAAGCATTAAATATGAACAAATGCATACATTTCTCTTGTCACAGACTTCATTTGGCACGCTTCTCTAACCTGCATGGGCCAGGCTTGGCTAACCTGTGTCCCGCCGTGGTCTCTGTGGGCCGTTGCTGGATCAGGAGGGTCTCCGGGTAAACACGCGGATCTCAGCGTGTCTCTTTGAAGCTCTGCTCTGTGATGGCTGGCAGCACTACACACACGGGCACCAGACAGGAGTTTATGCTAAACGTGTTCTCCAGCGTAAAATCACTTTGTAGTTGCTGCTGCTTCCCTGGAGTCGAGGTACGTTTGAGAGCACATGCTAATGGAAAGTAAGTGAGATAGTTGGTTATGCCTCGTATAAACATGAATGCAACAGAAAGCATGTTTATTGGATGTCATCTGACTGTTGAATTTTTCTTTTTCAGTCAGCTTATTTTGTTATTAAGTCTACTAACATCATCTGAGATGTGGATTCGCAGACAGCAACATAGTGTCGGCCCACATCTGGTGCACTATTTTACTATCTGGGTTGGAGGATCAAGCACTTTGACTGTGATTTCGGCAATCCTATAAGATCATTATAAATCACACTGTACGACATGGATCTGATAGACTTGGGTACGACATGTATGTAGACTGTACGATGATGACACCTATTGAATCATAGGCAACGACACAAGATAGTGAAGAAGAATAAAACGTCATCAGCATGCGCTAGTGGTGAACAAATAGAGCAAGATTAATCGCACTTTGGCAATTGTGGTTTTTATGTGAGCTGAAAGAAATAGGAAGAATCCAAAGAGGAGAATATGGACGCGATGCTAATGTTGCTAATGTAGCTTGAGGCAAGTCGTTTTTGCAAGTTTATATCATTACAATCACCTGTGTTATTTTTTATTCAGTGGCGGAAACAAGCTTATACAATTATGTTTCAAATGTTTTCAAAACTTTTGCTTAGTGTATCAAAAAATAATGATGAAATTTTGACACCGTAATTGCCCAGAATTGCAGTTTTGGAACATTTCTACCGACTTCTAAGAATAATGTTGTAGATTTTTTCCTAAACCTAAATATCTGGGTTGTCTCCAATCGACATTCCTTATAACTTCCTTATAACATACTGCATTTCATAATTTCCCCACAATTTGATTGGTTTTCATAGACAAACCCTTCTGTTACCAGGTAAAGTAAACTTTGTTTTAATTATTACTTCATTGTTAATCACAAGGTTCAAATTTAGAAATTAAATTTAGACATAATCTGTCTAGTTTCAATTCCCAAACTTGTTATTTATACACTCACACAACCAAAGTCAAAGAGGAATGGCAGAAATACAACATCCAAAAACACAGGACAGAACGTTTTAGTACACTGTGTTTCAAAGTGTTATCATGTTAGGCCTAAAAAGAGAAGTAATGTAGATGTTAGAGACATGATTAGTTTAATATACAGTTTACTATTTTATCTATTAAAAATCTACCACAATAACTATATGATCAAATACTCCAATGACACTATCGAGTTTGTTAGGGAAAGATCATGATATATCAGCTTATCAGTCCGAAATTGAGAATTTTGTGCAGTGGTGCAATGTAAATCATCTTATTGTAAATGCTTTAAAAATGAAGGAGATTATAGTGAATCCAAAAAGATTAGGTGATTACTGCCCAGTTATCATTCATGATAAGATCATTGAGCTGGTGGATACCTATAAGTATCTCGGTGTGGTCATTGATTGTTCATTTACTTGCAAAGCCCACATTGATTATCTTTGTTCGAAATTACAGCAACGATTGCATTTTTCAAGAAGACTTAGGCTGTTTGGTGTAAATCAGAGAATTATTTGATTTTATTTTAATTTTATTATGACAGTTTTAGGTAGTCTTTTAAATTATGGGATGCGAGCTTAGTATGGCAATCTTTCGGTGCAATTAAGATCACAGCTTGCACGTCTTGTTAAAACTGCAATGAAAGTTATGGGTGTAAGAGAGTACACTACAATTAATCTACAAGATTAATCTTCAAGCCATGTTTTATTCCCAATGTATCAGCTTCTGCCATCAGGGAGACGGTATAGCGTCCCACTTTGTAAGAGTAATCGTTACAAAAAAGAATTTATTCCTGTATCTATTAATGTGTTAAATAGCAAGATGTAGTCATTGTTATGAATTTTGTTATTTTGTTATTTTTTTATTATATATATTTTTTCCTTCTTTCTTTTTGGTTGAGTGTGTATGTATGTTGTGTCCTTTTTTTGGTTATGTGTGTATGTATGTTGTGTACTACTGCAGTTTTGAGTCCAAGACAAATTTCCTGAAAAAGGACAATAAACTTGCGGAATCAAAATATTAGTTTTTATAACTAATAGCTTCCTAAAGACATGCGATCATAATGATAATTATTAAAAGCATGGTCACAGTCAGTCATCTGTCTGTCTGTTTAATCTAACATTACGAGAGAGAGACGCGTACGAGTGCAGTGGGAGCATCCGGGAAAGCATTTCCCAGAACTTCTTGGTATTTTCTGTAAAACATCGATATAGTGCTGAAAAAATGCAGTGTTTGAAACGTGCTCTTCACGAGTCTGGTGTAGATCAGCAGCCTTAAATCGAAGAATGGAAACGTTTTCCGAGGGAGGAGTTGAGCTTAATTGAACTGTTTGAATCCCACACGGCTGGGATTGACGGAGAGGGTCTGGGAAGTGGATGGAAAGATGGAATAATTTATTAAAAAGAGTTCGTCTGATTGCTAGGTCAGGGTGGAGATGTATTCTACACAAATGCACAGTGAATCATTGCTTTGCATTGAAGAGTGGGAAAATAAGATTTTAAGCTGACCCGGGTCAAGTATAAGTCCAGGGGTGTGCACACGTTCATTAAACGTGCAAAAGTTCTGATATATTATATCTTTGTTTCAGTTTTTACATCACAAAACCAGCTGCTTTACCAGGCGTGTGTGCACTTATTATATCCACTGTATGAGTATAATACACACACACACACACACACACACACACACACACACACACACACACACACACACACTTATGGGTACAGTCAGAATTTCCCACATGGCAATATTGCTTCCACTTCATTCGTCACAGTTAGATATGGTGCTTTGCTTTATGGGACACACAGAATAAAACCACAGAATAAAAATAAAAAGAGTTTTATTCTTGACATTGTGGCAATTATAGAAGATCATCTAGCGTGAACAGAAAGTTCATACTTTCTACTGCACATATGTGACCATGAGGTTTATCCATCCATCCATCCATCCATCCATCCATCCATCCATCCATCCATCCATCCATCCATCCATCCATCCATCCATCCATCCATCCATCCATCCATCCATCCATCCATCCATCCATCCATCGTCTTATTGTTTTCCAATTGTGTTTGTTGATTTGTTCTTGATTGATCATTTTTTCACACATTATTTGTATTTTCTATTTTCATTCACTCGTTTTTTTCCGTTCTTTCCACATGTCTCTCTCTGTCTCTGTCTCTCTCTCTCTGTCTCTCTCTCTCTGTCATCTCTCAGGGTTGATAAGGTATGTCTGAAGGCCCGAGGGCCCGTCGGGTCCCTGTCTCGGCTGATAAAGGCTCCAGCGCTCCACAGATTTCCCTCTCAGAGCTTCCCTCTTTCAGCACAGATTACAGCGCTATTCCCCAGTCCAGGGAAGAGAGAGATTACGGCCATGTGGGAATCCAAGTGAGATTACAGTTCATTTCCAGACAGGTGAAAATGGGTTTATGTGTACAGAGAGAGACAGAAAACAATGGACTTCTTGAGTTCCTCTTGTGTGAAACGGCTCCATTAGAGATGTAAGCCTCTGTGAAATGGTAATTTACAGCATCTCTCTGTAATGTGTTTTCGAGAATCAAGCTGCTTTCTGACTATCTGGGCAGCCTGCAAATATTTGAGCAAACGGATGTGTTTGATTTACTTAAAGTTCACAAATCTGATTGAAAATGTACTCGGCTGAATTCGGTTATGTTTGCAAGGAGCATTTGCTCAAGAGGTGAACGCTGCCTGTAGCTCCGATTATAAATTCATACGAAGTCGAGGGACAAACATTCAATCTTGCGTTCGTCTCTGTTTAAAGTGGGTGTCAGGATCAACTCGTGTCACTTCTTGACATCTTATGATTTTCTTTTCTTTTGTACATTGTTGGTCCCTGCAGAAAGACGCACTGTTTACTCTGTACACAACCCTATTCATATCTGCAGCAACTAGATTTTCTGCAGTAAATGTGAATGCATGTGTTTGTCGGGGCGTTGCTAAGGTGTTACTACATTCATTGCACTATGCATAAGTTATACATAACTTTAAGGTATGAGCAATATCCTTAGCAAGCACTGTATATGAAAGCTAGTTGTACAGCATTCAAACCAAATTTAGAAATTCATGCATAGCTATTTTTTAATCAGTAGTACACAAAATATGTACTACAAATACTGTCAATTATCACAAATTTTAATTCATTAAGATAAATATTTATATTATAATTATTAATGATGATTATAGGCCTATGTTAGGGCTGACGATTTAACTCTTTAATTTAATTAATTATTTATGATAAAAAATAAAGCATTCAAATGATTAACGCATTTAACGCACCCATATTAAAAACCTATTAAAGGGATAGTTCACCCAAAAATGAAAATTCTGTCATTATTTACTCGGCCTTATAGCTGATAAAGGCTAAAAGTTTGTGTAATCAATTCTATGTTGAATCATTTTTTTTTTTTTTTTAATGTCTATTAGATATTTTTTCTCATTTCATCAGGGCCACATCTGGTACATTTGGATTCAACACGTTGCTATCTGGGAAATTACTTTAAATTACATTTTTGGGGTAATTCCTCAGCCAAATTTGATATGCGATTAATTAATTATCACATCATGTAATGTACAAAATGTAACAGGCCAATATTCATAGCTATTTTTCACCATCATTTCACAAAATATGTACAGAAATTGTACTGTAAACATTAACAGTTCTCAATTATCACAATTTTTAAAGGTACAATATGTAAGATTTTTGTAATAATATATCCAAAAATCAATTGCACAGTCCCAAAGATTTGCAATTTCAGAGAAATTCCAATTTTAAATAATGGCTCGTCCCGGTTCACTTCTCGCCTGTCAATGACGTAATATCCGTGTTATCCCTGGTTTCCGCTCGTACTGCCATAGTAACCATGGCGACAGACGTGGACGACTGTGTTACGTCTAGCGGCGCGCTCACGCTGTTGTTGTTTAGTTCAAACACTATGGACCATGGCAAGCAGACTTTGGGACAAAAGGAAAAATAAAACGAGGATCAGTATCAGCGTGGCGTTTTTGAGATGCCGAGAGCTAGCGTCCGCAGCTAACTTCGACTTGACAGAGATGCCGCTCTTGCATGTACTTTATTAGACAGGTGAGCAAATGTGCTGTACATAAAACGAATCAATGTTATATAGCTCAACATGATGAAATGTTAGAACATGATCAGTATGTTATTCTAATGTTGATCTAGCTCACTGCTAGTCTCATACAGCCAACAAACAAACTCATAGAATAACATTATAACTTTCAACACACTCAAATGCAGTTTAGTAAGGGTGCACTTTACTAGTAATTCAGCACTTGCGTGTAGTTATCCGTCTCTCATTAGCAATCGCGCAATGCTTCATATATCACAGTCATGTTAAAAAAACATCAACATCCATGAATATTATTAGATCCATTGGCATGATGACAAGTTCCATAATTCCGCTTATGCATCATCAACCTACGTTTTTGTTATTGTAAGAGGTTAGTGACCCCTAGTGGCGAAAAAAATTACATATTGTAGCTTTAATTCATTAAAGTTGTCAGTCTGTGGAATAATCTTATTTATGAGTGTGCATCTGACCGTGATAAGCTGCATGAAATTAATCTTAGAATTGTTGAGTGATTTTCATCTACGACTGCAGCTGAGCTCTGAGGAGAAGAGGGCAGCGTCTGAGAGATTGAGTAATCTGACATGATCAAAACAGGCGGAGAGGTGAAGCTTAAGAGCTCAGAAAGAAAAAAGAGAAATGCCACGGTCAATCGGGGTAGATTCTTTGTTCTTACCGCGGTGAGAGGAGTTTGGTGCAAACGCTGCAGTCCGTTTTTGGATTCTGTTTTATACTTTTATATTGTCTCTCCTCCAAAAGGAATGAATAATACACCAAAGTGCATGAAGAGAATGAGAAAATTCTTGTGAAACTCAAGTGCAATCTTCTAACACGCGTTCTCGTCGGCCCTGGCGCGTTTAGCAGGACAGCTCAAATGGATGTGAAAATGGATGGTTGCAGCGTCGGTGAAATGCTCTCCTTCCTTGAAATCAATGCAGATTGTGCGGTTTGTTCTTGTCAAAACTCTCAACCAAACCTGGAATTAAGAGACGGTCCGCGGAGCATCACTCACATCGCCGCGTTGGTTCTCGGAGATCCGCTCACAACCGCAAACCTTAAAAGCATGTTTTCACTCAGCGGATGAGCAAGAGACACATTGAGAGGTCAGGAGGAGATCACACTGAACTTTAATGTGGCTTTTAGTTCAAGTCTGTAGTTTTCAGAGCATTTAAGGCCTTGTTTACACTGCAGGTCTTAATGCCCAATTCTGATTTGTTGCCTATATCTGATTTTTTCCGACCGTCCGTTTACACGTTCTTTCAGTTGTGACCCATATCCGATTCATGTGTTTACACTTGCCATACCGTCTGAAACATCGTGCATGCTTAAAGGGGGTTCTTGCATAGATGGACAAATGCGAAATATGCTTGATGCTAGCTTTGCTATGCAAAGTTCGCCAAACATCATCGTGATTTGAGGCGGAGGAGGACGAAAAGGGCCATCATCATTGCACATATGCTTCAGTTATTGTGTGTGAGAGACATCTCAGGACCGGTGGGAGCATATTGTGCTCTTTAAGAGCAGCGGGTCCGAAATTTTAGGATGAGCAAGCCAACCTTTGATATGCTGCGTCAACGTTTGTCCACGTTTCGTCGGGCCATCCGTCACTTTGCAGAAGCGTGTCAGGGTTTCTCTCGTCATTAAACCGCGGAGATAGCCTAATGCCTCAGAAAATCCGATCTGCCCGTTTACATGACTGTCGCATTGGCACGTATCTGATTTGTATCTGATTTATTTCCACATATGAATGAGGCCTAAAACCGATCTGGAAATATCTGAATGCATGTGTTTTTTTCCTGTTTACACTGTCATAGAACACATCCGATCTGTGTCACATACGAGCAAAAAATCGGAATTGGGTCACATTTCACTGACAGTGTAAACGAGGCCATTGTGTACTGCTAAAAGTTGACTAACTTGCATCGGATAGACATTAATTTAAAATTATTATTAAGCATTATTATTTTGCTTATAGGGCAAAAGGCAACAAATATTTGTTGCAACACCACTAATAACTTATTTTTCTGGTTTCTTGTTTCAAAAGGAATATACAACAACACAGATAAAAACACAGTGCTTTTAAAACTATTTCATAGGGTCTGGACTTTCTGCTTATTTTTCTTCCCTCAGGTTTACTTATAATCTTAGTTAAGGTTTCTTGCACCAAAATTGTAATTGTTTTTTTAAATGAACCTTTTCCACACGCTCTCTGATTGATTTTCAGAATTAAACAAGCAGGTTTTTTTTTTGCTACCGTACCTTTAGGACGTCTATGTAAATTCTCTCAGTTATGATTGACAAACCTTTATTTGAAAAGAGCAACAGCGTTTAGTTTTCGGCTTTAAGGTTTTTTTTTTTTATCAAGAGTTTATCAGAGTTTGCAGCTCCATCCTTCGATAACAGCCTCTTTCAATTCGTTCATTGTGTTCAGAATTAAAGCATTATGCTAATTAATGGTTGATGATGCCAAATGCTATTGCTTGTTTTTAGGTTAGTCTAAGTTTACTCATTTGTCATGACCTTTGGCTATGTGGTTAAATAGACGCAAGAAAGCAAAGTGCATATATATATATATATATACATTAGGCAAATGAGCAAAACCACTTACTGTAATTAGTATTATTTATTCTAATTATTAATTCATCAATTTTAGCATTTATTGATAATTTTCTTATAATTTTAGATTAATTTTGTAGCTATTTTGTTATGTGCCTTGGTCATTTGTATTAGTTAAAAAATATTACTGTTTAGGTTTTAATATATTTTAGTTTGTAAATTGCATTAACATTAATAAATACTGTTACAAATGTTTTGCTCATTGTTAGTTAATCTTAATCTTATGTTATTAACAATGTTTTAGAAGTATTGGTAACACTTTATTTTACAGTGTCCTTGTTACATGTTACATTTAGTTACTGTATTAATTACTATAAATTTTTAATAATTACATGCAACTAACCCTAAATCAAACCTTAGCAAGTGCATGTAGTTAATAAATATTACTCCGTACTCAAATGTATAATTACACTGTAACATGGACACCTTACTGTAACCGAAGTATTTTTATTGTTAGTTCATGATAACTAAAATTGGAACCTTATTGTAAATTGTTACCAAAGTTGCTAATAGTTTTAGTTTACAAGCTTGATTGCATAAATTAATAAGCCTGACAGTAAAATAAATAAAAAGCCTGAAAAAATAAAAATAAAAAGTTAGTGGGTTTTCAGTTTCTTAAAACACGTCCTGAAGACTGATGTTTTAAATGTTAAGAATTGAACTCTATATCGTAATGTTTAATGTTTGAGGTCAGAGAAAATGATCATTACTGTACATCATGCACTAAACTTTTATTTCAAAGCAGCATGGAAAATATCTTTTTGCATGATAATAACTTATTTTAATGTAAATTACTCTTTAATATAAATGCATATGTATTATGTGCTTTGTGTAATCTATTACTTTAAATGCGTGTAAGTGTGTGTCCTAATGAAGATGTGTATTACGTGCCTCACTCTGACTTATGATTCATTTGAAAGTCATTTTTGATAAAAGCATCTGCTAAATGATTTAATGTGCACCTGAGACAAACAGATGCACATGCTGGTGACTCATTACAACTACAATGTGCTTTCTAGCCGATGATAACTAGTTATTATCAGTGTGGTTGGAAATCTTTCATAACCCGAGCACTTACACACAGCATAACGAGTTTTGTGCAGTAAATGCACTCGATCAGGCCCCATTGTGAGGGCTACCGTTATAAAGCTCTCCACGACAGGAATCTATAAAAGGTTTTAATGTCACAGGCCGTGATTGCCGGCACTTTCATCTCCATTTGGCCCAATCACAGCATCACGCGTTCCTGGTGGACTGACAGGCCGGGATAGGACAGTAAAACACGCACACACACACACACACACACACACACACACACACACACACACACACACACACCGACCCGCTGGTAATGGCTGCTCACCCTTAGATGGATATTTCTTATCAATACTAATTGCATCGGAGTGACAAAGACAATTGTTCTGTTCTCTGACTCATCCTGCATTTTTCTGGCCACACTAATGGGAGAAACTGAACGAGAACAGGTGGAAAAAAGCCAGAATACTGCTGTCAGGGATTTATTTATTACATTTTTCTTTTTCTATAAATGCAAATCTAAAAGTAAATTAATTTAAACAATGCTTAGACAGGTTGACTTTATTATTGTTAACTAAAATTAAAACGTAAAAAATAAAAAAATACAAAAACAGATTTTTTTTTTGTAATTAAAGCTGGAAAAAAAATACGGAAAATAACTAAAACTGAACTAAAACTAAATTTAATAAACTATATATATATATATATATATATATATATATATATATATATATGCATGTGAGAAAAAGATAATATTTAGGTTGACATTCCTGTCTGAACTACAAATACTATATATATATATATACATATACTATAACTATATATATATATTATATAAGAAAATGTCATGTATGACTTTTGAGTCTTTTTATGATGCTTTTTTTTCTTCTTTTTTTTGTAGACACACAGACCTCCCTCTGAACTGATATTATCTGGAAAAAAGGGTCTACACTTTATTTAGTATCACTTTATTTACAGTGTAGTTATAGTAATTACTATAAATTGTAGATAATCACACCCAAACCCTAACTCTAACCCTATAGTAAGTACATGTTGTTAATTAATATTACTCAGTACTTAAATATATAATTACACTGTAACGGACACCTTAGAATAAAGTGTAACCCTTTATTTTAAGGTGACAGTTACATTGTACTTACTTAAATAAGTACAATGTAATATTAACTACAAGTACTTACTATAGAGTTACGTTATTATTTCTATAGTAAGTACATGTAACGTGTAACTTTGTCACCTTAAATTAAAGTGTTACCAAATATACAAGATACGCACATGAAGGTGAGTCAATAACAAAGTTTTTAGCTTTGTGCAATCTATTTCTTTAATTATATGTGTAAATTGTGTCCTAATGAAGTTGTGCATAATTACGTGCCTCACTCTGATTTATGATCAAAGCGATGAATCGGCTGTCAGGACTTTAAAAGTGAGAAATTATTCATCTCTACAAATGAGAGACATGCATGGATTTAAACATAAATTCAAATATATGGGACTGACACAGTGATATATCCCTCATCACACTTATTGAAAGCCAGCTAAATGTTTTTTTGCACATGCATGAAACCAATTATATTTTTGCTTAGAAGATCATTTAAATTACATCATTAAAAGAATGCTGATTAGATAAAACAACAACCTTGAGCTTGTTTAATTGCTTTTTTGTTCTTGAAGCACACACAATTTAAATGCCGAAAATTCTGATCTTTGAAATGCATTTTGCACACGAGTTTCCCACCTATGCCAATATGTGAGTGTTTTAGCCTGTGAGATTAAAGGAAGATTACACTGAGGTAGGCCTATATATTATCGGTTTGTCAATAGTTTAACACCGTCATTACACCATCCGACGACATCTGAGGAATTCTTAATTCACCTCAGAATTCGCCCTTCTCACGTACTTCGGCTGTTTGGTTATCATTTAAATGATGCATGTCTACAGGCTCTTTAAACTGTGTTTTCCGGAGGACCTCGGTCTATCAGGGATGTTCAGTAAGCTAAAGCTTAACATGATAACAGATACTGTCAATCGCCAGTTGTACATAAACATACTTCTACACTTTATTACTAATAGTATCTCTCTGCTTTCACCCACATTTTGCTATTACACTGTAAAAGTGATCAGTTGACTTAACTTAAAAAAACCTGCTGCCTTCAAATGATTAAGTAAATAAACGATATGCGTAGCCTAATTGAAATAATTAAGGTATGCGGGATTGTCAAGTTCACATAACTTAATTTTTTTCAATTACGCATGAAGTTTATTGCTTAATAACTTTAAGGCACTTTTTTTTAAGTTGTCAACTGATCACTTTGTGCAGTGTCTGGCTAACAAGCTGATTGCCTCTTTGCCTTAAATATCAAGGATGGGTCATTAACTAAGACAAAATGGAAGTAAATTTTAAGATTGAAAGAATAAACTGTGTCAGGAGTTTTATGCATTAATTTTAGGCAATTTATTAATAAGCTCTGTTCTCCAAAAAAGTTGTTAGATATTTCTAGATGTTACTTTTTTGCTGTTTTGTGTATTAATATTTTGTGTGTGTGTGTGTGTGTATATAACCATTTTACCATTTATATTTTAATATTTAAATCATTTTGATATTGAAATATTTCTAAATGACTGAATATCATATACTTTCACCTGGTAGACTGACAAGGGACTAACAGTGAATTCAAGGTTTACGTATTTTATTCAGATTTGCATCACAGGAATAAATTATTTTGAAAAATATATTCAAATTGAAAACCATTATTTTAAATTGTAATAATATTTTCACAATTTTTGATGCATCAAATAAATGCAGTCTTGGTGAGCATAAACTTCTTTTTAAATATATATATATATATATATATATATATATATATATATATATATATATATAGTATATAAACCATTAAAAAAGAAACACAATTTTGAACGGCTTTGCTGCTGCTATGTTACACCATAACACACGCACACACACACACACACACACACACACACACACACACACACACACACACACACACACACACACACACACACACACACACACACACACACCTAAAAGCCCATGATGTCAATAGCACCGGCTCTTTCTCAAAGAAAACATCTCTTTCAACACTCGTCCATTAGAGCAGTGGCCATGCAGATCAACCGCACAGTGGAAAAACATAATGAGTGTAGTTCATGAAAGCTGGTACAATTAGCGGCAGAAAAAGTAATTACGGCCGACTATTAAGTGTTCTCGGTCGGTTTCTGTGACGCTCAAAACATCGCTCGGACATTCACAGAATAACACAATGTTTTTCTCAGAGTATCCAGGTATTGGACTAGTTATTAAGCCAAATTGCATGGCACAATGTGTTTAGTTACTTTATGGTTATACTAATGTATGTGTGTGTGTTTGCGTGTGTGTGTTACATTATTGATCAAATTATTCTAATGTAAATCAGCTGTTTTCTATGTGAATATATAGTAAAGTGTAATTTATTCCTGTGATCAAAGCTGAATTCTCAGCATCATTACTCCAGTCTTCAGTGTCACATGATCCTTCAGAAATCATTCTGATATGATGATTTGCTGAAACATTTCTTATTCAAATATTTCTATTTCCAATAAACGTAGTTCTTTTGAGCTTTCCATTCATCAAAGAATCCTGAAAATGAATTAGGCAGCAGCACGACTGTTTTCAACACTGATTGTAATAAGAATAGTTTCTTATTCATAGTTTCTCCCCCATGCATGTATTTCCTCACCCCTCTATTGTCATCTTGACACATGCATTTGGCTCAGGACCCCCTCGTCTCCTCTCTCTTCACGAAGCAATGATGCCGTATCACCTTGAGACTCTTTTACCGTTCAGACTCTTGACCAATTTTACAGCTCCACCATTTGTCCTGCCATCATTTCCTTGGTTGGTTTTCTGTGCGCGCGTGTCTGTAATCTCTCATCCTCGCGGGTCTCTGGAGAGAGGTAAACAAGCGGGGTGAACTTTAGCATGCAAAGCGTGGCCTCTCCCTGATGTATATTCACCACGCCAGTTTAACCAATCAGTTCCAGCGGGCCCGATAAGAGGAGCTGCATCAGTGTGTCGAATACGGTACATCCTCAAATGAATTTGTTATTCACTGATAACCCCCCTTAGGCTTGTTCCTCTCTTACATCTACAGTGCAATATGAAAATACAAATTAGTTCTGCACCACTGACATCATTGCTATGCCTTTTCTTTCAGACCGGTCGAACGCTGCTACCTCTCTCAGAAGACCCTGCGATACACACGACAACCGGAGTATTGATGGCTCTGTTATCCAATCGAGAGCGAGCGCAAGATTGCGGTAACTAATGCTTGCCGTAAACATGGCGAGCGCATGCATTGTCACGCTCTATAAATTGGCTGGTCTGGGTTGATAAAGAGTGCATGTGGAGCGTAACTTCCAGGCCAGAACATCTGCTGCGGGTTTGTGAGGTTTTCAAAGCGTTTTGGCTGTAAAAAGCTCCATGTTTGTTCCGAGCAAATTTTTTTCTTGCTCAGAGGCTGATCTACTGAAGCTCTTAGATGCATTTAATTTAAGCACCAACCTTGTGGAGTCGCAGCCGCAGCTGCTTTGAAGATGCAAAAACAAGTTATAAGTGGAAAGCAGCTGGTTTTGGGAGAATATGATGAGAGATTTAGTATCTTGGCAAGTCTGGGGTATTTAGATCTCTTTTAAAACTCTAGAGGAGACACAAATGAGAACATACTTTCTCAAGAGGTTGCATTAGTATTCTCATTTCTGTGGTATGAAGGTCCTATTTTCTGTCCTATATGAAAAATGCTCCTATTGTATTTCTCTGCAGTCCAAGAAAACCATGTTCGTCTCAGCATCATCAGTATAGTTGGCCAAGACGGTCAAAATCATGCATTTCACTAGCTTAATAATTAATGAATGTTTTCTAGTGTTAATTCGCTGTTGAAATGTTTGCTGTGTAGTTGTTATTGCAACGTAGGCTCATTGGAAAAACCTTTACTTACAATTCACTGCTGAAATGAAAACTCAGCACAATCCTAACCCTTACCCTAACCCTAACAAAACAAAGGCTTATCTTTGCATGGTTCCTTGCACAATACTGTTATGACCTCAAAAGACCTTTAGCATAGTGCATGATTGGTAAACGAATACATTTTGATGTTCGCATCCCTTAACCAGCTCCATATGTGTGGCTCTTCTGTCAAAGTAAACTTGCTTGGTAGTCCAGCTGATCCAGCATTGCTCTTGTGATGCGAGTCCAGATAAAAGAGCTCAAAGACTCAGAGAAGCTAGATAAAGCGGCATGTTTCTTCAGCCAGTGTGTTTTTATCTCACATTTGCTTTCGTTGACACTATCTATTAGGTTTAGTGTAGGAGGTTATTTTCAATTGTGATAGCGCATTAACCTTTCAGTGCCGCTCAGGGATATTTCATTTCTGAACTGCTGCTATTAACAACTAACTTATAATAGTTTCAAATAAAGCTGAACGGGCTTTTAGCACCGTGCTTTTCAGCGTTGTGAAATGTGCAAGAAACAATGTAATATAGGGCCCAAAAATAAATGGTGTTAAAAATAATGGTTTTATTTACTAAAATAAATCAGGGTCCATAGAGTTGAGGGAACTGCCATTAATATGCTTTGACTTGTCAGATTTTTCAGGGAACAATTTGTTTGAAAAATGTTTGACAAGTTTATTTTACGCTGTATATCTGGCCTGATCATCACTGTGTTTCAGCTGAATCCCTCATCCCGTTTCAGTCAATACACTGAATTTAAAGGTGAAGGACATCAGCGCGCCAGTGTTGTACAAAGAGATTTAGCTGGAAAATATATTTTGTGTGCAACTTAATATTACTCCACAATGTCTCACTTCTGGTAGTGCGTTAAGACTAGAAGAGTACACTCGCATTTATACAAATAAACGAAATAAATACAAGAAATATACTTTCTTTTGACCAATGGAATTTGGAAGTAGAAGTATTGCCTCTTTTATAGCAACCAGAAAAATCTATATTCACCACATTAACTTTTCCACGCCTGGAAGTCAAAACTGAATCTCTTGCTTTACTTATTATTTGATCAGACTACTAGAAGAAGGTTAGACATTTTGCATGAAATTAGATACAATGCATAACTATTATTCACATTAAACTGGATGCAACATGCGACAGGCAAGTAAAACCTACACTAGTCGCTTGTATACCTGTATTTTGAACGGCTAAAGGCAATGTGTGCAGTAGCCTGTGTTTCTTCCCCTGTGTTGTTCTATTAGTGTGTGTGGCTATCGACATCATATAGGTGCGTTTTCACCAATCGCCTGTGCAAATCAAGAATGCATGGGGTCCCTCAGACGGAAAGACTATAAGAGATGAATAATTGAGAGCCTGATGCCGGAATGAAGGCGCACATTAAACATCGGCCCACTGGAATCGACTGGTCCTGACGTGCCGTAAGCTACAGGCCTAATGTAAATAATTAGTTCTTTCCCCCAACGCTCCGATAATGAGTCCTATAAAATGGGCAATGGCCTTCATGTGTATTTAAGACTGGCTATAAAATCAGCATGAAAGAGGCAACGGGGCCCTACTTTAACTCATGGGGGAGAAAGTGTGGTGTGATGCTTTGAAACTGTTATTCATAATTTACAGTACTTAAGCTACAGACAAGATGCTCACCAGAAAAGTAGTTACACTACAAAATGCGAGCTAACTTTATTAAAGCTATTTAAGGGCAGCATATCTTTTTTTATGATTAAAGTATTAATCTGGCATAATCAGCATCTCAGTTACGGGGACACAGAGAGAGCCGAGGCTTGGATCCAGGGCAGCAAACTTCATTTTTTTACAAAACAACTTCTATAGAGCAAAGCTTTCATGAAGAACTCAGATGTACAGAGCATCATAAAACAGACAACAACCGTGACCTCAACAGGGGGTATAAATACACAGAACTAATTAATTAACGAGGGACAGGTGAACACAATAGGTCACACTAGGAAACTATTGGACTGTGTCCGAAATCGCTCCCTATTCCCTTAAATAGGGCACTATATGAGGGAACAGCCATTTGTAGTGGCTGAACTCACCTTAGCTAGTGGTTTGTATGCATTTAGAGAGTTTTAAGCTTTGTTAAAACAGTAATTGAAGTCATGCTTACCCGAAATGAGAAGTGATGTGCTCGTCTGCAATGCAGAAGTTTATAGTTTTTATTAATCATAACATAATGTCTCTCTTTATATTAATCAGACTGCATCACACTGCACTGCACAATGTTGCACGTTTGGAGCTTGATAGACGTGACCGCTTGCCTGTTCCTTCAAAAAACTCTAATTTTGAAGAAATATATGAGCGTACAGGTTTGGAAAGCCATTGATGTGTCATTAAATAATGACAGAATTATCATTTGTTTGAGGGTTTAACAATGCAATGCATTATGCCTTCCGTCAAAGTTTGATAGTTGGGGATTGAAAGTTTTTCTTCTGTTAAAAGTTGACCGTTCTTCCGTGTGTCAGCAGAACTTATAACGAGGCAAATTGGCTCAAGCTTGCTCAGCACGTTTATGCTCAGACTATTTGCATAAATCTCACTGTATCGACAAGAGAACGGTTTTAATTTTAAAAGCATCGCTCAACTCGCCTCATAAGACATCCAAGCTTTCATAAAGAAGTCTTATGAGAACATTAAATAAGGCAATGCTAACAAGTTACCGTTTCATAAAAGAACACGAGCCATTAGAGCGACGTCAAACTTGTCAGATAGAAACAAAGCTGCGGGTCAGACCCGTGTGTGTTAGTTCGGCTGAAAGTGTGTAGGAAAGTGCCTGAAGACTAGCGCCCGCGACAGAAGCTAATTAACGCCGTGAGGGTGAGAATAAACGCCGCTCCGTCCACACTTTCAAAAGGAGCTGTCAGCGGCCTTTCATTTACAACATTACAATAATTTAAAGTAATTGTGAACATCATTAGCGGAGGAGCTCAACAACGGGGCCTTTTTGGGGTTTAATTGTTCTTTTGGTGTTGGAAAGGTCATCCTTAGACTCAACTCAACTTAACTTCACGCTTTCACCAAGAAAGGAGTTATGAATATGTCAGATTACAGTGATTAAAGCGTTTAGGAAGGACGAGTTGCAGATAATGGCTAGCCAAGCATATTCAGTCACTTCTGTTTGGATAAGAGGCCATTCAATTTAGTGAGAAAGAGAAATGGGTTTTCTGCTTAGACGTGGTTTGGTGACGACCTTGAGGTTTTTGCACATTTATGGTTTTCACAAAAAAAAACAAAAACAGGCACTTGTAACCTAACCAGCTTCAACATACGCTCATCTTTTTGGGGATTTTGTGCAAAAATATCAAAGAAATTACTTCTGTCACTGTACAACTGGCAGAAAAGCATGCATTTATCTCGTGCTCCACAAATCTTTTTTACTCCGAGTGTCTCTGATCTTCCGATGAACAGAATGAAACGCAACAACCTTAAATAACCTTCAAGAAGCTCCAGACGAAACTTCTTGTTGTCGGACGAGTGCCTAGTCATGCGATCCCTCTAATGGAGTAATGCCATGTTTGAAGAGGTGCGTCTCTTTGAATATTACACAGCTTTTGAAACGTGCGGCCTCTCGTATTAGTGCCTTGCATCACGCTGAGAGGAACATTCGTTTTCGCACGGTGTCCTTTTGTAGTTATTCTTCAAGTACCAGTGGACTAAGGCGTGATGTTTTGCATGAAAAAGGTTGCAGGAAGACGCACGATGATTAAGAATTAGATGCAAAGAGTCTTTAATTAATGGCATCCACAGATGATATAAACTCAGGAAAGAAAACACAACCATATAGTAGCTATAAACAAGACCAAGGACTTAAATACACGGAACAAACAAAGGGAACTAATAAGGACACAGCCGAACAGAGTGACTTATTAAATGAGAGAAACTGATGAGTGCAAACTTAAAGTCCATGAAAATGAAACTGACTCAACATAATCGTGACATTTGTCATTTTTACCATGAGCACAATAGCAGTAGCCTGCTGAAAACCTAATCATTATAACAAAAATATACTTTTTTCCATTGTAAATTATAGATCATAAAATTTGCATATTGTGATATTGCATATTGTGAGGTTACTTTCATGATAATTAAACATGCTTGTTCTGTGCTAATTAATACTGATTATAATTTAAAAAAAAATGTAAATATACAAAAATTGTATTACACCAGTAATGAATTTCTTTCCTATATATATATATATATATATATAGGAAAGAAATTCCTATATATATATTCCTATATATATATATATATATATATATATATATATATATATATATATATATGCATGGTGACATTATAATGATTAAGCACATTTAAAGTCACACCAAAAATCTCTTATGGAAATTGAGAAAAAAAACAGTAAAGAAATTAATTTAACATGCTTGTTCTCTGCTAATTAATACTGATTATAATTTTTTAAAAAATGTAAATATACAAAAATTGTATTACATTATTAATGAAATATATATACATATTATATTAAATTTTCTTAGAAGAAATCTGCTTACACTTTCCCCCCTGTTGTTTTAAAGGGTAACTGTGACCCAGCATCACCCCGAGCCGAGGGGATTATTGATAGTCATTTATGAAGAGGTGTGAGACTGCTATATATTTAAAGGCATTAATTGAGCATCTTTCTGCGAGCAGTCTGATGGATGCTGTAGCCCGTGGCCACATCCAGCACCATCCTGAATAATTCATCCACTGCCTTTCCACTTTATTTGCTGAAGGTCCCAGTGCTACGCAGTTCTCCACCTCCTACCTTGTTCTCTTTGAGCTGAGCTAATTATTCAGCGTTTCTGAGTGTTGCAGGGAGGAGAAAAACAGGCCTTTTGAATCAGTGACACTGAGAGCTTAATTAAAAGTAAGCATGAATGTGTGTGTGTGTGTGTGTGTGTGTGTGTGTGTGTGTCGAACCTGAATGCCATTGTTGGGTTAATGTCAGTACAGAGCGACCTAAACTTAAACACTCTTTTTTAATCTTATGTCATGTGCAATTTGTCAATATATATATACAATTTGTATCATTTTAAGGAATATCAACAGCCATGAAACATGCACAAGCACACTAATTATTTATTTATTTATATGAGAGAGAGAGAGAGAGAGAGAGAGAGAGAGAGAGAGACGTGAAAAGAGCAAAAGAAAGAAATAATTAAGTAAATATTAAGTTTGCCAATAAAATGAAAAGATTCTCAAATTAATTACATGATTTGCTGGTTAATGAAAATTCATCAATATCAATATTTACTGATAAAGAAAGAAAGATTATATATATATATAGATATATATGGATGGATGGATGGAGAGATAGATATAGATAGATGGATAGAAATATTTTTTTTAACCTTTTTTATCTGAATTGCATGAGATATCAGAGAAGATAGCTTGAATTATATTGACTTTTCTGGCATTCCATTTATTTTTCTGTCGTTTAACTTGTTTGCTCGGCTCCCATTGTAAAGTACATTACTGTAAATGTGTTTTCTGCTCTTTAATTACAAACCAAGTGACTGAAATGATATACAGCTAAATATGTGTCTGTTTGCTTCTTCATCTGTTGTTGTGTGTCAGATCCACACAGACTGATACAGAGAGAGGAGTCTTCAAGGCCCGCGGCTTCAACGCTCCATTGACGTCTGAGTCTAGTCGGTGTAGAGATTATCTCCGTCTGCGTGATACGGTGAGCGATTGCCTGATCTCTATTGTTATTAATTCAACAGCTGCATTTAAATTTTCCTACGCTGACAGTGTGAAAGTTATGGCTGTAATACATCAGGACAGAAATGATTGAATGCTCCACTTGCGTATGATATTACGTACGGCGGAGAGACGACTTCAGATCGCTCACGGCCTCTGGCTGAATGACATAAAACTAAACCAATGACTGATCAGTTTAATCTGCACACATTTTAATATTTTCATCATGATACAGTGGAAACTGAAACTTGTTTAGCATGGACAGAGTACAGTACGTGCATTTAAAATTATTGCAGTTATGCAAAACAATATATAATTATAGTAGTAAACAATTTGGAATCAAAGTAAAAAAAAGAAATGAAAAAGAAATGAATACTTCTATATTAAATGGATCAGTAAAGGCATTTCAAATGTTACTGAGTGCTATTCTTTTGAACGTTCTATTCATCAGAGAATCCTGAAAAATCAAATGTTTTCAACATTGATAATAATAATCAGAAATGATCATTTTCTTGATCATCAAATCATCATATTAGAATGATTTCTGAAGGATCATGTGACACTGAAGACTGGAGTAATGATGCTGAAAATTCAGCTTTGATCACAGGAATAAATTACAGTTTAAATTATAACTTTATGTCAATGGTCCACTTTAGACATTCTACTAACTCTAAGTAACTTTGCAAGTACAGTACCTATGAAGAGTTCAGATGCAAAAGCCTCGAAGTGCCACCTGAAATTTTCTTCTAGAATGATCATTTTTATCAAGCTAGTTTATTTAAGTTCAGTAATTTCACATAAATGACAATTAATAGGTCATTTTCATTGCCATTAAAGTGAAATATCTGAATTTAAATAGACGAGCTTGATAAAAATGATCATTCTAGAAGAAAATTTCAGATGGCACTTTGAGGCTTTTGCATCTGAACTCTTCATATCTCCTAACCCTAACCTAATACTCTAATGAGAGTTATTTTTATTCAGAGATGTTGTCTTGCGAGACGAACGCCGCTTGTCTTCTGCGAGTGACAGGACGGTTGTGTTGTCGAACAGAGACAGAATGAAGCACCAGTGGTTTATTAGAGCTGCCAGTGCGCAAGAATAAATGGCATTACTGTGAACTGAAAAGCACAGAATTGCAGTATTGCGTATCATAGACTTCAGCCCACGTTGAGACTCTCTCTCTCTCTCTCTCTCTCTCTCTCTCTCTCTGAGTGTGTGTGTGTGTTTGGAGAAGAGGAAATCAGAGCAGACGAGAGAGGTGTTATGGTATTTGTCTTGGCCTGCTGTGCTGCGTAAGGCAGTTTTCTCTCCGGACTAAATGAAGACAAAGATTCATTCAGTCTGTCAACAATCAAAGCATTCACTCTCCCTAAGCCGGTGTCCACTCAGAGCTCTAACTAGTGCACTTCACTTCATCACTGAACATTTTCCCCTATAGAGAGCACAGCAGTCGTGTTGTGGGAGAAGAAAAATCCCATTCATTTCCTCCATAGAGAAATTGATTTTTATCAGTAACATATAAACCTTTCAAAACCATGAGCTTTGAGGTTTAGATCTTTTCAGCTTCGTTTGTAAAAAATCATGTTTAATACTATAGCTGTATTCTCACTGGAAAACAGCCGTAAATCGCGGCCGGGCACTCCTATAAAAAGTGGATGATAAAATGCAAATTATTTAATATATGCATATACATTATCTAAATATTTTTCAACATAAAATATATTGGTTTTTATACTTTATACATAAACAATGAGTATAGGGCAATAGTTTTATATTATGCTGTCCTTTTTGATTTACATAATTTGCAATGCTTTATAGGAGTTTTTTTATCTCCTTATAAAATGCATTCATTACTCTACCTTTATCATTTATAGGTTTTTATTATAAAAGGTTTTCATTCAGGTGTCATACCTTTTTTCCATTTAAATCAAAGTTTATTGTATTATTAAATAGGATATTTAATTTGAAAGCCATTTGATTCATGGCTCCGAACTTGGCCTTGAATATTCGTGTAAAGATTATTGAAAATGCCCAGGAATAGGTGGGAAAGAATTGGAGTAAATACATTTATTGCAATGCAAAATAAATATAATATAATAATATTTTAATTTTATTATAATTTAATTTAATGTAATTTAATGAAAATTATTTTTGTCAGCTTTTATTTTGTCAGCTTTTATTTTTATTTTATTCTACAAATGTACTACAACTACAGCTGCAGTTCTCTTTAATGATCTGGAATTATTAATAATATAATATAATATAATATAATATAATATAATATAATATAATATAATATAATATAATTTTTTATTTAATTTAACTGATTGTAAAATGTACAGTAACCAGCCAATTAACCATTTTTTTAATGTTTTTTTTCTTTTTTTTGGTCAGCTTTTATTTTGTTTTGCAGGGAATCAGAGGTCCGATGGTTTGAAACTGAGAAGAAACGTTACACTGAAGTTGTAGTATAAGAGAAGATTTGAGGAGATCAGTTGGAGTCATGTATATATGTATTTTGCTCAGATGTAAACATTTGTCCCGCTGTATTGCAGTGTGTGCAGGTTGAGCGGGAGCATGATAAATATCACTGTACGGGTTGCATTTAGCGATGGCACAGCACGCGGCAACTTGCAGGAGACAATACGGCCATTTATCAAAGATAATGGGTCATAGTTTACTTCCTGACACGCCATATACATCATGAAGTCTGACACAGGCCTGCTACAGCTACTACTGCAGATTATGTGATGTCAAGCGCTGTTTCAGAAGCCCCGTGTTTTGGTTTTGTTTCAACACCGTAATGCATAAAGAGGGTTCGTGAGGGACTTTTCAGTGCTCATATGATTTGCAATGTCTAAAGAATTTAGTCTAAAATCTGACTTGCATTTTGAAATATATCAGAGCATTTTTCAATGCATTCTCAGCATTGCCACAAGAGGCACTATAGCAGCATTAGTGTAAAATGTCTTGTAAAGTCTTGTTAAAATGCTGACATGTTTTTGCTAGTTGTCTAAATGCATGCAACGCTAGTGTGAAGTATTCTGACCTTAATGCCAATGTAGTAGAGCCGATTTTCAGTTCACCTCCCAGGTGTCCATATTTGATTCTCGTCCTTCATCTTCTTTCTAAATGAAGATGCTTAATTACTGCCTAATTAGTCTGTGGCTTCCCGCTGATGGTGGAGAGACAGACATAGAGAGATGACCTTTAGCCCTGCACAGATCCCCGTAGGTCATAATGACTTCAGTGCTTATGAGTCCAGCACACAAACATCTTCATAATGACTGAGGGACGTGGATTCATCAGCATTCATATTCCTGCTGCCGCGTTTGCCAATTTTAGATATCAATTTGGAAAGATTATCAACCCGCTCTCATGTTGAACTCAATTGTGAGGGTGACTCATAAACAATGTTGCTAAACGCTTAAAAGACAAAAAATAATATATATATATATATATATATATATATATATATATATATATATATATAGCCTATATATATTGTTATATTATACTCAGTGTTTAGTCAAACTAAAACCTTTAAAACCTTTTTTGTTATCTAAAATAAAGCTTAATTGATATATTTATATTTCAGCTTAATTGAAACAATGTTGAAATATAAATTAATATACATAATAAAGTATGAATTCTAGATGAAAAACTAATACTGAAATAAAATGCCAAAACTTTACAATAAGGTAACATTTGTTAACGCAAATTAATGTATTAACTAACATTAACTAACAATGAGAAATATTTTTATTTTTTTATTTTCTTTATTTTACAGTATTTGTTAATCATTGTCAATTTTAGTTACTAAAAACACAACTGTTCATTGTTAATTCATGTTAGTCCCATAGACTGGAAAAATATATATTAGTCCATAAACCATATTAACAGATACAACTTTTGATTTTAATAACGTATTAGTAAATGTTGAAATTAACTTTAACATAATCTTATTAATTAAGATTAATAAATGCTTTAGAAGTATTGATTGTGATTTCTTATTAACTATTTTAACTTATTAACAACCAATGTTAGCAAATGGAACCTTATTGTAAAGTGTTAAAAATAAAGCAAAATAGATATGTTTAAAAACAAACAAAATGTTTAAAATTAAAATTAAACTAAAACTATGAAAAGAAAAGGTCATTCAAAATATTAATAAATTCCGTAAACAATACTAAAATTGGTTTATTTCTTATTGTGCCTCTTTAATTACCTTTTCTTAATTTGTAAGTGTTGAAATGTTTTTTTTAAGTGTCCCTCTTTAATGCATTTATAATATAATATAATATAATATTGCTAATATGATATCTCATACAAATTGTGACGAGTACAGCATGAGACTGTTGGATTACAGTATAAATGTGTCTTGTACTGCTGGATCTGCTATTAAAGCAGCATTATTGGCTAAACGAATACATTATGCATTACATTCGGTGACATCGATAGAAGAGTGTGATAACATGATAGAGAGTCAATGCCGTCCAGAATCATAAAGGATTCAATTCTCTCCTCTTTTCTAAGGGAGTCATTGTAAGTGCGGATCATTTATTGGGATTGTAGGTAATGGATGTGAGACATTGCTGTGTTCAGAAGAGCCACTGCATTTCTGCTGTATGCAAACTGTGCACATAATGCTTTAAATACCTGCTACATTTATTAGACAATAGGTTGCACTTTATTTAGTATGTGCACTTTCAATGTACTTTGTGTATTTATTACCAAGAAAGTACTGAGCAATATAATAGAGTAATATTAAGAACCTAGTTATTACCCAGTTATTGTAGTTACTACAATAAGTATATAGTATGTACATGTGAAACAGGACTGTAAAATAAAGTGCTACTGGAAAATACAGTATAAAATTGATTTGAACCTTTGATTTGACCTTCCATTTCCAGTGGAACTACAATTTTGTGATTTTTAAAAATCAAAATTCCCAAGCAACCGCATAGCAACCGCTTCGTCCGAGAGACTTAAAGTCTTCAAACTTTGAGCTTTTAAAACTGATTCAAACTTAAAACCTTCAAACTTTTTCAGCTCACTTCTATCTCTCTATATGATATATCTAAACTATTTCACACCTAAATCTTTTACTGTTACTTTCTCAAGCCAACATCAGTGTTCACAAACTTTGTTCAACTAGTTGCAATTGTGATTAAAAAAAAATCTCATTCTTTACTTATTATTTGATCAAAAAGCCAAAAGTTTAGTTATTTTAATGCACAATTGAATGAAAAATGCTAAATAAGTTATTATTATTATACTATTAATATGAATGAATTTATTTACTAGATAGCATTTGTTGAATTGAGCATGCAACGCAATGAGGTCATGTGACAGGTTAGAAAAGTTTATCTAAATGTTTATTGCATAATGTGCACACACTGCTGTAAGAAAATAATGAGAAGCATTATGAGGGGTCATACAAGCCAAAATCCATTATTCTACTCTCACACACATACATTCTCCTTTCACATGCAAACATTTCTACTGTCACACACACACATACATTCTCCTTTCACATGCATACATTTCTACTGTCACACACACACATACATTCTCTTTTCACATGCAAACATTTCTACTGTCACACACACACATACATTCTCTTTTCACATGCATACATTTCTACTCTCACACACACACACACACACACACACACACACACACACACACACACACACACACACACACATACATTCTCCTTTCACATGCAAACATTTCTACTGTCACACACACACACACATACATACATTCTCTTTTCACATGCAAACAGTCACACACACACACACACACACACACACACACACACACACACACACACACACACACACACACACACACACATACATTCTCTTTTCACATGCAAACATTTCTACTGTCACACACACATACATTCTCTTTTCACATGCAAACATTTCTACTGTCACACACACATACATTCTCTTTTCACATGCAAACATTTCTACTGTCACACACACACATACATTCTCTTTTCACATGCATACATTTCTACTGTCACACACACACACACACACACACACACATTCTCTTTTCACATGCAAACATTTCTACTGTCACACACACACATACATTCTCTTTTCACATGCATACATTTCTACTGTCACACACACACATACATTCTCTTTTCACATGCATACATTTCTACTGTCACACACACATACATTTCTACTCGTACACACACATACATTCTCCTTTCACATATATTTATTTTGTTTGGTATCCATCACTTCCTCTTTAAACAGGAAGTCACACTCAGACCCAGAAATACATATGCAAGACTTGCTCAGCTCTTCATCACAACTTTACAATGATGCTATTCAAAGTAATCCTGTTTTCTTTCCAAGTACAGTTTTTACTTTTGGGAGTAAGTAGCAATGAGTGAAAATGTATGAGTGTGACAGTAGAAATGTATGTAAAATGAGAGTGTGAGAGTAGAAGAATGAATTTTGGCTTGTTTGGCCCTTCATAAAGCACACAGAAGTTTTCTTCTAATCTTATGCTATTGTTTCTGCCTGTGAAGAGCGGGTAAACTGAGAATATTCCCGACACGCATGCAGCTGACAATAAATGTTTGATTCTCAATCCAGTGCATTTGATGCAACATCCAGCAGAGAGCTCAGGGCTTCATTTCCAGCAAATGATTGTAACTCGCACTTCACAGTTCGACACTCCCATTTTTTCTCCTCGACATCATTGACATCTTCAATCATGGTAAAGGAGAGCTGTGACCGACGCAGTCACAGTGAGGTGACATTTGTGTGCAGTTTTGAAAAGCATTGACTGCCGGCTGCTTCAACAGAATACAGAACAGCTCACAACCAGAGACAACATTGACTGTAATTATTAGTTTGGTTATTCGGCCAAACGAAAACAACATTGAATAATCATTATTTATTTGACATAATGTCTGTGATTTTTTCACACCGCCTAATTAAAAACGAACGCCTCTGTGTTTTACTGCTAAAGGGAGATGAAAATGAAAGCCTGTTATCATTTACTCACACTCCTGTTGTTCCAAACCTGTGTGACTTTGTACCGTAACACAAAAGATAATGATTATCAGGAAGCCCAAATTAGTATTTTTTCCAAGTGACCAGGGGCATTTTCAAACCTTCAAGAGCCAAACTTGAATATGTGGAATGGGGAATGAGATTTGTAATTTGGACTATACTTTTATGGAACTTTGTTGTGTTTTCGGCATCAAAGAATTGCAATGCATTGGTGAGTCAGTGTTGTCCCACACTTAAACCAATGCATCACGAATCTGTCTCAAATTATTATGGATGAATCAAGACAAACCATACACAGATGAGTGGCATTCGGTGCTCAGGCAAGGAGGACACATCTGTGGCGCATTTACACAACAACAGCTGCGTTTACATCGTACAGTAATACAAAATACAGTATAAAATTGATTTGAACCTTTGATTTGACCTTCCATTTCCAGTGGAACTACAATTTTGTGATTTTTAAAAATCTTTTTCTTTACTTATTATTTGATCAAAATGCCAAAAGTTTAGTCATTTTAATGCACAATTGAAAGAAAAAATGCAGCAACCAATCAAAATTCCCAAGCAACCGCATAGCAACCGCTTCGTCCGAGAGACTTAGTCTTCAAACTTTGAGCTTTTAAAACTGATTCAAACTTAAAACCTTCAAACTTTTTCAGCTTACTTCTATCTCTCTAAATTATATCTAAACTATTTCACACCTAAATCTTTTACTGTTAGTTTCTCAAGCCAACATCAGTGTTCACAAACTTTGCTCAAGTTGCAATTGTGATTTAAAAAAAATGTAATTCTTTACTTATTATTTGATCAAAAAGGCAAAATTTTTGTTATTTTAATGCACAATTGAATGAAAAATGCTAAATAAGTTATTATTATTATACTATTAATATGAATGAATTTATTTACTAGATAGCATTTGTTGAATTGAGCATGCAACGCAATGAGGTCATGTGACAGGTTAGAAAAGTTTATCTAAATGTTTATTGCATAATGTGCACACACTGCTGTGAGAAAATAATAAGAAGCATTATGAGGGGCCGTACAAGCCAAAATCCATTTTTCTACTCTCACACACATACATTCTCCTTTCACACACATACATTTCTACTCTCACAAACTCATACCTTCTCCTTTCACATACATTTCTACTGTGTATGGATGAATCAAGACAAAACATACACAGAAGAGTGGCCTTCGGTGTTCAGGCAAGGAGAAAACATCTGTGGCGCATATACACAACAACAGCTGCGTTTACATCGTATACTTACATGGGACCTTCAGATATGTTCAGATATAGCCAAGGGCAAAAAGACAGAATATGAATATGCTTTATGTTAGATCTTAGGGAAAAGTGACCATGAGTCCACGACCTGACATTCAAATGAAACAAATGTACACAGGAATCACGATTGCAGATCGAGATTTTAACATTTTACTTAGTAGATTTACAACTAAATTGAATCTAACGTTGAGGTGCTTGATGATTTCAAGTCCATCGTCACCGTCTGCTTTCAAGAGCTGCACGAATTTCATGTAAAACATCTTTGTTTGTGTTCCACGTAAGAAGAAATGTTGCACAGGTCTGGAACGACATGAGGGCGAGTAAATGATTCATTTTTTGGTGAATATTCCTGTAAGGGAGACAACTTACTGCAATATTCAGAAGACTAGAGCGATATAGTTGTAGTAAAACCCTCTCAGCAGAGTGTTCCTCTCAGTGCGTTTAGAATACTAATTGCAGCCAATTAAATGAGTTTAATATAACTGACAGCAGACGCATGCTAAATCTGTTCTTTGAAAATAAAAATGAACATTTTGATGGTAATTGGATTGGAAAGTTCACCCAGGTTTCCGTATTTACACCCGTATTGATTTGTCTGTGAAGATTTGTGACACATCATAGGATTTATATCACTTTATTTTACAGTGTTCTTGTTAGTAATAACTATAAATCATACATAACTACATGCAACTAACCCTAAACCAAACCCTAACCCTACATGTAGATAATTAATATTACTCAGTACTTGAATGTATAAATACAGTGTAACATAGACACCTTAGAATAAAGTGCAACCTTTATATCTTATGTAAACGTCATTGTGTCACCCATCATGTGTTGTGTTTAGGAAAGAAAGAAGAAAGAAGCCGTTACTGTGATCTGCATGTATTTGTTAGACACGTTGAAGATGCTAATATCAAATGATGTTGTACGCCATCATTTACTTTATATATATATACCACATTCGGTTTGTAAAGCTTCTATGTAGAGTCTGAAGTCACAAAGGTTGTTGGAAAAAAGGGTATTTGTTGCTATTGTGTCCTTGAGGAGGCCGAATGCTTTTCAGATACGTAAAAAGTTGTTGGGTAAAACATGTATACAGTGGCGTAGGTTTGATTTTGAAATTGGTGGGGACGGGGACATATATTTTAAGTTTTGATCGAAATTATTGCTAGGGATATATCAGTGTCACTGGATATTGGTAGGGACACGTCCCTAGCGTCCCTACTAAATTCTACGCCCCTGCATCTATATTAGTGGCAAGGCAAAGCAAAAATTTCTTTCCTTGTCCTTTAATCCTCCCTTATCGGGCTTGTGCTACTCTGACCAATGCCTGAACTTCGTATTTTGATTAGTCGCGACAGCTCTCAAATGTACTATTCACTTTCTGTGTCTATATTTGTGTGTTCATACTATGTCACAGCACACTATATATGTTGCTGGGTAAAGATGATTAAACCTTTTATGTGGACTTTCTGATGTAAAACCTTTGTTTTTTACTTTTTAAAGATAAAATAAGAGGCTTTTAGACATCCACAACATCCAGAAACTCTTCATATCTAGAGACCAGAATGTCACAGAGAGGCTTGAAGATTGACTAGTATGTAACTACCTACTATTTTTTGTACTTTAACTTTGCAGATTTATTCTCAACATGCAGAACCCTGTTATGTTGCTTGTCATTCAAACTGTATTATCCTGGGTTGTGAATGCCCTTATGAATGGCATGAATCAAATTAAATTGCATTCATTGGGAATTCCACGATCCCTTCCCTTCAGTCTTATTATCAGAGTCTTGTGGAAAATTGGAGAGTGAAACAAAATTAAATCTTTGTATTAAATCAGCTGCTTTGCACGCCACTCAATCGATATACGCTCCTCTCTATCTGTTCCAGATGAATGCACAGGCTAGTGGCAAACTATTAGGTTATTACAAAAGCAAAATTAATTTTCTTCAAAAATATGAGTCTTGCTATGAAGAATTAAAAGCTAAAAAGGAGTGTGCGCTCTTGAATTCGCCATCACGGCACATGTGAGAGACATGGACGCGTTTCACATATGCAGTGAATGTCAGTCACTATTAATTAACAGCACTGCGTTTTTACTTTGAAATGTGCAGTGCTCGCTTTTAATTAATTTAATTAATTTCTGTTTTTCTGTCCCCAGATTTAAAGTCCCCCTGTGGTGTAAATCCAGCTTTTAATGTTGTTTTATATGTCTATGTGGTGTTTTTAATATGCTTTAAGACAAACCATGTGTAAATTCATAAGTCGACAGCATTGCTGAGTATTTCCTGCTTAAAACTGCAGTGAACCAAAGACAGTCTCAAAAACACGCTTTGAAATCGCTGGTGTTTCTGACGTCACAAACTACCTTGTAACTAATCAGATCAACGTGTGATCGTCAACCAGTGGATCTCTGAGCTGAGTGAGTGAGTGGAGGCGGGGCTCATTTGCATAATCATAGAACCGCGTATACTAAATGAGGCAAGGGTGTCGAATTACATTCAAGATATTTTAAGACATGAAGAATTTTCAAAGATAAAACTTTTACATATGTCATTTTGGTGATCAAAGATGAGTTTTGAGGGATAAAATGATTGACTGATGAAATTATTACATTTTATTTTGCAGCCAGTGTCGTCTAGCAACTCTACGTTGGCTTTCTCCATTAGGTCATCTGATGGAGTTTTTCGGTTCCTTGCCACTGTTGCCTTTGGCTTGCTCAGTTGGGGATATTTGGGGATATTTTATTTAATTTAATTAATCAATCAACAATACTATTGCTCAGCATTACCAAACATGGACGTTTTCCACTAGAAACAAACATTGATGAATTATTTTAATTTAATACTGTGAAGCTGCTTTGATACAACCTGTGTTGTGAAAAGCGCTATATAAATAACCTTGACTTGACTTGGCTTTCGAGCTGGAAAAACCAAACTCTAGTCAGGCCAATCACAGCGTGTATAGAGTCGGTGGGCGGGCTTAACATAAAGACGGCAGAGTTGTGACAGTTCCGTATGAATATGCTGATTTCACGCAGCCGTTATTTTGAAATCGAAAGCGAGGCTCCGGTGGGAAGAAAACCGGAAGTGTCGCCTTTAATCATAGGAGAGTCGTGAATGCGATGGCGTATTGTTGTGTTTAATGATGTTTTGTCAATTCTAAAACTGTACATACATTTCTTTCATACTTTAGACTATATACAGTGAAATTCATTTATAAATAAAATATATTTTTTTATATTATTCAGAAAGTAAAAAAAGAAGCAGGAATGAACTATATAAATATCCTATATTGGATATTAACATCCAAGAGTGTAAATCGCGGCAGCAGCTTCAGGTTGGTAGTCCAAAGCCATTGTTGTTTATCTTTACTTCCGGGGTTTTTCCCACCGGAGCCTCACTTTCGATTTCAAAATGGCGGCTGCGTGAAATCAGCGTATTCCCTGCTACTTGAAAACAAAGAAGAGCTGCTTATGGTGAACAGCGGCCTAAACTTGGAGTTTAGCTTTTCTTTGAGAAAAGAACAAAGAACGGCACTGAAGTCATTCTTAAAACAGGAAGATGTGTTCTGAGTTTTGCCGACCGGATACGGCAAAAGTTTAATCTATCAACCATCTCCACTGGTGGGAAACCGCTCTGGGCCCGGTTCCCCAAAATGTTCTTATCGCTAAGTAGTTCTTAACCTATTCCTTAACCTCTCTCTTAACGTTATGGCATGATTCCCAACACGTTCTTACGCTAAGTATATCTTTTGTAAGTCACACTTTCGTAAGGTTGTTCTGGACCGCTCTTAGCTTTACCTTATCACTGTTGCAGGTCTACACGGATATAATTCTGAAGTTTTGATACACCCAGACAGTGTTCAGTTAGGTGAATTCAAGTGTTTTCATGCAAAGAATAAAATTGTCATTACACTGATTGTTGTTAGATTTTTAATTATATTATTATACAATATTATTAATTTAATTAAAAAGCGCTTTATAAGGCCAGTGAAAGCATAGGCTACTTTCAGTTAAGTCCTATTTGGACGCTAATATTGTTTCTCATGGACTTGTATGGTATTTTAAACATTTATAGGGGTGAGTCGGTGATTTTAGTGCCGTCCGAATCCATAATATCAGTGTTTTTTCTCACCCAACCCACGTAAAAATCCCTGGCCAAATTAATACCTACTGTTTTTTGACAAACAGGTCGTGTAGGAATTTAATTGCCGTCTGAATCCACATCTCTGAGTTTACAAGAAGAGATTTAAAATCCACTGTTTAAATCCTTTTTGATCACTGCCGAGCACCGAGATGTAGGCCTACACTTTTATTACTGAAATACTGAAAGTATTTACAAGAACAATATTTCATCGCAGCTCCACCTCAGCGAACAAAAATGGGAAAGAGAAAAAAGCACGTAGAAATGTGAAATGGTTATTATGGCAGCAATATATGATACAATTTAAAAATATGTAGGCTTGGCTATTATAGGCTAGTATAGTTTGGATTATTTTTTATAATATCCCATGAGTCCTAATAAATGCAATTTCGACTATTTCTGAAATGCTTCTTTTATAAAGAACACCGCTTTCTCACATAAACAGCCCCTGCACGAGAGAATGATTGATTCTCGAGCCATCGATATCAGCAGATTCAGCAGCATCGCCACGGACAGCACTGGGTAACGTCGCACGTAAGAAGGGATATCTTAAGCAGCTTCCTAAGGTATGGTTTGGGGAACACACTTAGGAACATAAACAGCTTTTGTAAGATATATCTTTCGAGTCTTCTTAGCGCGCTAAGAGTGAGCGTTATCGGAGAGCCGGGCCCAGGTTGGTTGCAGCGCTATCCTATTGCGTACAGAGAGAATCTGAAAGACAACCGTTTATCCCGGGCCTCGGATTGAGCCGTGCCAATGGTGTGTTCCCAGACCCAACATCTTGATGTGTGTCTGGCTTGTCAGGCTAATTGACTACAGGGGGACTTTAAAACCTCCTGAAATAAAAATGTAGAGTAAATCAGCATTGATGGGTTGGTTCTAAAACCTGAGCGACTCTCTCGATCTGTACGACGTTACAGAAAGTCGTACAGCAGGACTTCGTCGAAAATGCGGTTGCGAGTCCTGAAAATTCCCGGGTATGTGAGTTTGTTTTATTTTCGTACGGCCCCTTAGCCAGCATGTCTAATAATAAAAGAAAGTCTTTTAAAGGGGTCATTGGATGCTTTTCTGTCTCTTTAAATGTTAATGAGCAATTGCTCACCCCCATGTGACATCATATTGCTCAGAAAATCCAAACGGCCTGATTATTGAGAGTGTTTAGGCTTTTTAAGGATAAAAAAAAAGGACTGAATGTATTTTTTTCATTGAATGGTGGTGGTGTCCACACACTGCAAGATATTTTACTCTTTTGGGAAGAAGTCTCTTCTGCCCGCCAAGGCTGCATTTATTTAATAAAATATGATTATGTGAAACATGATTGCAATTATTATTGCTGGTTTTGTGGAAACCATGATACACTAATAAGTTGTATGATTTTTTTTCTTTAGAAAAAGACGAATACTTTCATTCAGGAAGGACAAAATGAAAGAAAGACAATTTTAATGATATTATTTCACAATTTGTACTGTATTTGTGATCAAATACATACAGCCTTGGTGAGCGGAAGATACTTTTTGAATGGTAGTGTATATGTAGTTTTTGTGGCACTTTCAATAAAACATTTTAAAAGCAAAAACTTTGTGAACAACCCATTAACCAGCATGTTTTTATAATAAAAGAAAGTCATTCAAAGTTAAAATAAACAGCTTTTATCTTTTTTTTTTTATATCTTTTTTGTTCATTGCTGGATGGATAAAACCATTTCATATTGACTAAATGACAAAGTAAAAAGTCATTCATGAGGATGAACTATTTCCTATACAGTTATTCTTCAAGGACGAGCCGATCCGCACACTGTAGTTGAGAAACCTTGAACGTCTCTGTTCTTTTCACAGAAACAGCTGTGTTGGACGCTTCAAAGCCCAATGCATGTACGACTGATTCTTTTCACTCTCATTCCCAGTACATGCATATAAATTAGAGCTTCATTCCTATATATCTTACAGAATGATCAATGAACAGCAGTTTTTTTTTCTGTTGAAAAGAGTAAACGGATCATACTTCACAAAAGAACGTCTCTCATGAATGCTGGGGATTAAAAGGAATTTACTAGTTCAACATATTCAACAACACATTTGTTGCATAATAATGTTTAACAATCCCAGAGCACATTCAGGCAGCGATTTCTCTTTCATGGCTCAGGAGACTCAATGCAGTTCTCAGTTTTCTTTTAATTATTGATATTATCGAAGACATTTCTCTTAAAATTACTAAAACAGATTCAATTGTCAATGTTAATGAGGGCAGTTTGAGCTCATTTGGGTCTTTTTTCTTGTTTGAGACGATAAAGAGATCTTATTTGTGATCTCCTTGTGCCCAGATCCCACAAATGCGAGAGTCCTTGATATGCATCTCATTTACTGCATTATTATTAAGCTTCTTTGTATGAACTGTCATTGTAATGATGAACCATTGATTCCACTGTTGACTTGAGTTGTCAGATTCATGGATTCATACTGAAGTGTGGACCAAGTGCTCAGAGCCGGCCCGAGGCATAAGCGAACTAAGCAGCTGCTTGGGGCCCCCAATCGAGTTTTTATTTTATTTTATTTTGTTACATATTAATTAACTTAAACAAGTGACATGAATTAATTAATGACTAATTCATGACAAGAAAATTCTGATTTGTAATCTGATTCGGATCTGATTCGAATTGTATTACTGACTATTTAAACAGAGCATTGTAATTTGTATATGTTAGGTCGACTATTTTATTATTATATTTTATTACGGCTATAATGAACAGGCTGCGATGTCAAGATTACAATGCTGGAATATGTTTGTGTGTGTGTGTGTGTGTGTGTGTGTGAGGCGCGGGCGCGATCGAACAGTGGAAACATAAAAACATACTACGTCATGTTCATACAAGACATCATTCAAACTGCAAAGTGATGCAAAACGTTGGAGGATATTTTGCAAATAATTTATTTAATATGTTTTGTGATAGTTTGTTTTCAGACCTTTCAAAGAGTAAGTAAAAGAGTAAAGAAAAAGTTACAACTTTTTATTTAAGTATCTATTTTTTTATTAAGTATTTAATTTGTATTAATATATAACCTCATTGTATTCATTTATAATGTAACATTATAGTGTGACATGCTGCGAGTGCTTCAGTGTCCTAAACCTCAGCTGTGCAATCAGACAATGACTATAGAGCAAGGACAGAAAAGCCTGTTTTTTATATACACTACCATTCAAACGTGTTCAAAAGTGTTTCTGAAAAAAAGTCTCTTCTGCTCACCAAGGCTGCATTTATTTGATATAAATACTGTAAAATATTAGTAATGTTGTGAAATATTGTTGCAAAGTTTTTAGGTATCATTTTCTTCTTAAAAACAATAGGAATACTTTCATTCAATGACAGTAAAGACATTTTTTTTAGTTAAAAATAGATTTCTGTTTCAAATAAATGCTGAATATGAAAAAATTTGCAGCAAACAAAAACTGTTTTTAACATTGATAATAATCATAAGTGTGTCTTGAGCAACAAATCATCATATTAGAATGATTTCTGAAGGATCATGTGACACTGAAGACTGGAGTAATGATGCTGAAAATTCAGCTTTGATCACAGGAATAAATTACACTTTACTATATATTCACATAGAAAACACTTATTATAAATTGTAATAATATAAAAAAAATTTTGCTTGGAGCCTTGGTGAGCAGAAGAGACGAAGTTGATAATGGAAATGTCAAACTGTTAGTCAAGGACTCTAGTTATAGACTTTTTTATTATTTAGAATATTTCTTGCATTTCTTGGTTTCATTTTTTTGTGTGTACTTGCTTGAAATATCAGTGACAAAAAATAAATAAATCATGGCTACGTTCAGAATTGCATGATGTCTTTTTCAGCATGCATAAAATATCCGAATTATAAAATGTGAAGAATCCCACAATACAATGTGACTTGATCTTTTATTTCCATAGTAACAAATGAATCAAAAGTAAATACAGCCACAAGTTTGAACAGCTTTTTCGACTTTTGATCTGTAAGTGTTTGTACTAGTGTATACTCTGTAGTATTCAATACGTATTATAAGCCACTATTGCATTGCATCTTGTGACTGCACACACACACACACACACACACACACACACACACACACACACACACACACACACACACACACACACACACACACACACACACACACACACACACACACACACACACACACCTACACACACACACACACACACACACACACACACACACACACACACACACACACACACACACACACACACTTTCTCTCTCTCTCTCTGTTTCCAATCTCATCAGAATGAGCAGCTACAGGATTTAATGCTCATACTTACATGAATTGATTCTGCTTGAAATTGACAGAAAATACTGAAAAAGCTACAGACGAAATGGCCTCATCCATCTTGAAGAAGAATGATATTGTAAGGCACAGATTAATTTTGTGATATAAATCAAATTTCTTAGTTAGTTGATTAATTGGCTTGTATGGTGCAATTTATCTGTGATCCAAAACAAAAAATAATTGACTTGAAAATGAAGAATTGGGAGCAAGATACTTGGTGCACGTTCAGACACCACATTTTCTCTTTTTGTTTCATTTTTGTTACTTTTGCAGACATCATAATATCATTTATTTATCACAATGTGTGAATGTCACTGCATCAGATAATAGAATATCGTAGCAAGTGTCATTTATTTTAAACAAAAACGGAGAGAACAAAGAATGCATAAGCACATTGTTCTAGCAAACATTTGCTCAGTTTGGAATTAGAAACAATTGCTAAAGTGTTCAAACGAAGACAAAAAATGTGTTTTTAGTTGCCAGATAACCTTGAAACCATTTAAAAATATCTTATTGCTCTTTGTTTGATATTTTGTTATCTAATGCAGGGATGTTCCCACATTTTTGGGTGTTCTCTTACGAGAGGTCTCTCGTATTGCGTAAGGTTAGCTTACGCATCGGGAAAGTCTTCTTTCTTCGAGATCTGAAGCCAAAAAATTATCCTTAATTTTGTATACATTGTCAACGCAGTGCAGCAGCCGACAGACCTAGGCAGGCTGTATAAGCGTGCTCATTGGCTGCTCGGCGGCAACTGCTTAAGCCTATCGGTGAGCGCTCTGAACGCGGCAACCAATGAGGGCGCTTCGCGCCCTCCACACCCTTCTAACCGTCAGAATGGGTGTGGCCAGCGTGTATATATTCAGCGCTCATAGGCTAAAATTCTGATTTTCTTGTCTTCAGCGACGCTCTTCGCATCGCTGGATCTTGAGAGCCGCCGCCGTTGAAACCAGCGACCAGCAAGCTTAGGACAGCGCCTGAGGAAGCCGGCCGTCTTCGCCGCCTTCAGCCATCCGTGCCTGCTACGCTATCCGGCGACATATCCTTTACATTATTGCTGTTTCTGTGTGTACTCTAAAAGAGCACGAGGCGTTTTTGTAAAAACGCCTCGTTTTTGCGGCTCGTGCCGCTCCCCGCTCAGCAACGGAGACCGCCACCTCTCTGCGCTCTCCGCCTGGGCCGCGGGCACGCCGCCACCGCACTCTCCGAGTGCGAAGAGCTTTCAATGTCGACCCTGCGGGCTCGACTTGAAGCTTTCGACCAAGCTGTCGCTCCGCCTGTCCCTGCCGGGCCGCGCAATAAGAAGCGCCGCTCGCAGCGACCACCGGAGACTGTTGTGACTGAGGAGCTCGCCTCGAGCTCTCTCTCGCCCTCTCCCTCCCGGCCGCTCAACCGCCGGCTCTGCCCGCGCCGCCGCCGCGTCAGGAGATGAGGCGAATGTGATAGATACCCGTACTCTCCCTCTGTTCGAGCCGTGCAATACGCCGCTTACAAGGGATGGCAGAAGCGGACGGTCTCGGAGCGAGTTTCCTCTCCCTCTGTTCGAGCCGCGCAAACTGAGCCGCTCACGAGGGATGGCAGAAGCGGACGGTCTCGGAGCGAGTTTCCTCTCCCTCTGTTCGAGCCGTGCAATACGCCGCTCACGAGGGATGGCAGGAGCGGACGGTCACGGAGCGAGTTTCCTCTCCCTCTGTTCGAGCCGCGCAAACTGCGCCGCTCACAAGGGATGGCAGGAGCGGACGGTCTGAGCTCTCTTTACGTTACAAGAAAGCTACTCCGTCCTCGCGCGTCACCGGTGAAAGGGGAACAGAGTGTTTTCGTCCCGCCGTGGCCTGGACTATAACCTCCATTCTCACACATTTCTCAGTCCCCTCTTAAGTTCAGGCGACTGGAATTGTTACTATTGCAGTATACGAGCCTGTTATAAATACACGCTCGCCTGCAAGCAAACGCTGTCACAAGACATGACACTAATGTATTCTCCCGTGTGGCTCAGTGGCGGGATCCTAGACTGTCAAGCTAGAGACCGGGGTTCGGTCCCCGCTCTCGCGGCAGTTAAAGTTTATGCTGTTCGCTTCTCCGAGCTCGCGGCCAGTTTTTCTTACATACAGAAAACAAGCCCGCTCTCTCCCTCGTTGGGCCGCGCAGATTGCGCCGTTCAAGGAATGACAAAGCGGACGGTCACGAGCAGCGTTCAGCGTGCGCGCCTCACTCACCGGCGAAAAGAGAAGAGAGTGTGTTAGTCTCGCTACGGCTGGACAACCGCCAATCCTCACACATTTCTCAGTCCCCTCTTAAGTTCAGGCGACTGGAAATATTACTATTGCAGTAAACGAGCCTGTTTTAAACACACGCTCGCCTGCAAACAAACGCCGACGCGACACATGAGGTCGCTTTTTATATGCTCGCGCTAACTGAAAGCTTATGTGTTTCCCCTGTGGCTCAGTGGCAGAATCATACGCTTTCATGCGAGAGATCCGCGTTCGATCCCAGCTCTCGGGGAAGATAAAATTTATGCTGCTTGCTTCTCCGAGCTCGCGGCCAGTCTTTCTTACTTACAGAAAGCGAACCCGCCTCTCGCACCACACCTTCTCAGGGTGCTCGAGTATTTTTGAGCTTCTAAACACGAGAGAAGAAAAGACGGTTAAATCCCGCAGCCCTGCGGCTGGACCACCGTCGAAGCTTAACGCTCTGTCAGTCCCCGTTGCCACGGCTACTGCAGCTGTTTACCCCGCAGTGAACGAGCCGGTATCTACCCGCTCGCCTGCGCGCATCCGCCGTTCTCACGGCAACCCAGAAAAATTTCAAAAGAGCATAATGTCTGGTTGCACGGCTGACGCCGTATGTGTTTCTAGTACAGTGAATGTGCCCACGTTTCTGTGTTCACCCCTGTACACAAGCACTATACATCCCGTGTCTCTCACAGAGCCCACTCTCATGAAGCAGGCAAAAGCCGCTTTAGTGTTAAAAGTAGGTCACGTGTCCACTTCTCCGTGCCCACACCTACTCACTGCCCGCTCTGTCACATGGCCTCGCACGACCGGTCATGTTTTAAATGTGAGTACTGTGCCCGCCCTCGAGCGCTCACACATACTAACTACATTTTCGCGCCTCACACTATATGTTCCCCGTCCAAAGCCACCGGGACACTGTGTGTAAAATGGCCAGCTATCGCTACGTGCGATCCGCCGTATCTAACCACCAAGAGCGCGCGCGCCGCGCCCGCGGCGCGCTCGCCCCTGAATGTAACTCCTGTGCCCGCCCTCGAGCGCTCACACATACTAACGAACATTTTCGCCCCCGACGCCGCCATCGCGCGTCGCGCCTCACACTTTATGTTCCCCGTCTAAAGCCACCGGGACACTGTGTGTAAAACGGCCAGCTATCGCTGCGTGCGATCCGCCGTATCTAAGCACCAAGAGCGCGCGCGCCGCGCCCGCCCCTCCGTTTCGAGCTCTCGAGCCCGCGATGCGCGGCGATCGGAGCCCGGAGGCCATTCTGCCCCTGGCTGCACACGCAAAAGCGTGGGAAACTATTCCAGGCGCATCAGAACGGGTGCTAAGCACAGTAAAACAGGGCTATACTCTGCTGTTCGCTCGCCGCCCTCCGCGCTTTCAAGCGCGTATCGAGACCAGAGTGAATGGGGAAGTAGCACATCTACTTCGAGCAGAAATAGCTACACTTCTGTGCAAAAGGGCTATAGAACCGGTTTCCCCTTCCATGAGCGAGTCGGGCTTTTACAGCCGTTATTTCCTCGTTCCCAAGAAGGACGGAGCTCTCAGACCAATTTTGGATCTGAGACGTTTGAACGAGGCTCTTATGAGAAGACCGTTCAAAATGCTCACAACCAGACAAATTCTCGCGCAAATTCGCCCGAGGGACTGGTTTATATCTCTCGATCTAAAAGACGCGTGCTTTTCAGATCCTGATAATACCCCGTCACAGGCCATTCTTGAGATTCGCCTTCGACGGTCCGGTATATCAGTACACGGCCCGCCTGTCGACACAGCGCGCGCGCTGCATTCGACGCCTGGCCGCGTCCCTTCGGCCGGGCAGCACCGTACCTCTCAAAACATTTCAGAGGTTACTAGGTTGTATGGCCTCAGCCGCAGCAGTGCTTCGGCTGGGTCTTTTATGAATGCGCCCGCTACAACGCTGGCTGAATGCCCGAGTGCCTCACAGAGCATGGGCTTCCGGCGGTATCCGCATCAGAGTGACTCAGAGCTGCGTTTCAGCTCTGAAGCCCTGGTTAGCGGCCGACTGGTACCAGCGGGGAGTGACAATGGGAGCTATCTCACACCGCAAAGTTATCTCGACGGACGCTTCCACCTCAGGCTGGGGCGCTCTGTTCGAGGGCAAACCGGCTTTTGGCCTGTGGTCAGACCGGGAAAAATGCCTCCACATAAACTGTTTGTAGATGATAGCGGTCGAGAACGCGCTCAGGCGCTTCCTCCCATTCATACGGGATCACCATGTGCTAGTCCGCTCGGACAACACGTCCGTGGTATCCTATGTGAACCGACAGGGCGGTGTCAGATCCAGGAATCTGTGCAGGCTGACAGAACGTCTTCTCGTGTGGGCTTACCGCTCGCTGCGCTCGCTGAGAGCCGCGCACGTGCCGGGCCACCTGAATGTCGGTCCAGACAGACTGTCCAGGGACAACATTCCCCCGGGAGAATGGTCTCTGCACCCCCAGACAGTCCAGTTTCTCTGGCGCCTATTCGGCAGAGCGGAAATCGACCTCTTTGTGTCGAAAGACAATGCTCAATGCCCGAAGTTTTATTCGAAGAGCGAGGACGCGCTGTCCCAGACATGGCCCAGCCTCCCGCTGTATGCTTTTCCTCCGATCTCCCTGTTGCCACAGGTCATTTCGAGGATCAGAGAAAAGCACCACTCAGTGCTGCTTATAGCCCCGCGATGGGAAAACCAAACTTGGTACCCAGAGCTAGTGAGGCTGTCGCACTCACCCCCATGGCCGATCCCGGTGAGAAAGGATCTCCTCTCCCAAGCCGGTGGATCGATCTGGCATCCCCATCCAGAGCGCTGGTCGCTGCATGCATGGGTGATCAACGGATACCCGTTGACCTGTCAGAAGGGGTCGTGAACACGATCACACAGTCGAGAGCCCCCTCCACGAGACGGCTCTACGCGTCTAAATGGTCGGTGTTTTCTAAATGGTGCGCTACTAAAAACTTGGATCCGCGCGCATGCGGGGTCCCGCGGGTGCTCTCCTTCTTACAAGAGCTGTTGGAAAAGGGCAGATCCCCTTCCACGCTCAAAGTATATGTGGCCGCTATTGCAGCGTTCGCTGAGACGACGCGCGGCCGGGCAATGGGAAGGAATGAGCTCATTATCCGCTTCCTCAGAGGAGCTAGACGGATGAATCCCCCGCGGCCCCCCTCGGTTCCCTCGTGGGATCTGTCCTTGGTCCTAGCGGCCCTAGAGGCTTTTTCCTTTGAACCGCTTGAATCCGCGGATCTAAAGTATCTGTCGCTTAAAACCGTTTTTCTGATAGCTCTGTCTTCAGTCAAACGAGTGGGTGATTTGCACGCGCTATCTGTTAGCCCTGCATGTCTTGAGTTCGGGCCGAATGACTCGAAAGTCATTCTCAGACCGAGACACGGTTACATCCCCAAAGCGATTGGAACCCCGTTTAGGGCACAAGTTATGTCCCTCTCGGCTCTGCCAGCATCCGACAGTGGGGACAGTGATAACCTCCTATGCCCTGTCCGGGCGCTGAGAGTTTACATCACGCGCTCCGCCGCTTTCAGGCGTTCAGAGCAGCTCTTTGTTTCCTTCGGCGGACGCACCAAGGGTCTTGCAGCCTCGAAACAGAGCTTGTCCAGGTGGATAGTGGACGCGATAGCAGCAGCTTATGCCTCCAGACACCTGCAGTGCCCTCTGGGCTTCAGAGCCTACTCCACTAGAGGCATGGCCTCGTCGTGGGCCTGGTCCAGCGGAATTTCTAATCACGGTATTTGTATGGCGGCGGGCTGGGCCTCCCCATCAACATTCGTGAGGTTTTATAACCTGGAAGTTCCTGCCTTACGGGCAAAAATACTGTCAGCATAAGTGACATGTATGCTCTGCCCATTTCTCGTGTGCAGACTACGTTCATATGCTGGCGCTATTCTGGTACTATACTCAGGGTGAAGTGTTTGACTCAGACCGGCTGATCCGCTCTGTTTCCTATTTCCCGTTACGCGCTGTTGTCGGTGCTGGCCCGCGCTGCTGGCCGCCCGTATTATTCTCTGTCGCGCGGGAATTTTTCCCTTCATGTGAGACCGACTATGTCGTTTTTCTCCTACCCTTATGAGTGCTTATGTACTGTATGGGCTCGCTCTGCCGGCCCTACTATTTGTACTGTTATATGTTTATAGACCGGCCGCGCCGCTCTATTTCATATGCTGCATGAAGTGCCTGTACTGCGCTGGCCCGTCTCTCCGACTGGCCACATTTCCCAGCAGAGTGTTTTCCCCGGTTTCCCTGGGATTCATGGGCTTGATGCTCGGCGCACACGGCGTTGACAAAGGGTTCCCGATGCGTAAGCTAACCTTACGCAATACGAGAGACCTCTCGTAAGAGAACGTACTCGGTTACTAATGTAACCTCGGTTCTCTCTAGAAGAGGGAACGAGTATTGCGTAACCTGCCGTGTCGCGCCACGAGCTTTTGCGCTTCAGACTGCGAAAACCAGAATTTTAGCCTATGAGCGCTGAATATATACACGCTGGCCACACCCATTCTGACGGTTAGAAGGGTGTGGAGGGCGCGAAGCGCCCTCATTGGTTGCCGCGTTCAGAGCGCTCACCGATAGGCTTAAGCAGTTGCCGCCGAGCAGCCAATGAGCACGCTTATACAGCCTGCCTAGGTCTGTCGGCTGCTGCACTGCGTTGACAATGTATACAAAATTAAGGATAATTTTTTGGCTTCAGATCTCGAAGAAAGAAGACTTTCCCGATGCGTAAGCTAACCTTACGCAATACTCGTTCCCTCTTCTAGAGAGAACCGAGGTTACATTAGTAACCGAGTACGTTTGGTGACTTGTTATGCTGACCAGAACCAGTCCAGTTGCATAAACTGCTTAGACAAGTCTTAAACGTTAGTCATCTGTTTTTTCTTCTTCAAAACTTGACCTAACTTTTCAAAGCCAGTTACATAAGTTAGGTAGATTCGGTCTAATTTGAACTGGAAAAGTAAGACATAGGATAGTTCACCCCCAAATAAAAATGATCCCATGATTTGCTGACCCTCAAGCCCTCTCAGAAAAAGAAAAAAGGTACAAAA